>NC_069134.1:52796928-53129941 GCF_026914265.1 Mya arenaria
GAGTCAACATATTTTACAATAACTACCTTCGTACGTAATTATTTCTAAACCAATCCATGTGAATGAATTATCCAAATTTGGTTTGAAGGTATAGAGGATAAGTGTTTGTTTTAGTGTAAAGTTTCACCGAGAAAGCACCAACAGTTATACTTACGTTTTGTGATTACAAGGTGACATTTTGTTGCAATCGTACACTGAAACAAACGTTTTGCTTTGTAGTTTATGCCAAAAAGGATATTATAAGGCAACAGTTAAATGCATTTTATTTGTGGAAAATCTCAACCAATTAGACGCGATTGTATAAATGTTGTCCCAATCCAATGTTGACTGACCTTTGCGTTGCAAATGAGGCCGGTCACAAATCTCTAAAAGTAAAAACTATTGAATTGATATTTTTATAGGTGAAACAGTGATATGTCACTTTTATGTCACTAATACTTTTTGTATAAACGGTCGGAAAGCATATACTTAATCTATATATTAACCGATTTTCTCCCTTTCAATATCATGTTCCTCGGTTAATCTCAATTTCTGGTAATGACAACATGATCGCTTTGGTAGATGCCCGAGGGATCTCATTGCACTTATGTTTCTGGTACAAAATAACTTATTATTTCTCTCGACATTTCAAAACATTATTCTACTATCATATTATGGTTGTATTTGTTGATGCTTTAGTGGGATAATGTGCGTAGACAAAAGAGACGATATTTGACAGGTTTAATTCCGTCTAGGAGTCACGTATTGTCATAAATATATCTTACTTAGTTTAATAAACTGATCGCAATTTAACTAAAAAAAAGAAGTCATTTCTTAATCCTAATCTTAACTCATCCTTCGACATATCTGACAGCATTGCATGATTCATATTCTTTTCTGTTTTTACTCTTTTCAATTTCCTTCATGTAATCAATAACAATTTTCATGCTGAATTCAGTACCAAATTAAAATCACAGAATACAAAAATAGCCTCTAAAATATCAAATTAATTCTCAGTCCTCTAAATACATCATTATTTGTTTGTCCACTACTTAATGTTTAATTATGATTACGCTTTACTTCGGTCAAAGTATTGAGCCTGGCGCTTCTGTTCAGTTTTCTTATTTCCGGAATGATACTCGACAAATACAAAATCATGTCCTAATTGATATTTATATCTCTAGAGATAACAACTACAAGTTATCATATTAAAGACAAAGTTATCGTTTACTTTTGAAAACCTGAAACCTTTTTTATTTGCCACTATAACAGAAGGGTTGGGAATCATATTGGTCATAACTTAAAGCTGCACTCTCATAGATATACCATCTTTACATTTTTTTTTATTTTATGTCTTGAAAAAAGAAACATTTTTCGTTAATATCGGCAAACCATTGATTTAAGGTTGCTGAAAAAAGTCAGATCGTAGATTTTCATATTTCTGTTAAAAAAATAATGTTTTATGGTTACTAACGATTTAAGGAAAATACATGAAACATCAATTTTTGTATTAAAATCTGCGATATAATTTTTTGTCAGCAGTCTTATATAAGTGGTTTCCTTGTATTTTCGCAAAATTTGGCTCGTTCCAAGACAAAAAATATTTTTGTCAAAACGTTCAATCTGTAAGAGTGCAGCTTTAATGGTGTCTTTAATGTTTACGTGCTTGAACCGGGTCAACACAGGGCACATATGCATTGTTTTCACACTGATGTTCCTTCCTGTTAAGGTGCCTCATGATGCACATTCATCCGATCGATTTCTCCCGCAGCTCTAAGAACTTTGTTTGAGACTTTAGAAGGGTAAACCGAAATATATTGTTTGAGCATGCCCGCATTAGTAGCAAAAAACACTACGAAAAAGTATTCCAGACATTTACAACTTTGGTTATGCATTATAACATTATAAAAAGTCCTGCTAATAAGGTTAACATTTGAAAGTCATTCGCCATGAAACTTTGGAAGATAAAAACTCCGTATTTACTAGCAGTTTCAAAATTTAAACAAAAAAGCAGCACAAACAAATGAAACAAAAATGACCGTAATATGGATAACATTTAAGGTAATACATGATTGCATTTGCGATGCACATTTGGTTTATGTTTTATGTTGTTAAAATCTTATCTCACCTTGATACCACATACGATTAAAAAATACTTCAGTGTTTAAAGTGTATTTTGGGCCTGCTTGCCTGTGTCAGTTGTTATGTTAGCTGCATAGAATAAGGAACACACGTCCATAATTTATTGTTACCCCTCGAGGATGTTCGCCGGGACAAGTTGTCACCATCTATCCGCTTTTGACACTCTTGTCCCATTGGCGAATAGTGGCACTTCGTTGACGATGTTTGTTTTACCGATTAAACAGTCACGAAAGAAAGAAGAACTTCCGAAATTTCTAGACAAAAATAATGATATCAATAATTAATTAATGTTATCAAGATAGACCAATTGGTGCTATCGAACTTGTTTTTCGCTAAAGAGTGTATCAGGTTAAATTTCTAAAAAGTTGGAATATCAAGCAAATCAGTGGCATTGTGCGACTTTAGGCCTCTTTACCACATATGGCTTATAATTTCTTCATTGAAATACTTTGGATGTAAATTTGTATTTAGCGTTTTATTGTTTATTTTCATGAAATTATATTTAAGGTGCTTGGCCAAACGGAAGAGTTCATAACGATATCATAAAAATTGCAAAAGATACGTGCTTACAAAGAAGATCATGCATTGCGTATTTCGAATACTAAATTTGATGTTATACACATTAGGTTATAATAGAAGTGCATTGTTTTGCAATGATAGGCATACTTATCGTATCAATATTACAACCAGCTTCATACTAAAAACTAGTGTTTTTTTTATCGAAGAACAGAATCCTAATGAAACATTAATACCGAAAAGTTTGGTAAATCATTAGCGGTTGCTATGAAAATATGAGCTGAGTAATTGTCATAAATCGCCAAGAAAACGTTGCGCTATTGACAATCTTTGTAATGAAAGAAGATTTGAATACATTTAACCCCATTGAAAAATCACCTGTTTTGGCATTTGTATTCATGATTGTTTCATTTGTTATATACATGACTGAACCCAGCACAATATTTAGCGATGTGGTTCATTTGGATCCTAGAGGGATTGCAAAAATTAAATTTCTTATTTCAGTTTCTGGTGAAAATCATGGATTTCAAACGGGTTATTATGGCACTATATTTATAAGTCATAAAAACAACCATGTCACATTGATATCGGTATTAAATTATGAAAACACTTTGGATAGCAAGAATTTAATTGTAGACTGTATTTCAAAGCCAAAGGACAATGAAACGTAAAGATGCTTCTAGAAACTATTTGATTACACACACGATATGTCAAAAGTCTTTCACCGACAATTGCAGTATGAAAAACTAGCTAATGTCAATTTCCTGCTCAAAACAAGTTCACAAAGAAGTGTTGCAGGCACTTTTTGGTCTATCATAGCATTCGCTATGACTGTTATGACATATTTTCACAATTTATAGTATTGCCATCTAAGAAGTTAACTACATTTTGTCAAGGTTTGATCTCAGAAAGTACCGTCTCGCTGTTTGTCATAAATAAAACGGAGAAATGCTGAGGAGCTTAAAAGTTAAGAAAGATCCTGGTAAAAGGTACAGAGATCAAGTACGAAACGAGGCATTGTTACCTTTGTCATTCATCACTTTTTTATTTGCCTGCTTATCAGCTAAGAATTGGTAGACACATATATGTATTTCAAATATATCCACACTCGTAAGAGCATACTTGTAATATCAAACAAATAAAGATAAACATTTAAGTTTTTAGTATATAAAGAGCATGGTATATCATGTTATTCCTGTATATTGAAATCATTTTACATGTTCCTGATAACTGCGGTGCTCAGCAACACTTCTGTTAAGATACGGCTCAACTTTAAATGATTGTACTTGACTTGTTTTGGGTACGTATGTATCGACAAGACTTTAGATATATTGTACTAAGAACATGTGTTTGAAAGGGCTTGAAGAAAATAGATCACCAAGCAATTTCTGGTAGATAATCATGTGGCGTTGTAAGCGACGTAGAATGCGCTATGTTTTATTAAAAATCAGAAAAATTGCATTTGTGTTTAGTTGTATTTATGACGTTAAATATCACGTGGTATACAAACACTATTTTAATCTGTTTTTGAAAATATTCTCGCCTTCGACTTTACCTAACCGCATTAGCTTAATCTATAGGATTGGTATACTATAACCAAATATATATAATGGTGTTATTTTAACGTTCTATAGGAAAGAGAAGAGCCCGAAGTGAGAACACATTACTTTGACTCACACAGATTCTATGTTCAAAAGTTAAAAGTGTGCACCATAATAGTTTTGGATAAAAAACTTCCGGGCCAATATTTTCAGAAAGACTATCAGTAGGACTTTTTCGTCGAATGTTCTACTTTCACAATACTGTCTTTTTCCAATAACAATCTCTCAAGAATAATTCGTTTTATAAAATATAGTCATAGTCAAAGCGTTCTATGGAATTTAATCAGGCAAAAATCTGTATTAAAACTCACTTCTCATCTACATACAATTAAGTGCAAAAACAATATATTTCATTGAAGGTTGAAGGGAAGAATGATAGGGCATAATATATAAATCATTTGCAGACCTTGCTAAAGATCTAAATGTACAACCCCTAGGCTTTCAAGGAAATTTCTCTTTTGGATCATAACTTGCAGTTAATTAGGATTTTAATCAAATCGATAACTCGTAACATGACGTGAGCAGTCAAGTCACTCAATCTCATATTTGAATGGTATTCGTCCAGCATTGTCACAGACAAAGCGTCTGTGCAGGCTTGCGACGCCAATGCCATTTCCGACAAAAGAACAACAAACGGAATGGATAATGAATGCATTGCAAGAGAAAAACAGTAGAAATATCCTTTTCGAATTCACTACTCTAATGAATATAATCTACAGATTCTACAGAATTAACCGCCGTATAGTTATAAAAGTACACTCTGAAACGAATGGATACAATTTACAGAAATGAGGTCAACCTCCGCGTAGGAAATATCAATAAAAGAATTCCATGCAACCAATGGATACAATGCACATAAATGAGGTCAACCTCCGAGTAGGGGAATTTTAAAAAGTATTCACTGCACATAATCGATACAATGTACATACATGACCGCGTAGGGATATTTAAAAAAAACTATTCTACAACTAGACAAATCACGTGATGATAAAACAGTCCTGCGACCTCTAGGTAAATTAAATTTATTATGATGAAACTTAACTAAAATAATCTATAATAATATATATATATTCAGATTTCTTTCGTTAATTTGAAATTTATTTATTATATTTATTTTTTTTGCATTTAAACTATAACACAAAATTAAAATCGGAAATCGAAAATAAAATGGCAATGAATTTGTCAAACATTTTAAAATGCTTCCTTAAACATTTCCGAAAAAAAACATCACTGATTTGGAAATATCTAATGAAAAGGCAAAGCTAAGCAAAATATATTTCTAGACTTTTCTTAGAGCCACTAAAATTTATTTTTTGCATTTTTTCGCTTAGCATTTTCCGCTTCAACTGCTGCTCTCCAAACAGATTGGCTCAGAAATAAATACAGTCCGTTGTGTAAGATTTGCTGGACCTATGTGTGAATATGAATAATTGAGGTAATATCACCTTGATACCACCCAGAAATAATTAAAAAGTTCTGGACTTCAACAACATTCCAACGGAATGCACGTCTCCTATATTGCCTCGAAAGGCGTTTCTATTGGAAATATCAAACATCGAGTATTCGCACTCTGTTAAACTGATAAACGCATGTGAGCGCAGCGATAGCTCCACATTGTGGTAATGGGAACTGGAACTATAGCACACGGTCTGTTGATATTGTGACAACGCTGTCATTAGCATTAGTGCTCCAGGTACAGGTAGGCGAGGGTATGCAGCTTTTGTTCGCTTACCTCTGTGCATGTGGTATAGTTTCCACGAGTAAGTTTCACCTTTTTGTATTTAAACTTTAAAAATCACACTTTCTGGGAAATGTTTTTTTAATCCGTTAAATAAGGTACATTCGCGTTTGTCTGTTATCAGTGGTACAAATCTATTATATTTCACTTATCATATTATACCTTAATAAAGTGCCTCGGCCAGTGCGTGCGTTTATCCTCTTAACGCTTTTAAACATAATTATATTCATCCCGGAAATCATCACGATGAGTTATATATGAATAAAAGCACGAGATAAAGGCCTCAAACTGATTGCAAAGAAATGAAGCCCTCTTATCGAACCATTTTTATGGTCATCAACCTGAAATAAAACACATGCTTAAATGCATCAAACTTTATTTAAAAAAAACAATAACATAAAAAGAAACCCTTACGAAGGAAAGTATCACAAATATACAAAAATCGAATTTGTTATTGCCCAAATTCAACAAGTTAAGGAATGGGTGTTTGGATTTGTTTATGGTGATAAATATTTTACACTTTGCGTACAGTTAATGTATTATTCCCATTGTAAAGGCATTCCGTATGGTGTTTAACTTAGATTAAACAGGTTTACAGAGTGTTTGGGTTATAAAGGTCTGCCCGCACCTATTGGCTGCATGGCTTGAATCAACACCATTTCCCGTACATTCTTGAACGAGGTTTACACGCAAAGAGATTATTTTAGTACCCTCCGTACTCCTCATATTTAAAAAATAATTAAAATAATAATGTTATATGATAACGATGAATAATACTTAAATCTTTTCACAACCGAGAGAAGACTTGAAAGAGGGTTAAGTCCCGGTCAAATGGTGGTCGTCCAGGTTCTTTGTCCGTCACCTTTCACCCAGGGGAGGTTCAGGTGCTTTCCGGCTTTAAACGTTTATCCTCCCTTTTATCACAATACTTAGATATTCAAATGAATATTATTATTTTATGTAATCCATTATGTTTCTCTTGATTGTTATGTTTCAACGGTGATGATACTTATCATTACGGCATTATACTTACTCAAAACTATTGTTTTCACGATGTAACGCTTCAGTGACCTTCTCTTCTTGGTGAAGCATGAGCACCCGAAGGAATGATAAATTGATGGTTTTGTTTATGAGTCTCTTAAAGAGTAATCCAATTTTGTTTATATAGGAATTAAATTAAACAGAACTAGTTCTTTATCTCTCTTTTATAAATTGTTAAACATATAATGTACCGTAATATATTATGATGTTCTTTAGTGTGTTTTGTTTTATGTTTTAATTTATTGGAGTTATTTTCGCCTGATACTTTTCACATACACGTTGATATATTTCATGCTCTGTAATAGTTGTGTGTTATTGACGAGGTCCAATGTAAAAGTCTGAAATATAAAGTACAACATAACATACATCAGTAATGAAAACGGTACACGCACTAACTGCCATGTCATTGCTTCAATAATGATCTGGTTATTGTCTCCAGGGGGAAATACATCAAACAAATTTCCTTCCCTTATGTGATTGGCAAAGCTAGATTACTTTTACGTATTTTTGTAAAATAGGACTCATTCAGCAATACAGCTTGAAGAACACACTAAATAATGAATTGTTTACATAGTGAGAGCATGAGATACTATCGTATTATTTTAATAGTAATGGTAGACATTTTGAAAATATCTTGTAACTATAGATGATGCACTTTAAGTCTTTCAGAAATAGGTTTGCAATTTGGACTAAGTGAAACGTTTTGGACTAGCCGAATTCAGTAATTTTTTCCACGTCCATTTTTTGTATGGACATGATTGTTTGCCCTTTGCTTAAAGTCCATCACTTTAGTGCGCATCATAAAAATGCATGTCACAATATAAATTTGAATTTTGGTCATAATTATGAGATATTATGAGATATTATCTCGTAATTAGGTTATTCTATTAGATAATACCCCCACTAACTGTGTTGTTTATTTCAAAATCTATTACAGTTATGATAAGTTAACACAGCCTTTGGTATTTACACTCGAGAAATTTCAACGGTTTGTTAATAAAAAATTGGAACTACAGAGGTTGCCTCTTGTAGTAAAGTCAGTATTCTTGACAGATGTGTGTGTTTTTGAATAGCTATGTTTATGTTAGAGTTCAATTTGGGCCATCTAGAGCAATTCGGCGACCGAGGTATCCCGCTCATTTTTCTGTAGATCGTTAAAATGGGACTATAACTTACTTGGTGTTATCTGTTCTATTTGTTAGAATCGATCTACATTAAATGAATGAACATATAAATGTCATCGATTCACACAAAAATGAAGTAGGCCAATGTGACCTATGATCAAACATTTCAATACATGCACACGTACAAGTCATATAATGCAATATGAACACCCGTATAATAAAATAAACTATTTAAAAATAAAATGCAAAAACGTACAATTATATAAATCATTATTAATTATATTATGAGACATAATAGTATATTACTTTCAATTAATAAATAAATAGTTCAGCTCAAAAACACACCAGAATTACATATTTCACTGAATGCAATATACAAAAATATACTATATATACAACAATATATTCTTTCGTATACGGTATATGCTGTTCTGTATGCCCATAACACTAGCCTACAGACAAACACTTGAAGCAAGCCTAATGACGTCTGAAACAATAGTTATCTTAATATTTATGTCTATTATTAAACAATAATACACTTTTGGCAATCAATTTGTATCGAGACTAGCATGTTCGTACAATTTTTCTGAATTGATTTTCGAACGGCAAAAGTAAACTAAGGTCTAAAAAAAAATTCTGTGGTTCGGGTCACCCGACCCTACCTGGAAAATATCGCCGACCCTACTGTTTTTTTTTTGTGCGACTTGCGAAAAAAAAAATCCAGAACGTCGGGAGTTTAAGCTCATAACACCCAAGATGAGTTTCGAAGATGTAGAATTCATGTTTTTGTTCGAGCCGGGATCTGCATCCGAGATTGACATGTCAACATCCGACAAGTGGCCATGGACCCGTTAATAGTAAGAACAGCTGTACGATATTCCTGTCGTACAATTTATCAAGAAATTCTCCGACTTTTCGCTCTTCAGAGTATGGTATATACAATGGAACAAAATGTCTCTAGATAAAAGTATAAGTTTTCCCACACATAAAAATGAATACCGGTCTAATTTTAATATACCCTACCCACCACTGCAGGACAGGGCATGGCCCTTTTCACTTGTCATGTTGTCAGATGCAATCATAAAAAATAGTTTAAATAAAATAGCAGCAGGGCAAACATACTACTAGTATTGAAAGGAAATATAAAATACTGGTAGTTCCGGCATAGGCTGGTGCCTGACAAAATGTGACTTTCTTTTAAACTGAAAACTGGGTATGTTGCCATTTGTACAGTTTATAAATTATTCCTAACTAAAAACAAAGCAAACAAACCTGTACCAAACTAAAAAAAAAAATCCCGACCTACCCTACCTATTCTTGGGGACCATGATACCCGAACCACAAAATTTATTTTTTTAGGCCTAAGCTTTATCGAATGCATTTTATGTAAACACACTGTACACAATGACATTTATAAAATGTAAAGGCAGTCCAACAAATAGAAAAACACAGAATAATTGCATGGGTATACTGCCGTGCTGTTCATTAATGGCTTAAATAATCAGAATATTCAGTTGCATAAATCAATGTCATCAATGTAGCTGTCGGGTACCTCATTTCTGTTTTTCAGTTGCATTAAATAGAAGATCCGATTAAATTGATTTATAAGATGTTTAAAGACGTCATTTTTTTCAAAGGAATGAATCGGTCCTCAGAAATTGAATAAATGAACGTACTGCTATTTATATATATGTTCTCTTGAACACTTATCTTATCACTAATCTATGAATAAATGTAAAAGTATTCTACATATTTAAAGAAAACATATTAAGACTAAAACACTTAAGACATACCAATTACCATAAGAATGCAGAATTTGGACAAAGAGCATAGCTTTATGGTAATGGTTATGAGAGATTGTGAAGAAATTTATACGATTTTGTTAATTTCCGTCAGCTTATATGGTAAAACAAATAGGTTCGTGCTATCATGACGTTTTATAATAAATTAGCAAGATTTAGAAAACAGACAGAGACACACTGACTGCACAGCTCAACCAAACAATAGTATATCATATCGCTATAGTTGTCGGAATGTATTTTGCTTAACATAAGATGTATGGCTATTAAGAAATAGATTGAGATTCGCGGTCAGGACACACAATTGCCAAATGTCCGCTCTCGGTAGTTTCTCCAGAAAAACTACAGAAATAAGCTCAGTAGCCAAATTTTTAAACATAAACCCCGTTTAAAATGGCACAGGGTCAACGCCAAAGACATAGAACACAAAACAAAAAATCACAAACAAGAAACATGGAACAACAGCACAAAACTCCGCAAACAACACAGTGCAAATAAACTATATAAAAACTAGGTATTTTTATCAAATTTACAAATTTGACGTTGTTTTCACGATCATTTTTGTAGACCTTATAAGATTGAATGTACACAAACTTACATGAGTATTCAGATTTTGAAAGACTAGATACATTAACATTTTATTTCTTGCTTTTGTAAGATTACACAGAGAACATTTATTTTCTCCTTTGTTGCTTTCAGGAATATCACAAGCATGCAGACTAATCACGTTATTTAATGGCAATATATGCGTCTAAGGTAAAGAAACTACTCAACAGAACATCAATCCGTTGTGTGGCTAGAATTCAGGACACACATAATAAAAAAGAAACAGAATCATTATTGTATTCGCGTTCTCACGCTAAGATGCGGGCATTTTACGACCGTATAGCTCTTAAACAAGAAAACATACAGATCATTGGATATGGGGTGTCGACATCTGGAAAGTGTTCAAGCCCTTATTTTTGAATCATTATGAGTCTGAATTAAGTTTAGTTCAATATATATGTGTTTTGATGTCAATTGTGTAATAGTAATATACTTGAGTATTTTGGATTTTAAAAGGAAATTATCTTTATGCTTTTCACGATAAACGTTTTGATTTATTTGATGAAATCTAGATTAAGAAAGGCATTTGGCTTTATTATTTAATTTACGTAAGCTTGTTACGCTTAATAGGTTTCGAGCTATTGAGGCCAGAAGCACCCGTCTTATTTCAAGAACTGTTTGACATGGAATATGGACATCAGTCAATTTGAGAGTTATAACTGATCGTTAAAGGAAATACTTCTTGGTGTTAACTTCACCGGAGAAGAACTTCATGTGATTAATACGATCGAATTCAATCTGATTTTATGGACTGGCGATAATGAAGCAGGGCTAGTTAATCCGTAATAAAAGAAATCTTGATAGAATTTCCGGTTTTTTACAAGACTTTCACTGAAATGATATCATCACTTGATAATTTCAAGATTGTGTCATAAAGATACAATTTAGATTAAATCAGTTAAAGAACACCGAATTTCAACTGCTCAAACAAATATGTTAAAACCCAATGCATCTTATTATATTTCTTTATACAATGTACCAACCGATAAAAGATTCGGACGATAGCTGTGTCATGTTTTTCATTAACAATCAAATTGCCTATTGAATTTTTCTTTGATTCGTACTATGTTGAAGAGAAATCGAGATTTGAAGAAACAATCACATGCTTCCTGTTTTGAGGCACACTTTAATTTATCCCAAAGGAGTTTTCAAGAGCAATTTCTGAGGGAAATATAATAACCATCAGTTGTGTGATACCCTTTAGATCAAAGTTACGCAATGACCGGTATATGTTATGCAGCTAAAGGGGACGATTTTAACCGTTAAGTATCTTGTGTAAAAATAGGTTGCCCTTAGCTTGTGTATGTGAAGCAGTTTTTATGCTTGATTATTTGACTACTAAACTTGACCTTGTAATTTTCATAGTATTATTACAAAATGGGTAAGATGATTCCATATTAATCAGTCATGGCTATTTAATGTAAGCTGTATATCGGCGCTATTCCGGAGACACGGGCAGAAATAACAATAATCAAATTGATGACAATATTTTTCTGATGATAAGCCCTCGATGTTCTTGAAGTGAATCTGACAGTGAGTGGTGACTGAATACACATGTATCATGAAACAAACTCTAAAACTCGAAAATCTGTATTCAATCAAATGTTAATCCTTGTTTGTTTTGCATACGCACTTGACCTTTCAAATATTTATTCTGAAAATGGCGACCGGCGTAATTTGGTCATGTATTCATGCCATGAATAATCTATAAAAACACAATAATGTATTAAAATTGATTTAGGAACATACATGCATTGATAAAAAACCACATTGAATATCTTTGAATTTCTTCACGAACCGAAGTAGAATTGACAGCTACGTGATCATCGATCAAAACTATGCGTTAGGGGCGTCCCACGGGTAGCAACAAAGCAAGCACCTTTTCAAAAAGGGAGTATTTCAAAAGTGAATTAGAATACCTATTTAACCATTTTTATATCAGTGCCAAATACACAGAGAGAAAATTTTCATACTGATTGTAAAGATAATTACAGAAAGGTTCACTAAGCCGCTCGTTAATGAAGTTATGTGATCATGTTCACGGAAAAAGGATTTAAATCAGTTGCATTAAAGATAAACACAAAGAGGAAACATTTATACTAAATATTGAGATAGTATGCAATGCTGTCCCATAGCTCCAGCGATGCTTTACTTCACAATGTTCGACTTCAGGGTTTGTCCCTTCATTTTTAATTGTATTATTAATGAACAAGCTTTGTGCAATCTAACGCCAAATTAGCTGATGCATATTTCAAACCATTTCAATTTAACGAACAGATTTAATGAAGCCATGCCAGATAACTGATCATGATTATGAATTATATATGTATTATTTCATACTGTCTAATTTAACGGGGACAATGGCGTCAATGAGTACATCATATTGAGTTTCATTCTGGATTGTTCAATAAATAGAATATTCAGAACTTAGCGATCAGGGAATATCAAATATTGTATGAAATGCTATCAAAACAACCGCTCTGAATGCTAGACATCTGCCAATTGTATAGAACGTTGATAAGTTGTCATCAGGTTATTGTTTGGTTAGCTCGCAATGTAAAATAATTTTTAGTTCATTTTATTTAGACTGACAAGAAAGCAAAGTGTTCACATATATCAAACAGATGTCAAAACCTAACATTATCGTAGTGGAGAACAGTTATTGATTCATAAATATCATGTTGATATGCATTACCTTTGTGCAATGGTACAAATGCTTGCACTAATAGATCCGAATAAAGTGAAATCCGGCTTAAAAAGGCTTTTTCTGTTAAAACGGTACATTCAGATTCAATTTTGGCGATCTACAAAAATATATAAAGCGAAAATCAATGCACTTCGGGTTAGCCAGCTTTTCTTTCTTTAGATCGTCATATTTGGACTCTTCACTTATTGGATGGTTTTTGTTCATTCGTCTGATGCTAGATATATAAATTAATGAACAGAAAATTTGAGAAGAAAATCGTTTGTAATTGGCCGACACATAATGCAAACACAAAGTATATGCTTCTTTTTACTACATACACTAGTTAAACAGGTAAGCAATGGAGGAGAAAAAATAAATGAAGTATAATCTATGAGCATACCTCTTTGGGCTTTTGTCAGAATCGATCTACGTAAATGTAACAAACATAAAATTTGAATTTCATTTTATTGTGTTTCATATTTTTTAGTATGTTTTACATTTATTGTTCAAAAGCTGTCTAGTATTTTAATGATATTGCTTGTAGTTAGCTATCAGATTATATCGTTGTAAAGCTTCTTTGAACGTGTATATGAAAAGGGCGCTATATAATTTTGGTAAATAATAATAATAATAATAATAATAATAATAATAATAATAATAGTTTTGTTTTGTTTTCGGCTAACAGGGCTGTCCTAGGTTTGACGTATCAGGGGACGTTACTTAGGTTTTAAACTTTTGACTTTTGCCCCTACCGCGGAACAGAAATTATTTGGTTTAAAGGTTTGGCAGGGGGATTGCTGCTATTCCCCTCAAAACATTTTAACAATTTTAGCCCAAAATAGTGCATTTATTACCCTTTTCTTCTTTCTTGAAATAAAAAAGTAAACTTAAACGATTATACAGGGGGGGGGGGGTCGCCGGGTGTGCCCTCTCCCGCATAAATCGGCTAGTCCCCGCCAAAACTTCCAACATCTCAGTACGTCAATCGAAGTCGAGTTAAAATCCTACACCATTACACACGTCATTCACAGTAACTGTATTAGATTATCTTTAAAACATATCAACAGACTTAAGAAGTGAAACAAGAAAAGAATTGTGTACACATGTTCTCACTTGTAGAGATATAACTCAGAACAAAATAATCCAGATATTGAAGTGGTCCGTCATTCATGTGAATAAAGTTTAACAGAGTGTCTTGAAATTTAATAAACAGGGAATTTAAAGGGCTGAACATGTTTTCGCTTATCAAAGATTTATTTTGAAGAACACGTTTAGTCCCCAAAATTTCCAAAATAATTTTTTTTATATCAAATAGCAAAATCAACAACATTAAACATGAACGTATGGATAACAGTTAAGATACTAATTTATTGCATTTTCTATGCACATTTACACCATTGTTTCATGTTACTACAGTGTTGAGATCACCTTTGTACCATATAGCATATGTTACCGTTCAATTGTGGCGATGCACAGAAAATAGAGAGGGTCAAAATATGACTACAACTCATATGGTAGTTTTGGTTTATTCGCAAAAATAATTTATTTCTATTACTGATAAAACGGGTTTTTTAAACTGGGGATGTTATGTCTACGTCGCAATTAATCAAACACAACACAGGACCACACTCTGGCGTAAAACCGTGCCAACGAGAGTGATTAATATAATGTTGTAATAACTTGTTTCACAATCGTTGTAAAATAAATTAGTTTAAACTAATTAATCAAACAAAACGTTAATGAAGATATATAAATTTATTTTCAGCCATTCTTAAATCATATGTGGTATTGTTTTATCTTTTAAGTCGAATAAGCTTAACACGACAATACATTAAAGTTGAAAAATGTATAAAATTTTTTATATCATTGACTGAAATTCACTCACTGAAACTATTTTGTGGTGCATTAGTCAGTATCGATCTACGTAAAGTTATAGACCAGAACATTTGAAAAATCCTCGATTGTCATTGGTCCCCACAAAAACATAAACACCAAAATGTATTTAAGGGCAATCAGAAGTAGCTGCCTCTGTAAGATGTCTCGTTTTTATCTCGACTAAGGAAAAAAATGGTTGGGACTGTTTTTTCATTCAGCGTAAGGAATCATACAGGGTGTGCTCTTCTGACAGCGATTTTATGACAGTTTTATCTCTCCAGCTGCATTGTTTCAAGTTGAAAGTATAAACATGACTTTTATTTACTTACAGAGTAGAAAATTGCGCCTTTTATTACGGAACTTACGAATAAAACTAATATAAGAAAATTACAATAAAAACAATCGTACCTCTTATGGACTTAAGCCGGGACAATTTGTTGCCATCTTTCGCCCTTGTTACTCTTATCCTAGTGACGAATAGTGGAACTTCGGTGCCGGAATTGTTTTTATGGGAATTTAATTAATAACCAACTTAATGAAAAAAGTTCTTGTTTTGTATTTGTAACAATCAATATAATACATAGCCACGAAACAGTTTCAATGACACAATTAGAACGAAGTGGAGTGAATATTGATCTAAATATTTCTGATATAGTATTTGGACTGTTTAATTCCGGAATTAAGTTTAATTCTGTCATGGGAAATTATACAAAAAAAACGTAATTTGTATTTTATTTCTTTGCCAGATTAATGTAACGTTTGATTATTTATGGATGTAACAGTTTGCTGTGAAAGGTCGTTGAGTTCTATCTCAAGTATTATGAAAGGAAACATTGACAACATTTTGCATATCCGATGCATTAGTTTAGCAACTTTCCGTTATGTTGCATGTGAACATATAAATACATGCATAAGTGGTGAGCATTTGTGAAGGTGCTGTTGTAAATGTTTGGATAAATATACAGTAGTGGTCCTACGTAGATGAAAAGTACCTCGATATACTACAAGAGTCCTACGGCATTAAGAGTACCTCGAACAGTTTTATAATTATCAACGACATTCGGTGTATTGCATAAATATTTAAAATCCAAAGGAAGCGAAACATTGCTATCTAGATATCATACAGCTTTAATCGGGATCATACAAAACAACAGACATGATTGCATTTGAAGTCTTAAACGTTCCGTAATATAGAACTTAACAGAGACAATGACTTTGTACACCATAATTTCAGTTTGTATCGAACACTTAAATGAAATACCAAGGATCTGGCAATCTGGGAATATCAAGAATTAATAAGCTGCGAGTTTAAGCACTCACACGAAGTAGTATTGTATGATACTTATCGAAGAATCTGTGAAGTAACATTTGTATCTTGAAATGGCTGACAATCAATCATATGTTTCAAATATTAATAAGACGTAGAAGCCTTACATTCTTTTATTAAAATGGTGTACACTTATCGACTCCTTATAATTAACTTCAGGGTCTGCTTAAAATCCTTTTTAAACAATTTTTGAGTTTAAATTGTTTGATGATTCCGACTTTAAATGAGACGAAAAATTGTTCGAAGTATTTTTTTAAATGATACCATTGAAACTAAGTGGCAATCCCCACATTTGAAATCCCTGTACAAAACTGTCATATTTAATAGATGCCAAAATTAAGCAGACTACCAACGCTTATTCATAGACTGGAGTTTTGTTTTAAGCAGCACTTTTCCTTGAAAACTAATATGTTTTCTGTTGTCATCTAAAACATGGACTTTTTACCATTTTGTGTTATGGTTTTCTTTATTTTTTAGATATTTTTTATTATTCAAATAAAAAGAACGCACAGACATACAATGCATGCAAACTAACATCTTATCTGCAAATAAATAAAAAAAAAATCTAAATTGGAAATAATTGGGTCGATTTTAAAATCATCCTAAAAATGTCAGGGTCTTATAATTGGTGGCAAATACATGGTCAGTTTTCAATCACATTTTAGAAGGTAGACACATTGAAAGCATTTATATATGTATATACAGTCTCCTCTTTTAAGTATCAATTATAACAAGTTAATATGTTTTATACAATATAGCACTTCAATATTTCTAAGGGCTATAAAAAATACAATGCTATCTTAGCTCGTCGTGTGTTGCATGTATACTATTTTGATCTTTTATTGAATGATAAAACACCTCATTTGATTATCAAGTGTTTTATATTATTTTAATCGCTCAAGAAATTTCCATGATATCCAGTTTATCATTGTTTGTTTAGTGTTGAATAGCTACCCTTACTGTGATTATCGAGGGGAGTGTCAGTGTAGAGAAGGTAGGCTTAACGTTTGATTTAAATATATTTCATGGTTTGTTTGCTGTTCTTGATCCTTCTGAGATTTGTATTTATTTCAAACGGATAACACAACTATTCATACACTATATGAAACATTTTCTTTCTTCGCAATTAATGTACAACTAAGTCCAAAATTACAACTTACTCGAGAAAATATACCAAATATATGAACATGTGTTATGCTTTGTAACTTAAAGGATTTATCAGCATTTTTGCGTAACGAAATAAACTATTTCATTTTTATTGCCTCATATGTAAGTGGTTTTGTTTTAATGCCTTAGTCGTATCCAATATGTAGAAAAAAATTTAAAGAAACATGCAATATACAGTAAAACTGCGATCGCTTGAGGACGCTGGGGTCCGAGCTGAAACCCCGAGGAAACCGATGTTTCGAACGACCCGAGTTTTCCAGTCTGTTATGAAATATTTTTTAATGTATTTTAAGTTTGAAGTCGTCAAACCGACTGTTGACTACGACACCGATTATGTGTTGCGTTGTGGAAATCGCTCATATGTTCAAAGACTGTCTTATACGAAATGTAAAAGAAAAAAACAATTATAAATGAATACATAGTTATGATTTTTTTTACAAAAAGCACATTTTCTAAACAAGCAACATTTAGATATGACTGTACATATTATGCCATTAGTCAGATTAAAGTTTCGCAAAATCAAGGATTGATAATTGGCGCATCTTGTCTGTCTCGCGAAACTGTTCAAACTCATAATTATCTTCTCAAATGCCCTTATAAACTATCATCGGTCATGTTTAAACAGTGATAAACAGCTTTTCACATCTTTTCAAATTTCCTTTTAACTGTCATTGCAATTTTTACAACTTGCGAAAACGCCTAGCAAATGTTTGTTTATTTTGGAACATGCGTTCGGGATAAAGTGTGAAATTATGACCTCGAGGGAGCCACAATGTTTTGTGCATGATTTGTGTATTTGGGACCGGCTATTGTTCTCGACTCCTCGACTTATTTAGGTTTCGATGCAGCTTGGTATATTTTATATGAAAAAAGAAGGAAACATGTTCGGGACCAAGCTCCGACCTCGAGGGAGCGCCGGTTCTCTAACGACCGCCTGTTCGAACGACCGCAGATTTACTGTACTTGTTTCCTTGCCACACGTTTATTAATCTTCATTAATGCCGAGTGCAGTAATGGGAGCATGTGTTGGTTCTATCGGCTTCCGTGTCAGGGAACATTCTCCTGTATCCAGGGCACCTGTCGGTGTGATGACGGTCTAGAAATTTGCACAAATGATGATACGTTCTCCTTTTGAAATACCTATATAAAACATTTATATCCTTAGGTTATAACAGTGTCTTCAAAAGATTGTATCCAATAAAAAGGCAAACAATTACATTCTTATGAATGTAAAGGAAATCGCGTCGTTATTTAAATTGTTTAAGCGTGTTTAAGAAATATCGCCTTTCTGTTATTTAAACATTCTGAAAATATAAAAGTGAATTATTCGTGTTATTGCGTTCACAAATACTTACTGCTTTTTCTCTTTATGTCAACTTATGTTCAAAGTTCAAAACGAATTATAGAGTGAAAGGTCGGTTCATTTTGATAAATAATTATTTTTGTGTTCTTTCTTAGATAATAAGTAGCCCCAAACCAGACTTTTCTTCATTTATTTTGGGCGCAAAGTCAAAACAAATACTAGGGAAGCTGCATCAGGTATTGTAACCCATGGCACGCAATTGATTTTATGTTGTCCTAGATATTTTCCTAGAACTACTACGTGTCAAAAGTGAAAAATGTCCTCAAAATCCGACAAGATGGTTATGCCTTCAAGATGTTTTTTTTTTCTACTTTGGCCTAGCTAATCTCCTATGAATCATTAAATATACTGCCTAATGTAAAACAGAAGTTAGCAGCTGAGTCTTCCTCTTCCATTATCATCATATTGTAAAGTTTCTACGTATGATCTATTCTGCAGTAGTATGATATAAATCAACGGAATAAGATCAACAACACACATTTTGTACTTATGGTTAGAAGAGACTTAAAGGTGTCCGCGAATCTTCTAGACACAGAAAACCAAAAACCTCACAGCAACTCACATATTTTACTAATGGTTAGAGGAGACATAACGTCGTGTATCCGAGAATTTTCTTGACATATGATTATAATGTAGACACTTATATAAGTCTTATTAAAATGTAAGCACAGAAAAACAAAAACCTCGAATGGATCATATATTTGAGTCGAGGCATTTAGCGTCCCTCGTTTCATCATAAAACCCATACCAAGGTCACATGCTCACAGCCTTGTCGGCCTCCATTTAACCAGACAACAATTAGAAACAATGACCTAAAGGCGGTCATATACATCTTATTAATCTCATTTTGATTTAAATGAGTTTATATGATGTTTGAAAATACCAAATTTGTGTAAGGAAAAAGAGACTGTAGTAAATGATGTGTCAAATGCTTTGTTAGTCGTCAGGTTAACGGGTGAAAGGCATTTCTCAATACGTGAATATGATAGAAATACTTGTAGTATTTGTTTTTAAAATATACACCAAAATCACGACTATATCAATAAAATTAACCCAAATACTCCAGATACACCATTAGTCAACATAACGGGTCTCTTGAGGCTTTATTTCTAGTTTCATCTGAAAGATTCACATTTCTTTTACAGAAATATTACATGCTTCATTGCTATATCACGCTTCTCCTACTCTTGTGAAACGGTCACATTGATCTCGTATTCTTCGCTTTACTTGTTTCTTATTTTAAAAATATCATGCATAAATAAAAATGCCCAAATGAAAAAAAACAACACGTATTTACAACACTACATTTCTACAATAACATAAAGCACAATAGGTGCTTTACATAAGATATCTAACTTAGTATATTTAAAAGAGGTAAAATGTTTCCCATAGAATATGATTGCATTTCGGTGCAGTTAATGGCAATTACCCTATTATACACATACTGTAGCCATGTCTTCCTTATATGAAAACTGACTTTAATATAGGAGCATGATAAGTATTAAAATACTGACCTGTACCTTGTCTAATGGTAGGTGATGTCTTTGTTTTATGCCGCGTGTCTTTGTTCAGAACAAATGGATAGTAAGAGGTCCAATATAAAACACTACTGAGCAATATTTAATGGTAGCTGATGTCTTGTGTAGTTTAACAGCGTCTTCATTTTAGCATGTTTGATTGCTTTTCAATGGTTGCGTATGGATTATCAATGTCAGGTTATGCCTCATGTATAATGGCAACAGGTGGATTGATTTATGCCATTTAGGTTTAGTCATTCTTGTGGCAGTTTAATGTTTTTAATGACAGCTTTTGGAGTGTTTGATAAAAGCTTTGTGCTTGTTAAATGGCAGCTTTAAGCTTGTTAAAGAACAACTATGGCTTGTTTAATGACAATATAGCCTTAGTGTATGGTGTATTAGTGTAAACTGATCCGTTTAATCTAAATAATCTTAGTGTATACGCCACGTAAAATGACAGACAATGATTCGTTTAATCAAAGTTACGTTAAATGGCAAGCTAAAGCAAACGACGCAAATACGTTGTTGCTTTTATTTTGTGATACCATTTCTAAATGCCATGTCTGGGAATAGTGGGGACTTTGACATTTGGTCCAGCCAACCCTGGCTAAAATCCCCGCCCTGTGGGGACGAACAGATGGTAAGATCCCTGTCAAATGCCCCTGCACCCCAGGGACCCTAGGTAAGGCCCATTACCCGTTATATTTAAAGCGAAGACAAAACCACCGCATTCACCCGACACTGAGGGCCACCTGAAAGGTAAATACATGGCCCATTTCCCCGTCTATACCCTGTATACCCCCGGACCTGGGGGGGGGGGGGCGTGGTTACAATTGACTGGTGCATAAGACCCCAGCTTCTCGATAAATCTTAAGCGTAACGGACTTAAAAAGCTTGAACCTGTTATAAAATATTTCCATAAATTGGGGCAAAGAAACATGACATACAAAATAAAAAAGTCATGTACATAGAGTGTACTAATGCTCAATAGCAATATGTTTGGTCATAAAGTAGTTGTGTTACTATAGTTTAGATTTCAGTGTAAATCACTTGTAAATGGGATATGTAAGATTAGCACAAATTACAGACTTTTTTGTATTTCAGAATGCATCCATGCCAACTGGCTTTTGACATTACTGCTGTGGACAGATTTTCAGCAATGCAGGTATTGCCATGTTATGTATTACTGGAGGCAATAAGTTTGGAAATAAACCAGACTTTTGTCAAGGTTTCCCTGAAATAAATTGCCAGTATGTTTCTTGCTCTTTGATATTAACATTCGCTTGTTATGACATCATGATCAGTGTTTATTTCAATAGCTCATTGATGAACTGTTTCTTTCCGAATTGAATTTCTTTCATGCCGTTTTTGTTGCGGCTTTGAAATAATATCATTTTCTAATAAAACTGCTGACCTTCATTGGTCTTTGGACTGTATTGTGCATCTATTTGCACATTTTATTTGCTCTTTTAGGCAAACATTGCATTAATTGCAAACAAGTATTACAACTTACTACACATGATGCAGAATTATGTTTCATTTAGTGTGCATATGATTTTTAGCTTATGAACATGAAAAACATCTACTTAAACAATCACAGCAACACAATGAGATCCCTATCTAAAGAATTATTGCTACTTTTCATTCATTCATACTGTCAATCATTTATGAATATATTCATTTACTTGAAGTTAATACATTGAAAACATTTGCATCTCAACTCTGATGGCAAAAGCAATAAAAAGTGAGCAGGGGGGTTAGATAAGTACCTTTTCCCTTTATGCATTAAAGAAAAAACCTAAATACACTTAAAATGCCTTAAAGGGTACACCAGATTGGCACCAAAATATTATTTTCTGTAGCGAATCTCGGTACAATTGTTTCATACAATTTGATCAAAACGTTCAATCTGTGAGAGTGCAGCTTTAATAAATTAAATCACTAATTTATTGTTTATTTAATATAGCCATCCTGGTTGCTGAAGCCACAGAGGTATTTTCAAGGACAAGAACCAATGCTGATCAAAACATGGTCTAGTGATGGAATTCCATACCCGTTATTGGCAAGGATTTTTAATAAGGAATATTGTCTGCAAGTAAGAAAGATTTCTAAGAAAGTCTGGTTTAAAGGCTTTCAAAATGCATCTGGGTGCTCGATTAGTAAAGATTAACCTTTGAGTTGTTAAAAAAGTTATTGCAAATCGCCCAAAAGACTATATATTTAATATTTTTTTGTTATAAATTTTTGGAATTAATGAACTTTTCTGCACATTTATCGCATTAATGCACCAGTCAGTTGTAACCTTGGACCCTCCAGGTCCAGTGGTAAACCGGGGATAGCCGGGGAAAAGGGTTGTGTTTTTACCATTCAGGTGTCACTGCAGTGCCGGGTGAATGCGGTGGTTTTGTCTTGGTGCAAAATCTGGCAGTGCGGGGGGTATTTGGTGGGTATTTTAACGTCATTTCTTCCCTGCAGGGCGGGGATTTTACCCTGGGTTGACTGGACTGAAAGTCAAAGTCCCCGCTATTCCCCGGGCTTGAGTGGTGTTTACAATTGACTGGAGCATAATTCCTACATAAAAGGTTATGTATGTCTCAAATGAGTGTTTACAGGCATTTTTCATACTTTTACGGTAGAAGAAGTCTTATTCTGTGTCAAACATTGATTTTGTGTCTTGCTTGCAGAATATGATGTGCCAATAAGCTCCAGTTTGCTGCGGCTTTTCGCCCATGGCAGTGGTCCTGCAATCTAGATCCAGGAGTTGCAGCTCTGAATCTAATATTTCAGAATGAAGATGTAAGTTAACTTTGTAGTACTTGTTTGTGTGTAAATGATTCCAAAGAGTGAGATTTATACTAATCAGGTGTAAATAAGCAACTTATAGACACTGGTTAAGAGCTGTAATCTTAATTTTAAGGCAAATCTAGCCTTCAAAACAGATACTTTAAGCAATTTTTTTTAAAACTACATCATGTAGCCATCTCATACATGAAAACACTAGCAGTTGTCATGAATCTTTCAGTTTTGGTGGGGTTTTTTACCATTTCCTTTGCTGCGCCATTTGTCCCTGGAAGCATTTCAGTTTGGCTCTATTTCATTTTTTATATAAACGCTTAGCTGATAAAGTGGAAAAATCTTATTTTGCTTTACAAAAATCTTAATAGAGTAGGCAGGCCATTTTTATGGCGCTGCCTGAAATTGAACTATTGGAGTTTTGAAGTCTGTTTTTGCAAAAATATTATATGAAAATACTGTTTTGAAGAGATACATTGTAAGCTTGGTTAGTGTCTATATGAAACATATAGTTAGAATAACTGTGGTCTATATTTACATATTTTTAACAACGGTGACCTCATTTGTTAGTGTGATAGTCTCTTCATCTGCGTCAATGTAAACAAATTGACCCTTGTTTATTATATTCTGAGTTCAAAATAGGTGTTAATCTGTTTCAGATCGGAATTCATCACTATAGTACCGTATTCACCAGTAAGGTTTTATCCAGGGTACCAGAGTGGCATCTGGGATTGATCTCTTCAGTAAGTTGGATTTACCAGTAAGGTTTTATCCAGGATACCAGAGTGGCATCAGGATTTGATCACTTCAGTACTGTATTCACCAGTAACATTTCATCCAGGATACCAGAGTTGGCATATGGGACGATCACTTCAGTACCCTATACCAGAGTGCATTATATATCTTGGATCGATGACTTCAGTACTGTAATCATCATGAACAATTGAAATAAGAGACAAGAATTGCATATGTATCAAATGCAGAGAGATGTGTCAATTTTCTTGGAGAGTATTCCCCTATCAATAGATCGATACATCATAGTTTATTACAGTCATCTTGTCAGTAAGCTGTTAAACTCTTGCTGGGGGGGGGGGGCAATTTATTATGTCTAAAATACAGTGACATTGTTAAAATTAAAACACAGCCAAATATGTTCTGAACAATTAAGTGTATTGGCAAAGTATATACTTTTTGTAGTTTTAAACTGAATGAGCTTATGAATGAGCTAATGTAAGCATAATTATAGTACATTTTTGTTCTGATAATGTTGTGAACAGTTAAATTGCTTTATTGTGCATATATTATAAGTTTACAACATAAATATATATGTATCAATAACAAGAACTAATGTTTTGTTGAATAATCTATGTGCTTGTTTTTAGCTCACCTGAGCACAAAGTGCTCAAGGTGAGTTATTGTGATCGCCCTGTGTCCGTCATCCGTCGTAGTCGTCCGTTGTCGTCCGTCGTCAACAATTTGACTGTTAACACTCTAGAGGTCACAGTTTGGCCAATATCTTAATGAAACTTGGTCAGAATGTTACTCTCAATAAAATCTTGGACGAGTTCGATATTAGGTCAGCTGGGGTTTCAAACTAGGTCACCCTATCAAATTAAAGGAAAAGCTTGTTAACACTATAGAAGTAACATTTATGACCGTATCTTCAGGAAACTTTATCAGAATTATATATTGATAATCTCTAGGTAGAGTTCGAATCTGGGTCAAGTGTGGTCAAAAACTCGGTCACCTGGTCAAATTGAAGGAAAAGCTTGTTAATACTCTAGGCCCCAATTTCTCGAAACTTCTTAAGCTTAACAGGCTTAAGTAGCTTTTAATATTTCAATTACTCAAAATACATACTTGAATGGAATTTTGATAAATGAAAAATGGTTTAATTTAACTAACATATAGGTAATTCCTATCTAAAGTATAAAAACTCTTAAAGAAGTAAATACTATCCAAATTATTGAAAACCGAAAATAGTGAGTTTAGCTTAATCCGGTTATAAGGGACTTAAGAAGTTTCGAGAAATTGAATCCTGAGGTCTCATGTACGACTGTATCTTCCTGAAAGTTGGTCAGAATGTTTATATTGATTAGCTCTAGACCAAGTTCGATCTTGGTCATGTGCAGTCAAAAACTAGGTCACCAGGTCAAGAAATAGGAAAAGCATGTTAACACTCTAGAGGCCATATTTATGACCATATGTTCATGGAACTTGATCAGATTGTTATTCTTGATGATCTGTATTGGATTAGATGAGCGATACAGGGCCTTCAGGGCCCTCTTGTTTTTTTAACTGTTATAGATGTATAATTCAGTTTAAAGACTCATACTTTAAATAATTAAATATTTTCATACTTTCTGCATACATTGTTATATTCAATGATGGAATGGTGCTAACAACATTAACTACAGGGAATTTATATTCATTTCAAACTGCTGAGGTAGTCAAACCATTTTTCCAGGTTATTTGCAGAACCTTAAAAATCTAAAATATACACAATGCTGTTTTACATATTAAAAAAGTTTAGTACAGGTTAATTGTCAGATAACTGTAATAATTAGTTTTAAGTAAACATAATCTGTTTCGTTTACCTTATGTTTAAAGTAGGAATCATTTATTTGTACTGTAAATGCTTGTATGATATTCATTATTAGGTAAATTAATATACTTGTGTTTGTTATTATGAGTTTTTACAAACATTAAAATATTAAATTTGCTTTGCATTGCCTTAACCTTACTTGTTATGCACCTTAATAATCTAATTTGTGTGGTCAAAGTCATAGTATGTCATATAAAATGAATTTTGCCTTTGACACTTGTTTACCTAAGAAAAAATGTACTGCATTAGCAGTTACTGCAGTTGATAACATAACTAGAGCCAGTCTAAGGCAATGCCTTATTTCATATTATTAAGGATGCAAACGAATGACAGAATTGATATTCGAATATTCGGTAATTCTTTCGATCGAATATTCGAATATTCGATTACTAAAATGAATATTTAAGAAATGTAGTAAACTACTATTATCATTCGCTACAGTTATAGCCGGGGCCTTTGTAATAGCCGGTACACGCGACGGACCCTGATTTTTCCCAAAATAACCCTGTGAGATGATTGTAAATTCCCGGTTGAATGTCGTGATGCACTAACGGATGGTCGTTCTGTAGGACGAGCAGCTTCGTTCTGGGATTGATCTCTACCAAACATAACTATGGAAAAACCGAACCTACTCGGGAATCAGTTAAAAAATAAAACGAAAATAACCCTGAATTTTGACTCATTTATTGTACAACAATGTCCTAAAACGATATTCTATGCAGTTACATTTCACAGCACCAACGTTATATTGAAAAATGGAAAATAATTGAAACTTGTTTGATGTCACTTATCTAAAAGCAAGTTTTCGTAAAATTACGGGTATTCTTTTAATCAAACGAAAAACATCGAATATTCGAATACCGATTTTGACATTCGAATATCAAACGTTCAATCGAATATTCGAATATTCGTTTGCATCCCTACTTTATATGGATTCACAAAACATAATCAGATTCAGTTCCCACAACATAAACATATTTAGATAAATGGCTCTTGCAAATCGGTGGAAGCCTGTTTTTGTGTAGGCGCTTTACTGGGAGCACTGTTGCTACTGGTTTTGTTTGCTCCTGTTGGTGTCACGCGACCGCGAGGGGCGACACTTCTTCCTGCTCTATGTAATGAAGCGTTTTTTGAGCCATTGTCCCGTGATGTTCTCCCTTCCGGTTCTGCTTCATTCGCACTCCTCGCGCTGGGGATCAACGCACTGGGCTCAGGTAGCTTTGGGGTTTCCTGGACGGTTTCACTCTCCGTAGGCCCCTGATCTGTCGGCGTCGTTTCAATCGGTGATTCTCCGGAAGTTGCCGATTACTTCGTTACCGGCGATTATGCTGCTTTTAGTTGTTCCGGCATTTCCCGTGGTAGTGACTGGTGTACTTCCATTCTCCGGAATTCATAAGCTCCCATTTCACGTTTCTGGAGGTTGGTGGCTCTGCTTTCAGCAAATACACTAAACCAATGGGGGAGCATGTCTCTTACTATTTCACCATTGACCACTAGGGCTGCAGGGAACCTCAATTTAACATTGTTATTTCCAAATTTGTTCCTGTACTCCTTATGCTCACTCCACAACATTTGCCGCGCGTCCCTGATCTCTTTAGGGTAGTCTCGGTTGAGGCTCACCGTGGTGCCCTTTAGTTTGAAAGCATTCTTCATGATTTGATTTACTTGGGTTGGGTGTGGAAAGCTAACAAAAATCTGCCTGTGGTTGTGGGTACCCTGACTTTAGGACTTACGCCCCACTCTGTAGACACTTATCACTGCAAAGTCCTCCTCATGAAGCTGGAGGTTATCCTTTATGACGCTCAGGACCAGTTCAGTGCAATTTTTTCCCACGACTTCCTGTAGGCCACCGATGAAAATGTTAGTTTCTTTCCGACTAGCTTCCAGATCAATGGATTTGTATTCCAATAGACGCAATCGCCCATCCACACTATCGTGCTAGGCAAGATTATAAATACACGATTGCACTAGCCTACATTAGCCGTATATGTGTCAATTCAATGCCACCATGTTCTCGAGCAAAACGTTCATTTTTACGTCTACAGGTAATTGTTTTAGTAAGTCAATATCGGCCAAATCCCCACTATTCCAAAGATTCCCTGACCCTGGTACGATATGTGAGGGGCTACTGTCTAGAGTACAAGGTTGTGGCGGAGGTGACCTTTCCCCACCCGTCGACTGTCACTGACAGTCAACGTATTATAATTTATATTTGGAGAAGAGGTTTGTTTTAGCACATATAAACCATACGTCCGTTGTTAAAGACATCTAAATTTTAATTATAAAAAAAAATAAAACTTGTAAAAACACTGAGTTAAGAAAGTCTAACATATTATCAATCTGATTCAGTCTAATTTGTGTATTTTACAGACATCAAATAAAGTATATGTGTTCTTGATATTTGCCACTGATCATTGGAGCTCCAAAATTATTTTCCTGTCTTAGCATCTGTCAAATGGAAGCATACTTACCCCACCCACTAAAAAAAATGGCATTTCCATTTATTCTCATTAGGACCCCTTTTATAACATTTTTATATTTTAATAAATATATCAAGTATAAAAATAACACTTACACACAAATAAGTGTTATTAGTTCGCCCCTTATTCTGTTTTTGGTCTAAAATATCACTTGGTTGTTTGAACATCTCTTTGGTCAGCCATGATGGACTATTTTCTAATAACCCGTATTATTTCCGAGGTCAATTCCTGTTGAAACTGGCCGAGATGTTCAGATTGTTCTTCTCCCTAAAACATTAAATACGTGCCTTTAATGGTTGAAAAACACACACAACACGTTTCTATTATGGGCGCTGGCATGATGGACTTTATAGACCCGTATTATTTCGGAGGTTGAATCTATTGGATAATTGCCAAAGTGTTCCGATTGGATATTATATAATGTAATACTAAACGGAACAACTTGGCCATCTCCCCCATACGACGTTGTTTCATCGAGGGAAATGGCCAAAATGCTCCGATTTATTACATACTTGAATGGCGTATGGGGAAATATCGGAAAGTATTGGTCATGTATTCCGCTGTATTAATTGGAAGTTGTTCCTATGCTGAATATAATACTAATGTTAATTGATTGTAGTGTTTTAACGTGTAATTTGTATTACGTAGTTCAAATTGATTCCCAGTAAAGTTAAATATTGCATAAAAAATCAATATTTATATAAGAGTGAAGTCCATTGATTAAACTGCTGAATTAAAATTACAACGCAATCCACTTGCAATGCAGTAAAATGAAAGAATTATGACATTGTAAACCGTCCATATACTCCTAGGTTGTTTTCTTTGAAAAATTGCCGAGGTGTTCCGATTGACCTCTGATTAGCCGATGCGTTACCTACATCACAGATAGTACTGTCAATGGTCCATACTGCACTCAAATATAAAACATTCAATTAATAAAACATGCATAAATATACTTAACACTTAAAGGGACTACTGTTTAAAATATAATAACTATTTGCATACTTTAACTACGCCCCACCAGGACAGCACCCACTAGAATACAAATATAATGTATGCATACGTTAACTACGCCCCACCAGGACAGCACCCACTAGAATACAAATATAATGAATGCATACTTTAACTACGCCCCAACAGGACAGCACCCACTAGAATACAAATATAATGTATGTATACTTTAAATACGCCCAAACAAGACAGCACCCATTAGGTAGGAAATGACGTTTAGCGTTCCGTGATGTCATATTCCGAATTACAATACTGTTTTGTGGTGATATAAACACATATCTATATACATTCATGTATTATAACTAGAGACTAAATGTATGTAAGCATTATAAGTGACAGAGGCTTTAAACTATCCGGGAATACGGGATGGTGTTTAACGATCCATGATGTCATATCCCGGATTACAATACTGATTTTTGGTCATATAAACACATATCTATATACATTCAAGTATTACAACTAGGCCCTAAATGTATGTATATAAGTGACAGGGGCTTTAAACTATCCGGGGATACGGGATGATGTTGACCGATCCATGATGGCATATCCCGGATTACAAAGCTGATTTGTGATAAATACATATGTAAATGCTTGATGTGAGTTTATAGTAACAGCCGCTTGGATAAATTGCCGTTTAAAATGGCAACATTCGGGAAATGATACTTACACATTCATATCTTTACAAAATATTATTCTATTATTTAAACATAATTTATTCAAGAATGTACATATCTGTTACATTGGTTTATGAAACTAAACATAAAAGGTAATGTTAGCTCACTCAAATTAAAAGTAAATATATTGGATACTGAACAACACTACTAAACTGAAAAAAATCTCTGTTCCCCTCAAAGGCCACTATTTACTCTACTATACCTCTTATCCCATCCCAAGTCTTACCCCTGTATAGTCTCCGTTGATACGGACGTTTGGTAGCAATCAATAGTTCGGTCATAATGATATGGTAATTTGGGATCATTAGATGCGATTTGGGGATCTCAAATTTCTATCTATAAAGCATTAAAGGTAAATTTTGGCATTTTCTGTTTTTAAAAATATATATGCTACTGTTTCTGCTGTAAAGGTATTAATTTGCTACTGTTTCTTTTATTTTGGGCATCTTTTTTTTGAAACTGGTGTCCACACCCTCGAATTCAAATCTGCGCCTAGGCTTCAAACCTGTTGTCTGCTAGCCGGTGTTTATCAATCTTGTAACGCAGTATTCTCCCTTGACAAGCAAAATGTATATCTGCATATGACTGGAATTCAACTATATACACTTTTTAATTGGCCTTTCTTTTTTATGGTCACGGGATTTGCGATGCACAAAGGAATATTCACATCCTTAATGTGTCTAAAGCAGAGTTTTCCCAACACAATGACCTATGTTTGGTTGAAGTGTGTCCAAATGCCTACCACCCTGGCATAGTGGCAATACCCATGATTGTTTCAGTTGCACGCGCCAGTGCCTCCAACATAAGCCATTACAGCGTATTTAGCGATGCATAAGGCAATGTTCACGTGCTTAATATGCCAGAACCAGAGTTTTCCCAGCACAACGGCCTATGTGGGGTAAAACAGGCTACATCGGCTACATAGATTTTAAGAAGAAGAAGAAGAAAAGAGTATTGCTTACTTATGCATTCAAGATTATCACATTGCAAAAAAGGCTGATGAATCGATTCGTTAATACTTGTCAAGTTGTGCCCATTCAAAAATAATTAATCTAATTTACTCAGGTTGGCGGGATGGGGCTTCACTAGCACTGGAGTTCGCTTCCTGTGCTGCTGTGGACAAAACCTTCAAAAAAGATATGTTTCATTTTGCTCGCTCTTTTAGAAGTTGTTGAAAGTCGGAAAATCTGTTTTAATCAATAAGCCAAATTTTCTTTTTTTTAAAGAAATACACATAAATGAATAGGCATTTTCTGTTGGTTTTTGAAATCTTACAGTGAACATGCTAAAAGGCACCAGCATTGTTCCCAACATCTCTTGAACCAAACCCGTGTAGTGGAAAATGTTTATTTAGTTTTCGTGTATTTCAATAAATATAGTATGGTATATTAGATGGGGCTTCGTTTTTTTTTTAGATTGGGTCTTATTAATAATATATTCAACACATGGAAAGGCTTAAAAAAACCTGTTTTTTATTAGTTTGGATAATCATTGTACTTGCTTTAATTATATATACAAATTTATATGGGAACATGTGGTGCTGCTTCTGTTCAAATGTTTCAGCGTCCACTGTACCGGAAGGGTCCAACCATCCACCCGAAGAGATGCCCCTTGCAGTGGAGTAGCTACTGATGACAACCAACCAATGGGGCGATGGCTCATGTCGGGACTGAATGAGGTAAGAATAGGTCTTGAAATCTTATTCATATATACATTGGTAAAAAAAGATAATGATAATAGTGATGAGTAAAAGGCGTCAAGTTAATGAGTGTTCAAGGGCTCAGTATGTAATAGATGGTGATTATAGTCTTGCATTCGGAGAATAATGATGAGGAGTAGGGTGAGAATAAGGATGAAGATGAGGACGGAAAAGAAGAAGAATGCTTCTGCTGCTGCTGCCGCCGCCGCCGCCGCCGCTGCTGCTGCTGCTGCTGTTGATGATGATGATGAAGAAAGAGATTATGACAGATGAAGATTATGACAGATGAAGACGAATATGACATATGAAGATTTTGACAGATGAAGACGATGATGATAGTGATGAGGATGAATAGGGGGGTTATGAAGAAGAATATGAAGAATAGGAAGAAGAAGAAGAAGAAGAAGAAGAAGAAGAAGAAGAAGAAGAAGAAGAAGAAGAAGAAGAAGAAGAAGAAGAAGAAGAAGAATATGAAGAAGAAGATAAAGAAGAAGAAGAAGAAGAAGAAGAAGAAGAAGAAGAAGAAGAAGAAGAAGAAGAAGAAGAAGAAGATTATTGCTTACTTATGCATTCAAGATTATCACATTGCAAAAAAGGCTGATGAATCGATTCGTTAATACTTTTCAAGTTGTGCCCATTCAAAGTTAATTAATCTAATTTACTCAGGTTGGCGGGATGGGGCTTCACTAGCACTGGAGTTCGCTTCCTGTGCTGCTGTGGACAAAACCTTCAAAAAAGATATGTTTCATTTTGCTCGCTTTTTTAGATGTTGTTGAAAGTCGGAAAATCTGTTTCAATCAATAAGCCAAATTTTCTTTTTTTTTCAAAGAAATACACATAAATGAATAGCATTTTCTGTTGGTTTTTGAAATCTTACAATGAACATGCTAAAAGGCACCAGCATTGTTCCCAACATCTTTTGAACCGAACACGTGTAGTGGAAAATGTTTATTTAGTTTTCGTGTATATCAATAAATATAGTATGGCATATTAGATGGGGCTTCGTTTTTTTTTAGATTGGGTCTTATTAATAATATATTCAACACATGGAAAGGCTTAAAAAACCCTGTTTTTTATTATTTTGGATAATGCTAGTTTATAAGCACATTTATTCATATGTTTAATATTTGTTTGTATTATTATTGTACTTGCTTTAATTATATATACAAATTTATATGGGAACATGTGGTGCTGCTTCTGTTCAAATGTTTCAGCGTCCACTGTACCAGAAGGGTCCAACCATCCACCCGAAGAGATGCCCCTTGCAGTGGAGTTGGCTACTGATGACAACCAACCAATGAGGCGATGGCTCATGTCGGGACTGGATGAGGTAAGAATAGGTCTTGAAATCTTATTCATATATACATTGGTAAAAAAGATAATGATAATAGTGATGAGTAAAAGGCGTCAAGTTAGTGAGTGTTCAAGGGCTCAATATGTAATAGATGGTGATTATAGTCTTGCATTCGGAGACTGATGATGAGGAGTAGGGTGAGAATAAGGATGAAGATGAGGACGAAAAAGAAGAAGAATGCTTCTGCTGCTGCTGCCGCCGCTGCTGTTGCTGCTGCTGTTGATGATGATGATGATGAAGAAAGAGATTATGACAGATGAAGATTATGACAGAAGAAGAAGAAGAAGAAGAAGAAGAAGAAGAAGAAGAAGAAGAAGAAGAAGAAGAAGAAGAAGAAGAAGATCAAGAACAACAAGAACAAGAACAAGAACAAGAACAAGAAGAACAAGAACAAGAAGAAGAACAAGAACAAGAAGAACAAGAACAAGAACAAGAAGAAGAATATGAAGAAGAAGAAGAAGAATATGAAGAAGTAGAGCAAGAAGAACAAAAAGAACAAGAACAAGAACAAGAAGAAGAAGAAGAAGAAGAAGAAGAAGAAGAAGAAGAAGAAGAAGAAGAAGAAGGCTGTTCACAAGACCTCTTAATACATTCCGGAAGATTCGCTTCCCAAAAACCAGTGTTTAAACATTCTATTTCACCTATGGGGTTTAGACTATTGAGAGAAATTTCATATCCACTGTCACAAAGGTAGCGCACTCTATACCCAATACTGAACAGTTCTAGATTTTCAGCGTTATTGTAGACCGCATTCTCAACTCTCGGTGGACTTGGACACTTAATTTCCTCACAAACCGGGGCTGGATGAGACCACTGTTTGTTTGACAAACATGTTAATGTTTCTTGCCCTTCTAGCTGGAAACCTTTGTCGCACTGATAAGTAACCGTCTCTTGGAAGAAAAACGAGGTCTCGGAGTAGAAACCGTTAGTCACAACTGGCGGAATGCTGCAATGTATTTTGTTGCACACTGGTGGATCATTTTGCCATTTACCAGTTTCTCTGCACACTCTTTCTTCAGCTCCGATTGGTTCATAACCCTCACTACAGACATATCGAATTATATTATTCAGTGTATAATCGCGGCCAATTATTTGACCAAAGTCTATATCGTCTGGTTTCCCGCAGGAAATTGGTTTGCAGACCGGTTCCTCACCACTCCATGAAGTGTTATGTGAGCACGATCTAGCTTCAGGTCCAACCAGTCTATACCCAAGACTACATACGTATTTTATTTCTACTCCATACGTGAACACTTCATTTTCAGGAATAATGATATTTCCGTGCAATATATCATCTGGCCTTTTACATCTGACTGGTTCGCAAACCGGGGGATCTTTACTCCATTCCCCATCCTCGAAACATTCTATTATCTCTTGGTGACTCGGTTCATATCCCAGATGACACGTATACGTAACTTGACTTTGCCACGTCAGCGCGTCGTAGGTGAAGTTTCCATTCAGAATGTTGGAAGGAATTGAACAGGTAGTAACCTCACATCGAGGAAGAGAGTCGCCCCAGGCACCGCTGGCTTGGCAACTCACTACACCATTTGTGTTTGGTTCATCCTTGACAAACCGATGTCCAAAATCGCATTGATACTGCAAAAAACTGCCCACTGCAAACTCTGATTTATCCTGAAGTTCAACTATTCCATTGTCAATTGTTGGAGGCTTGCCACACTTTTTCGGGTCGCAAGTTGGGATGCTTATGTCCCATGTACCATCAGTCTGGCAAAAAACAGAGCTATGGTCAGTATATAACTTATTTCCGGGAGCACATTCAAAGAAGACTTCTGTTCTCGGTAAATACTTGTTGTCTGGTGTTGCGTCTTTGATCCGCGTGTTTGCCGATAGGAGGGATGCCGGTATAACACATTTGATTTCTGAAAATGAAAACAAAATAATTATGTGCTCAATGAAATTCTCGTAGAGGTTGAGAGGTTAATCGGATGTTCGTCTACAAGAAGGAACCATTTACATGTTTTTTTATCTGTAGACCTGCTACATTAGCCGAATTACAATTCGTAGAACATGACAACGCCTTGATACAGTTTGCCGGAATAAAAAAAAAACACTTGACCGTAGACCGTAGACAGGTTAACTTTGTCAGTTCATTTAGACAAGAACCATGCTTATCGTCTGTTACAAATTTTCACTATTTACGGACAGAGATTTATTTCACCTTCACAGCGGGGTACATCACCCTCCCAAAAGCCAAACTGTCCACAATATCTGGTCTCCGGTCCCACCAGGACGAAGGCTCGCTCGCATACATACCGCACCATGTTATCGAACGTATAGTCCGTACCCTCGATATAACCGTTTTTAACGAAACCAGGATGCCCACATTGAATCCCTGAAAAAGGTATTTGACTTCCGAAAGTCTAGATTATTTAAGACGTTTAAAGAATTATTAAAGATTTGATCAACTCTACAAAGGTCAGATGAAGACTTAATCCTTAAAAGTATTACGCAATGAAATCATCTATTTTTACATCAGAGCATTATCAATTCGTAGAGGTTGGTCCGTTGCACGTATTATATATCATGTCTCTTACAGGTTCGACAATCGGACATTATGGGTAAAACGGGGGAGCGCACTTGTGTAAATGTAACTAGAACAGCATCAGTGTACTTACGTGCGCATTGTGGGGCTTGATCTTCCCATTCACCCGTAACGAGACAGATGGAGCGTGACTTTCCCGCCAGTGTGAAGCCAATCAGACAGCTGTAGCTAACCTGTGACCCCGCAGTGAGGCCCGTCCACAGGGGCTCATTGCCGTAGTCAATCGACTTTGGTTTAGGACACTCTGTTGGTGATGTTAGTATATAAAAAAAGTCGATGATATAATTAGATATACAGAGAGGTGTTCGTTTTCATTTTGCGTTAGTTTAGAAAAACAAGAGGGCAAAATGGCCGTTTATCGCTCACCTGATTATAATACCAACTAGTAAGTGGTTATTAAGAATGCTGCTGCTTGCTACGAAAGTAGATAGATGCCGAGAAATTTTATGGATGACGAGTTATGTAATGTTGTTAACCTATAACAGAGTAAAACGGACAGCATAGCAAAAGGTAGTATTCAGACTCAACCGTACATGTGTATTCCATTAAGCCTACCTTCAATTTCAAGAGAATTGTATTGTAGATAATACTGAACCAGTTCTAAACAGAGCATAAACAAACAGAGTATTACAAATAATTTACATATTTTGACCTATTATCCAATTTTATATGGAAATATGAAGCATTAAAATGTTAATAAAACATAATACTTCTTTACGCAAGGGTGGAGAATGTTTTAACATGCACATAATTAAAGAGCAGTGGAGAAGGGGGAAAACTGTACTGAATTTATAAGGTAATGTATATAGAGTTCCCACCTTTAAAGTCGCTAATAATTTCTGTTTAATTTCTATGCAATATAGTTCCAATGTGTCCACAACCAAAACTTTCACTTTCATATCCGTGTTTTAAGTGTGTTTACTGTTAATATACGTTAACTATTACAGATTCTTTCATCTGAATAAACATGAAATATTTTGTGAATCAAACTATGTTTCACAAAACGATTTTATTGTAATCTGGTAAAATGTTGACGCTGAAAGACGGACAACGCACGATGGACGCTGATCATTGGACCATCACAATAGCTCACTGAACACTCAGTGCAGAGCTGAAGGAAAGCTAAAAATGGAGAAGTTATTTTTATCCCCTGTCACTTAAAAAGGCACATAGCAGAAAAGTATCGACATGTGTCCGATGTTTCATGAGCGGTTTAAAAGCTGTACTCTCACAGATCGAACGTTTTGACAACTTTTTATTTTTTTTTGTCTTGGAACGAGCTTATTTATGCGAACATGCATGGAAACCAGTCATATAAGACTGCTGACAAAAGTTAGATCGCATTTTTTATATTTAAGTTAAAACAATTGATGTTTTATGCATTTCCTAAACCGTAAACGCTTTAAGCCATAAAACATGAATTTTCGGACAGAAACATAACAATCTGCGATCTGATTATTTGTCAGCAGTCTTTAATCACTGATTTGTAGATTTTTTTTCGCAAAAATTGGCTCATTCCAATACAAAAAAATATAAAAAGCTGTCAAAACGGTGAATGTGTGAGAGTGCAGCTTTCAGGTTCTCGATATACAAACAAGCTAGCCACGTCACTGAGCCATGTCTAGTGACCTCATATAATGTTGGTATAATAAGTGTGGCTTACTGATAACTAAAATGTAAAAGCCAGAAACATCATTATAGATAAAGTAGTTGCAGTTTGTACTTTTAGTTCTTCATTTTAACTGAAAACGGACGGTAAAGCCATATTTTGCAATTTTTCAAGAAGAAAAAAGCTCGTTTTGTAATAATGTTTTCGGATTTTTTTTTACATATTATTTTATCTACTCATTAACCCCTCATATGATACCGATATAAGATGGAGCCACCTGGCATGCAACACTCACATTGTACACCAAACACCTTGAACATAAGCATACAGTCGAAACCCGTTGACTCGAACTCGCTTGGCTCGAATTCCTCATTAGCTCGAAGTGGATGTAAAGGACCGATTTATTTTTACTGACGGTTAGCATTCCCGCTTGGCTCGAATTTTCCGAGGCTCAAGGTATTTGGGCCGGTGCATGGCAGTTCGAGCCAACGGGGTTCGACTGTACTTAATTCAGAGTTAATAAGAAAGAACAACATGAAATTATGAAGCAAAAAAAGACATACCGCAGTCAGACGGCGACATGTAAGCGTTTACCGAAATGGGTTAGTGTTACAGCAAGCTAATCACATAATGGTACATGAAAGCTGCAGCGTCTCTTTAGAAGAATTCATCAAATGTGAGTCTCTCGTTTTAAGCAACAAACACAGAAAGACAACGCAAAGCCAAAAATACATGTATATTAAGTTTATTTGCATTTATAAAAACAAATCTGCTACATGGAAGCGGCAAGCATAATTTGCGACGTTTCGTTAAAAGCCTTGAGCGCATGTTACTTGTACCTTTACAGAACTCTATCGGCGTCTCTGAGACTATTCCATACACGTGACCGGAAGTGTCTGTCCAGGAAATTACGTCACCCATCACCTTTTCACAACTTGTCCTAAGATTTTCAAGGTCAGTGAGAGACAACTCTCGACTCCACACATTAAGATGCGATAACTGCCCTATGAACGTTTCTGCACTGTTGAAGTCGCCACCCAAGGAGTCTTGCTCTTGGCCGATCACGAACACTCCACCGCCTGTAGATACAAACCCAGAAGTAACTTTTTTTTTCATTTGTTCTCTTACCGGCAACGAATTTCATATGATATGCGAAACAGGGCATGCCAGTAGAAACCATGACAATTTGCAACAAGGCATGGTGCCAATGGCGACAAGCGTATCGGACTCTGGTTTAAAGGCAAAATTGCCTTCGCATGGGCATTGCGCAACGTGTTTAGTGACACATAATAAGATTTGACTAACCTTTTATAGTCTGTCCACTGGCGAGACGGCGGCCGCTGTCGCTAGGAAGGCCGTCCACGTACAGCCGCCATGAGCCCCGGTTTGAGGACCAGAGGACGCACACATGGTGCCATTGCCCGTCATTTGTCCTCGCCCGCGTCGTCCGGTTTTCGCTGTTGACGTACAAAATCCAGCTGCAACACGTAACGTTGTTTTAGTTGGGCAAGTAATATCCTGGACGAGAAGAAGCGTTGGAAATTGAGCGGCTTTTTATTCAATCAAGAATAAAAAAATATTTACCGAAAAATAAATGATTCAAAATGAATTTTACTGTTTATCGTAAAACCGTGTGGTGCAAATGCAGGCCCAACAAGTGAAGCAGAAAATGTGACAATGCTTTAAATAGTTTTGATTTTGAACTGCATGTATTTGTTCTAATTAACGTTTCAAAGCCGGTATCAAAGTGGAAACAGTAAATAGTCATATACCGCACAAGTAATAGATTCATGTGTACATGAAGTCATAATACATAACGTAAAACACCGCCTACCCATCGTAGTTCGTGAGTGTAAAGATATTGTCCCCATCCTCGTTGGCGTACGAGAACGCCGTCCCCTGGTTGGTAGTATCGTCGGAGCGCATCCAGAAGCACGCCGTAGCGGAAGTGAGGTCAGGTTTCAGGTCCAACATGACGTATTCCGTCGTGCTCGCCGTCGACGGGAAGTCCAGTTGGAAGTGCACACCGATTACTGAAGAAGAATTGGAGATTTGTTTATGGAAACAGCAGGTAAAACATTCGTTTACAACAAGTATGGCTCAAATCTAGGTGTACACAACAGCAGTACAATACCACTGTGCTCAATCATTTTTTGAATCATATACACGCGGCTTCAGAAAGTTGCATTGAGCAATCGACCATTAAAGATATGCAATACGCATATTGGCGGGTATGGGGAAATCGCGCACACGTCCGTACGATTCAGTTACGAGACGAATATAACTGCTCAACCTTGTCACATTTCCGGCGACTGAACATTATCAGTAGGACACTCGCAGGTGTAGTCGACCTGCACGATGTTCGCGGAGTAAACGGGAAGCCGGCACATTTGTCAGTACAAATTCAGATACAGTAAAACATGCACAAAGTTTACTGCCTACCCTGATCACAGTTTCTGCCGCCCATGCCCGTGGGACACTCGCAGCTGTAGTCGGCCACGAGGTCCCTGCACGTGGCAGGTGGCATGCACGGAGAGTTTGCGCAATCGTCCACGTCCTTCTCACAGTTCACGCCCTCGTACCCGGCCGGACACTCGCAACTGGAGGAAGATGGACATTCTTGTTGAAATTGTATTAACATAGAGCATTGTTGCACCTTTTATACAGCAACTGAATCGTCACTACCATCACTTGTGGTGGAATATTGAAAGTGAAAAAATAGTTTCGAGGGAGACTGAAAGTTTTCATTAAAGGAACGAGTTCTGGAAAAGATGACTACTTTAAACTCGGCGATTACATTAATTTAAAACGTTACAGAGCATGCAGGGGTGCAGCTTGAACTCAAGTTGCGTCAGTCTAGTTAAATGTAAATACTATGAGCTCAGCTTTAGCCGAACAGCTTCCGATCTAGACTCTTATGTACAATTACATATTCCAATACAAACTAACATGTATGAGTCAACTTGGTCCACACACGTGGCCTCGTTCTGGCAGGGTCCACTAGCGCAGTCATCGTCATCAATCTCACACTGCTCCCCGCGCAGGCCGCTCCGACACGTGCACGTGTACCCGCCGGGTCCGTCCACGCACGTGCCACCGTTGGAACACGGATCCGACACGCAGTCATCGATGTCCATCTCGCAAACAGCGCCTGAGGGAAGATTGGAGGACTTGCACAGACAAGCTAAAATCGGGTTATTGGTAGGACAATTTGATCAAACATGTTTGCTTTTACATCTTTTTTCATCCACTGCTCGCATGTGTATATATAAGATTTACATGAAAAATTCATGGCGCAAAAACACTTAAATATTATACATATTTGTAATCTTACAAATCTGTATTGCGTTCTTTAACCAGATCTCTATGGGAGTTTCATTAATTAAAAGACAAACCCCCGACCTGTGTAACCGTGTGGACAGCTGCACCGGAAGCAGTTCACCTGGTCAACGCACGTGCCTTCGTTCATACACTCCACTCCCGAGCAGTCATCTATGTCCTTCTCACACTTTTTACCTTGAAAAGGAAAGTGTTTAGATACTTCATATATTTCGCTCGAATTCAGTGGTGTGCTCAAATTGTACAGAAACTATCCAATAGACTGTGTTACTTTGGCATGAGACATTTTCTTATACAACTATGTATGTTACCGATGCATCAAATAGTTCTTTTATAAACTAAAGGGTTAACTCATAAATCCGGGAGAAGTATACCAGTATAACCCGGGGCACAGAGACACTTATAGTCGCCCTTTTCGTCCTGGCACGTGCCTCCGTTGAGACACGGAGCCGCCGAGCACTCATCCGATTCCTGGTCACAAAACACGCCTGAAAACAAACCTTTCTGTCATTCTAAGGGTAAAATATAGATGTATAGGTGTGTCAAAGGGGGGGTGTATTTGTACCCAAGGTAACAGAGACACTCGTAGTCACCCACGTGGTCCAAACACGAGACCCTGGCGCGAGAGAAACACAGTCACTAGCACAGGTAGGTAGATTTTAAATATTTGGCAAGCAAATAGTGAATTTTGTCGAGTGTTTAAACCCGCGAGGTCATTAAATCGCATTTTTGTTTGGCAATTCTCGCAGACATTTTTTTCAAGTATAACAAAGTTTTGAATTTGCAACGTTACGGAATTTGGAATCTTAACGTTAATAACCTTAAACATACAGATGGATATTTTATGATCTCTCATTAAAAGTATAAAATAGATATACATAGTTAAAATAACAAACGTACCAGTAAAACTATATACAAACAAACATGTGGTAAAGTATCTTCTATGGCCGAGAGTGTAAGATAGGTTCATTCTGACCCGAGCGTAGGGTGTTTTGCGGAAACTCGGTTAACCTCGTTTCCGCAAAACACCCTGCGCGAGGGTCGGTATGAACCTATCTTACACGAGCGGCTATGGTATATGCTTTTTCTCCCACGTCAGTTAAACAAAATTAAGTAAAAATGTATTTTTACCGGAACTCTTTTGTGCTTAGTGAAAATAGTTGCGTATGGTTATGCGATAATTCGTGGTTGTTATGGATATGCGCGCAGTGATTCAGATTACGTTAATGGCCAAATCGGTCTTTAAATAGTTCTAAGGAGAGTGAAGCATTATTTCTTGATTCCTTGATTTTATTTCTTATTTCTGTTTTATGGTGACAATTAAAGCGAAAAATAATTAATAAGCGTTCTAAATATTGCCACAAGACAAAGTTTCCATGATGCTACAGACGACAGTCTTCAACAAGGGAGGTAATTACAACAACCATACGGGCATTTTAGATTCGCCCGTGGGCAAGATAAGAAATTCTAGCATGGTTAAATTGTTGGATCTACTTATCTAAGGTGGGAGAAAAGCATGTCCTACCTCGTTTATGATTTTCAACACGTTTTATACAGTTATCCTAAATTTGAAGTACAGCAACTGAGTGTCAACATCATTAGCACGTTATACTCGTAATAATGTTGGTTTTTGACGTCGCGTCACTTGTTGGCGTACAGTCGCAAAAAATATTAAATTAAAAGCAGAAAAAAATGTTAAAAAATGCGTCTACCCGGTATAAAGTTTAAGCACAAACGTAATAACCTGAGAATCCTGGGGCACAGTCACACTCAAAAGTGGCACCGAAGAGGCCGGCTTTACACGTGGCACCGTTCAAACATGGTTGGGAAATGCACACATTGAAGTCTATCTCTTCTTGTTGACCATCAGACATGAGCGCCGGCGCGACGTCCTGAGGGTAGTCGGACAGCTCCACTGAAGAACATGTATGCGAAGATTTTTTTGTTCGGCATTTTTATTTTTTGTGAACATTGGGTGTCCACGTAACGCTTCTATACCAACGCCGCCTCTCTGACAACACTAACTTAGTATAAGTGTATGTCATGTATACACCATTTATGAAAACGTAACAAAATTAGGTTAATATACAATGTTTACAATCTCATCAACACTAAATATAGTCGAAATGAACATAACACATCCCATTTGGCCCAGGGGCTTATATTAAAGGGTATATGGCATTCATTTAGGTCGTTACAGTTGTTGTCAAAATGTAACTCAAAACTAAATAATGCTACCTAACAAACATCTGTGAAGGTGTTTCACTAAAGAAAGTACAAGTTTTATAAGTAAACAGCCAAACGGGTACTCCAGGTCTGTGTCCCGATCTCTGTGACCTACTGTGGCACTGTGCGAGGTCCGTAGCCCCCGTGTCGGATGTGTCGGTACCCCTGGGGCACTGGAGACATGATACCCTACCAACCCGTGGCTGGTACGACCCCCGGGGACACGGCCAGCACGGTGACACGCCCGTCCGCGACAGATAACCCGCCGGGCATTTTTCTGAAAATATTGATAAATAATTGACGTTATTAAGTTATATATATTCAGCAAAGAATAACTGCTAACGTAGGTTCACTTAACACTTTCTTTTAACAACAACGGCCAAGGTGACAGTGTTTCCATGACGGCGCAGACGGCCACAAAGCTGACAACGACAATGACACTAAGGTCATGACTATGACTCGGCTTTCCTTTCTTTGAAAATCTGACGAGCTAATACGAGTTTTAAGAAAACTTAAAACATTTGATACAATGGTTTTAAACGTGTCAATAGCATGAACAATAGCATGGACGTGTTATTTAATGAAAAGGGTAGTTTGATGCTGTTTTCCAAGTTTAAATTATCACCGACACCAGTCAATAGCTTTAAAACTATAAAGAAAATGATACGACACGACCTTCACATGACAAACAACACAGATCCGTACACACAGTCGCCCTCAAGATGCGTGCATTTACCTTTACATTCTGCGAGATCCATGACGCCCCTGCGAAGCGTGGTGTGCCGTTTGGGGCACCTGATGCAGTCTGTCTGTCCGTACGTGTCCTGGTAGTAGCCCCGGTGACAGGTCTCGCATGGCTCTACAGTATTGTTGGAGAACGTTCCGGGCAAACAAAGGGCTGTGGGTAACAAAATATACCGTGTGAATTAAAGGGTCAATCTCGGCTTTGGCGAGCTCATTTATTAATTTAAAGGGTATAGGTAGGCCCTTTAACGAACTAATTCATAGCAAAATGTGCAGATAAAAAGGATAACTTTTTTTAACTAAGGCCATTACTTTTAGGAGACTTAATCATTTACGCATTAATGCACTTCACTGGGGATCAATATGAATCAGGTATACAAATTGCACGTTAAAATATTATAGTTTTTATCAAGTCTATTATTATTAGTTTGACGAACTACTTTTACTAATGCACCGGCATACATCCGAGGATGTTTTCGATGGATATTTGGCCGAGATAACCTATGAAGGGGTTCATGTCAACACTAACGATCCTTGTGGCGGATCGGTGGTCTAGTGATAACACACTTGACTGTCAATCCAGGGGTTACCGGTTCGATTCCCCACCGCACAACTAAACAAAAATACGAATCGTCTTCCGGGAGGGACGTTAAATTGGGGAACATAGTGACAGTGCTATACACTGGTGCACGTTAAAGAACCAGGGTAGCTCTAACCAGGGTTACAGTCTGTCTGTGCACTATGGTCTAAAAACTTACAATGACTAACAATCTTATCCGGGAGCACTCCCCGTATGGGCCTTGCCCGAATGCGAGTATAAGTAAGCTTAATATCATAGTAACACAATCAACATATTAATATATCCCTACATGTGCAGTTGTGTTGGCTCGTGGAGTGTACCTCCGTGGTCGAGCTGTTCGCGGGACAGTAGAAGCACGAGATTTGACCAACCTCGGGTTGGAACGTGCCTCGTGGGCAACTCTCGCACTCCCGCTTGACGATGTTGAAAAACGTTCCCACCGGACACTTCACTGGAAAAAATGTATAATTATCAACGACCAAAATGTATGTTATTGTTGTATTTATCTATTGTGTGTAAATGTCCAAACGAGTATAAATGCAATTTAATAATAACAACTTTATTTAACGAAGGTTACATACTAAGTGTACAATCATTACAGACATACTACTTATTTCCAGCATGGCCTTCACACAAAAAGTATTACAACACATATACTCACTTACATTTTAAGCAACATACAAAACATACAATCACACCATCACTATCATACTTTTCTCATGTTATTCAACATTTCTTCGACAAACACAACTCAGTTTAATATGATGATTATAAATTACAATAATTTTATCCTGTAAATAATGTAGATCTATTCAGTAGAACCACATTTATATATAAAACGTCTAAACATGACAATATCACAATTTACATATCGAAAAGGTTCTAGTCTCTGTTTCTATTTCAATATCACCAAGAATATTTTAGACTTCGACCCTCGATTCATGCATTTATTAAACACGTTCCTTTGAATCCACCTACCACATGACTTCTCCCGCCTGACGCTTCCTTCCTTACACGTAAACTCCGCCGTGCCTTCCAACTGGAAGTCGTGGAGCGCGAGCTGGCGGCCGTCTACCTCCAGGTGAAGGTCGCCCCTCTTGGCATCCTTTTCCAGAGTCTTCTTTATGTTGTCGAACACCGTCACAAGCTGCTCCTGGAGCCGCGTCACCTCAGTGCCTGGGGCCGCCGTGTTGTCCTTCACCTTACCTGCATTGAAACACTTAACATGCTTATTTTAGGACAAATATTGGGTAATATAGTTGAGGGCGCTCTTAATCGAAAAGAAAAAACCCCAACTCAAAATGAACTTACACAGCCTGAAAGTGAGAAACAACCAACAATGCTAACATCAATGGCAACATTAAATAAGTGATAACGACATGCTTATGCATCCGATAATGATAATGATAATGACGATGCCATTTGTGAAACTAAATAATTACCAAGTGAGTTCTATTTGTGTAAGAAAGAATATGATATAAAACCAGATAAAATCTAAAACTTTGCAAATCATCTCTCAATTACCAGTCAGCACATAGTTGAAGGTCACTATGGCGTCCTTTGTCTCGTACGCGGCTATTTCCGGTTCCGTCGCCTCACGTCTCTGTCGGCTCTGGTCCGTCAGCGACCGCTTGTTCAGACCGAGGACATTAAACACCCCGTCCTCTGAAAACAGCGTGTGTAATTTCCACAGGTCATTTTTATATTTTAACACGTCAACTGTCGCGGGGTCACAATTGGAAAGCGACTTCACGTTGTTTATTTTTGTTAGTATTACTCATTTGTAAGTTAACAATGCTCTATTTAATCAGTTAAAAAATGGTGGTGGGGGAGGGGTGTTGTGCTTCATTTCTGCAATGCATGCAGCGCGTGAAAAGGCATTGTCATGTGATGTTGTTGTTGTTGTTTGTTGTTGTTGTTTTGATATGGAATATAATCTCTTAAAGAATCTCATAGGTCTTCCATTACATATAGTAATTAATTTATATCAGCTCATGCTCAAATTTTCTATTTTACACATATTTTCCAGGTTTGACAAATTATTCATATCTACATATTGACATTGTATGCATTTACTCTATAGTTTGTGACATGTTGAGTTCACGTTACATTATTAAAATGTATTCATATTCTATGACTTCCGGGATTTGAAATTTTGGGTATGCATCTAATGAAATAATGTACTGTTCTGATAAAATTAAGCTGCCATTTGTTATATTCAAAGTCCAGGAATTGTGTAAGTAAGTTCGCCAAGGGATCGCTTACTTTTCCTGAACTCGTTGAATACATTTGTGTATTATAGTATGCCAAATCGTGAAGGATCCTTCATAGACTGTATGATTTGTTTATTTGCAGAAGCATGAGCCATGTAGAGCTTTCATAGTGACGAAGCTCCAACCGTGGTGACCCTTTGTTCCAAAATCGGTCGAGACACCAACAACTCGGTCATCACCGCCGACAATAGTTTGTTTCGACATTCACTACATGTAATTATACGTTTATTCGTCATATATATCTCTAGTGTCAACCATAACCGTTTCATTAAACTGTGGACCCATGTGTACCTGTGTTTTGGCGGCAGGTGGTTTCCATATCCCGAACGCTGCAGTCCAGCCCCTCCTCACATAACTCAAGGACCTGTCCCAAAATAAACGAACGGCAAAGTTGTAAGAGAGACAACTGAAAACCGGAATGAATTACTCTCGGATGTCATTTAACGCAAGGCAAGGCGAACGTTCACATGACTTTACCACCTGTTGGGTAAGAGTCATCACCTAGACAACTTGACCTCTCGTCTATTTATGCATGGTTGTTTTGAGTTATATATCATCACATTATGTTACATAGACTCAAGCAAGGGCCGTTTGTAAGCTATGCCCACGTAATATTTATTTTACAATGTCGATCTACGATCCAGGTCGACAATATTTGTATGTCGTTGGCATGGCGTAAAGCGAGGGTGTGGTTTTTGTCTTTAGGAAGAAAACGGATCAGAACCAGAAGGAAATCAACTTGTCCGGCTGGTTGACAACACACCAAACCCATAAATCAGGTCGAGAAACTTATTGGTAAAGCTTGACGGCGTTCTCAACTGCGCTAGCGGAACAACAATATGAAGTCCTGTTCCAGATGTTAGATCCGCACCCGTGATCAACAACCTAAAGGTTGAAGCAAATACCTGCAGGTCGTACTTACCCGTATGGTGATCTTTCTCTCAAAGTCCTTCTCTAGCCGGGCGAGCTCAACCCTCTCCTGACATGCCACGAGCCCCGCAAACGTGAACGATGCAGGTTGAATGAGCTCGTTGGCCAATTCAAGAGCTGTTAAAACATAATATAAGGTTTGCGATGAGTTTATATTAACAAAACAATAGCGAATCATGCAGGTTTGCGTTACATTCAGGACCACAATTGTTATACATGCATCTGCTATCATGATTGACATTTTCATATTTATATTACTGGTGATGTGCACGAAACCCCCGTTTAAGTGGTGGTTTATATATCTGCAAGTTTATAAGAGTAAACAAATTCATATTTGGGATGTTTAGGCAATGCCTGCAGATACATTATATTGAGAGTGCTGGACTACTGATCTAATCTACTAGTATAATTATGGTAGTGACCTACCGGAGCAGTCCGAGATGGGCATCATGTCTTTCGGCTCCCAGATGTTATCAAAGGCACATGTGTACTGGCGGGCGGGCTGCACGGCGAAACCGTAGCTGGGCCTGCACGTGAATGAGCAGATCACACCCTGACTGTCCTCGTAACACGTGCGGTTCCCGTTCAGGGGTACGGGCGGGTACTCGCACGGATGGGCTTTAAGTATAGAGAATACGTACATATAATTATGCACTCTGTTCTGTAAGTTTGGTTTTGCAAGTGATCAAATTCGAAAATGTGAGTTTATTGTACATCTAGTGGGAAATATAGCTAACACTACTACCCTATTTCCAACATGATATTGACTTAAATTACATTGTTCTGTTTTGGCAGACATATGCCGACGATTCGAGTTTGAAATGTTCGTGTTCATAATAATATCAAGATGATTCTTATGTAACACAAACGAAACATACGAATAACGTTTATCTTGAGAGTGCAGTTGTTGCTATTTCCGCTGGAGTCGTACGCCGTGTAGACGACCTCTGTAACACCCTGAGGAAACAGCCCAGGCGCATGGGAGCGCCGGATACGAACCTCCTCACCCGAGTTGTCACTGTGGTCGAAGCAAAAAAGTTACCGCGTATAATTAAAAACAACAACATTGAAATGATTCCTAATCTAGTACGTGTGTAAATGTCATACTCTCCCTTTAAACCGATAGTACCCAAGGCTATTTATAATAATCGTATGGAATAACAAAACTGTGTAAAATTCATAAATGAACAGTCAGATTGACAACATGACATAATCATATTTGGAACAAACATTGCATAGACATTTACTTCTAAGTCAGTACACATTACATTTTGCATCTACCAACCTAAAGAGCGGCTCTTCCCAGCTGACGACGCCGTACTCATCAGGGGAAACAATCGGTAAGGGAGAGAAACAACGGTCTATTGTCGGCTTCTGGTGGTCTGCCAATGGTTAAATTATTGATTTTCGCAAAGCATTTGATAGTATTTACAGTTTTGATTCAACCGAAAGTTGGTATGAGTCTTTGTGAGTTCATGTGGCGATGTTATCATGTCGGCTTTTAATCAATTGTTTATTTATCATGTGTTATTTGTAAAAGGAAGAACATGCATATATAACGGAATGAGACAGGGATGTCCACTACGCTCTACTTTGTTCCATCAGTCCAATAAATACTCTTATAGGACCTTACTACAATGTTTACATTTAATAAATGGTTTACATGTTAGTGATATATATATATATATGCAATTATCAGAACAATGTTTTTATTGTAATATACTTATGTATCCAGAGTTTGGAAAAACATACCTTTGACCACAATGTAGAAGTGACAATCGGCCTTGTTATTGTTCAGGTCCTCTGCAATGTACGTGACCTTAGTCGTGCCGACCGAAAACTTTTCTGGCGGCATCACTGCAGGTATGGAAGATAACAGGGGCACGTAGCCGGAGTTGTCTACTGTTAGCGGCACCTGGATTTTTTTATGTTTATATAAATTGCGTTTACTCCTAGAAGCCGTTGTTTAAGAATTGTTAGAGTGCCCGCGACCATTGGCTTCATTTCACACTGCCGTGTGTTCCATGATCACTTAACTGTTTTGTATATGTCAATACGACCAAGCATTATAAGTAGCTGCAATTCCAAGTAACATCGAGGGTATTCTAAGAATTGTTTTTGATGAATTTGATGATTTTTCTAATCTTACCCATTGACCTACACATTCCCGAAATAAGTTAAGCTAAAAGCAAAACTGTGATATACTATCTCAATGTTTAATTATGTTGTATCATGCATAAAAAGTCGTGTGTAAAACATTTGGTAGTTGGAAAACAGTGACGGATCCAGGACTTTCTAAATGGGGGGCACAACTAATATAAACATATCAAACCTTTTTTGAATGCATTATTTTAATCATATAATGACATGGAATTAACATTTGTCTTCACTGTCAATGATGTTTGGCAGAACAATTGAATTTGAAAGATAGCATTTACTGATCTAAGATAAACCTTTCAAAAACAACAAAGAGATCTAGCCGGTTGGGGTATCGAACCAGGGTCGACGGATTAACAGGCTAAGTCGTTAACCACTCGTCAACCTTAGACACACACACACACACATATATATATGCCTAGAATAAATGTTATATAAACCTACAGTATATTGATTCCACTCAACGATACTGTAGGTACCTCGGACTGCATTGTTATTTAAGTTAACTGAAGTAAAAACAACTTGACAACAAATTCCAAAAAGGGTTTCAAAAAATTACTACGTATTATTTAAAAAGGCTCTAGCATAATTTCGAGAACTAGACGATAATAAAGACCGAAATGGAAAGTTTCAAGACGGTAACGTTTTGAATTTAAACTTTTGTTAAATGCACGTCATGCACACACATATCATGTTGACACACTGACATTATTAAAAGCAATGGCGAACATATAATGTACACATGTTAACAGTTTAAAACAACTTCTATTTCTGGTATATAATATATTCCGAAAACAGTAAACTTACGCTAATAAACTGCAGCCATATTTGTCTACTTTTGATCAGCTGTCTGTGTAAAATGCGGCGCCGATTTTTTTTATCGAACGTTCGGGACCCGATGTCATTTTCAAGAGACTTTTTCGTTTCGTATACTGGGGGGGGGGGGGGGGGGGGGGATGGGTATGTGTTTTTAAGTGTCGTTTTTCAGGATAATCATTTACAATGTATGCAACAGTAGCACTATACCTGCCAGGAGACAGTAGCAGTGTTCTCGTTCACGTCTGTGTCAGCCTCAATATTGTATGGACACGTGATGAATGGTGGTGACGTGTCTACAAACACAAATAAACATTGGGTAAATGTTTGGTAATAGACCCAGCTAAAACGGTAATGGGGAAAAACAATGTACGTTGCTATCAAAATCATTATCACTTCAACAAATTTCATCAATAATACTGTACTTCAAAATTATTCAAAAACTAAAATAGTATTAAATGGAGTTTAATAAGATGTTTATGTTGTTTTAAAATTTGAAAATTTCTGCATAACCAGATGCTTGTATTGAATTAAATGTTTCTGACTTACCAACGCACTGGCTGACCTCGGTTGCGGGCGTCCACATGCCTTCTGGCAGACACTGTCGGCCAAATGGCCCGACGAGGCTGTATCCATGGTGACACGTGACAGAGCACGTCGTACCGAACGTGACGTCACCAGCCACGCACGCTGGCGGATATACGCTGCCGTCACGGACCACCGGTAAAGGGCGACAAGTGATCTCTGCAAGAGTTAGCCGAAAAAATCGTTACTGATACGGCGATTATTTCAGACGTTTTATCTTTAATGATCTCATGACGTGTGATATCACACATGTTTCCAGAAGAGAAGAGGGGGCATAACTTGTATCTAAATTTAAGGGAGAGGGTTGTACCGCTATTCCACTATGGAAGCATTCAATTTCATACGTCATTTACCTCTACACCTCGTGTTAATTCCCGTCCAGTACGCGATAGCAAGGCAAGTTCGTTTTTTCGAGCCGACTAGCTTATATCCGGTGTCGCATGTGAAGCCGCAGACTGTGTTGAAGCTGAAATCGTCCGTCGTGCAGATCATGTTCCCGTTCTTAGGTTTCATGAGCGCCGGACACGTCTTCACTGGGAAAACAGATGTGACATAATGATGTGACTTAAATCTTTGGGGTGCCAATATAATTTATGTGTAGTATATAACCTGGGTGTAGGACAGAACCTGTGTGTAATCTATAACCTGGGTGTTGTACAGAACCTGTGTGTAATCTATATTCTGGGTGTAGTACAGAACCTGGGTGTAGTACATAACCTATGTGTAATCTATAACCTGGGTATAGTACAAAACCTGTGTGTAATCTATAACCTGGGTGTAGTACAGAACCTGTGTGTAATCTATAACCTGGGTGTAGTACAGAACCTGTGTGTAATCTATAACCTGGATGTAGTACAGAACCTGTGTGTAATCTATAACCTGGGTGTAGTACAGAACCTGTGTGTAGTACAGAACCTTGGTGTAGTACTGAACCTGTGTGTAGTACAGAACCTGGGTGTAGTATATAACCTGGGTGTAGTACAGAACATGGGTGTACTACAGAACCTGTGTGTAATCTATAACCTGGGTGTAGTACAGAACCTGTGTGTAGTATATAACCTGGGTGTAGTACAAAACCTGGGTGTAGTACAGAACCTGTGTGTAATCTATAACATGGGTGTACTACAGAACCTGTGTGTAGTATATAACCTGGGTGTAGTACAAAACCTGGGTGTAGTACAGAACCTGTGTGTAGTACAGAACCTGGGTGTAGTACAGAACCTGTGTGTAGTATATAACCTGGGTGTAATACAGAACCTGTTTGTAATCTATAACCTGGGTGTACTACACAACCTGTGTGTAGTATATAACCTGGGTGTAATACAGAACCTGTTTGTAATCTATAACCTGGGTGTACTACAGAACTTGTGTGTAGTATATAACCTGGGTGTACTACATAACCTGTGTGTAGTATATAACCTGGGTGTAACACAGAACCTGTGCGTAGTATACAACCTGGGTGTAATACAGAACCTGTGCGTAGTATATAACCTGGGTGTACTACAGAACCTGTGTGTAGTATATAACCTGGGTGTAATACAGAACCTGTGTGTAGTATATAACCTGGGTGTAGTACAGAGCCCGTGTGTAATCTATAACCTGGGTGTACAACAGAACCTGTTTGTAGTATATAACCTGGGTGTAATACAGAACCTGTGTGTAGTATATAACCTGGGTGTAGTACAGAACCCGTGTGTAATCTATAACCTGGGTGTACTACAGAACATGTTTGTAGTATATAACCTGGGTGTAATACAGAACCTGTGTGTAGTATATAACCTGGGTGTAGTACAGAACCCGTGTGTAATTTATAACCTGGGTGTACTACAGAACCTGTTTGTAATCTATAACCTGGGTGTACTACAGAACCTGTGTGTAGTATATAACCTGGGTGTACATAACTTGTGTGTAGTATGTAACACGAAGAAAATTATGTTTTAACCATGCGTACAAACGCCGAATATCGTTTTAATAGGCGGTAAATTTCGAAATGCATAACATGGTTCCAAAGATACTTACAGATGCATTGCATCTCCGTCCCGGACCATGACCCATCCTCCCGGCAGATGCGGAGACTGGAGCCCCGTAATTCGTAGCCCGGCTTACACCGCAGTCCGCACGCCGCGTTAAACACGCTCTTACACTTGTCGTTCACGAAATAGCCATTCTTCGGTACGTACAGGGTTGGGCACTTCAAAACTAGCGTAGTGATACATACGTATAACTTTATTTCCCAGTAAGAAAAATTTACACCGAACAAAAAAATCAGTCTTATATCAAAACAGTTATCGTCAGCCGCAGCAACATCATCAGCACCACCACTATCGTCATCATCATCATCACCATCAGCAGCAGCAGCAATATCCGAGAAAGAACTAGGAAGTAGCTTGCGTTTTTTTAAATATTCAGTGAAAATGCCATTTAATACTTACACTAAATTACTATAGAAAACTAATCAAACCTGCACATCCATCAACGAAGTTTCGATAGCCCTTCCGGCATACACACTGTTCCATGGACGTTGCGCCCGGTACCGTCACGTGGTTTTCATCCGGGCATTTGACACATGTGCGTACGTCACCAGGACGGTCATGAGATTTGTACGTGCCCGTGGGACAGGCTGAAATGCATCTTCGATTTTTCAAATACTGGCATGAGAAACTTGCTATTAAGAAATCGATCAGCCAATCAAGAAGTACGTCCGTCCCTCCCTTCTTCCCTCCATCCATCCACCCATCTATACATTCACCCATTCATCAGCCAGCCATTAACTATTTTTAAAACCAGCTAATACATTAATAAATCAGTCAAGCAATCATTCGATCGTTCTTATACATCTGCCAACTAACCAACCAACTATTAATGATTATGATTTATATATCAATACACTATACTTTCTGAAAATGGTTATCTGATATTCACTTACCATGGCATCCTCTCCGTAGCCCGTTTCCATAGTAACCACGCGGACAAAGACACTCGTATTTGCCAGTGTGGGTGCCACACTTGCACGTGGCAATCGAGTCACAGCAGTCCCGACCCACACACAGTCGGTTACACTTCCGGACCGGCTGGTCAACATACTTTCCACTGCTCAGATCTGTTAAAAGGTATTGAAGTATGATTTGGGGAACCGAGACAACAATGCATTACTGCATTTGTATCACAACAGGTTTCTTAAATTGATATGCTAGGCAGACCCCGATAAGATCCGAGTCAAGTAAGAACAAAAAACAGTGGTAAGCGCACCCGCTTCACACCAAGAGTAAGGGGCTGCGATTTCTGGCCTGGACGCGTGGGAGGAGGACGTGTGGACATCAAGCCGGACATTGATCCGCTTAATTCCTTAGTTCAAGGGTACTCAAATGGCTAGTCCCATGCAGAACACCATAGAATACACGTTATAGTATGACAATAACTTGTATCACAGTCGATGTAATCAAAATAAGCATGAACAAATTATTCAGTAGTACCTTCATGCAGCGCCCTGTTGGCGAGCGACTCAAACTCCTCAAAGCTATCTAAGATGTACGTGGACTCGTTCTTCGGCGTGGATGCCATGTCGTACAGCTCGAAGACGTTTCCGTTCTGGATGCCAAACGTGAAAATCTTCACGCCGCTCGCGCGCAGCTTCCGCGCTTCTCCACGAGGGTCGCCACCGTTGGAGAAACCGTCTGTCAGCAGGAAGATTGCCTTACTAGCTTCCGGTCGGGCGTTGCGGAGCACTTTCTGCGAAAGAAAGAATACGTTTACATTTACAAAATTAATCGGTTTAAAGGGAAACTCAGAGGCATCCCTTCTCTGACAACATATAGCAATGGCATGAAAATTTGCGTCATTGATCGCCACACGCGCATGTATTGATTAATTTTCGGCAGCTGTCATTCAGATTTAAATCAGATATTACACTACAATTTTTCATATTGGTGACATCTTAAACATCAAATGCCCTTGTTTCAGTTGTGAACTTTAGACAACATCTGCAATTTACAAGAAGCCATATAGTTGCCTGAGCTTCATCTCATAGACAACCGGAATGTGCATTCTTTCTCCGAATGTCCTATGAGCGTTCATCGCCCTTCCTTTCCCCGGTTGAAAAAAAAAACACAAAAAAAAACACAAAACAAAAATAACATGAGTATAGGTTCATTTCCTTTGCCTCTACAATATTTTTTCACTATTTCTAAACGCCGTGGCTATCATCGCCACCCATTCCGATTGTGGAAGTAATTTTTAGATGATATACCTGTGCCTCCAACAAAGCCCCTCTTGTGTACGTGCCGCCTCCGCTGTAATCGATCCTCTTAAGATCGTCTACGAGGGAACATTTGTGCCGGAAGTTCTCCGCGTCGTCCAAGTAGTCAATGTGACGTATGACGCGCTCTCGTGACGAGAACGTGATCACGGATACGCGTGTATCATTCACGTCCACGGTAAAGTCAGACAACAGTTTATTGACAAATTTGACCTCCTCAACGAAGTTATTTTTGCCGACACTGGTGGAGCTGTCCAGCAAGAAAAGGAGGTCCAGAGTCCCTCCCGATCTATCCTTCAGGTCCTTAATATGACCTAGTAGAGATTGATAAGATACAGATGTTATAATATGCACTTAATAGATTCGTTATATATACACAGTAACAGTAAAATACAGAAGAATTGTATAAATACCACCTTTAATCATATGCCTCCCGCTGGTTTATAGATATTTATTAGTAAAATAAAAAAAAGTGATATTTCACTGTTTTATTCATTGAAAATATCAATTTGCTATTTCTTACTTTATTGAAAATTTCATCCCGCCCTTAAGTCCCAAATCAAACGTCAGCGCGCACAGAGCTGGGACGCAATTTCACCGATGCCAGATAACCAGAAGTGATCTGTCACTCATGGCTACGCCATTCGTGAGATGTACAGCTATTGGTGCTCGTTCGGTGAAATAAATATATTGCGATCTAAACTAAATCAATTTAATTCCCTCTATGACTTTTGGAAATCAGTTCAGAATCCTCAAAGCTTGCAAGTCAACTTTTTAAGTTTTTTTGGAACGTGAAACTGCGCAAGTTCACTCTCATAGACTCGTAAACAGTATTTAAAAAATGAGTATGGTTCTCCGTGAAACTACGTAAAAAATGCTCCTTCGAAATCAGAGAAAACCTCGATATAAAAATTAAATATAATTCATATGTTGTTTCTTTATTTGAATGATTATTTATTCAATTAATTAACAGTGGCACTCTGACGTCACACTACTAAACTGTATATGGTATACACATCGACAAAATGTGTTCGAAAATGTATACACTTTAGACGCCGCGCGTCCCTTATAACCTGTATATGGTATACATATCGACAAAATGTGTTCGAAAATGTATACATTAAAGACGCCGGTCCTTGATAACCTATATATAGTATACACATCGACACAATATGTCCGAAAATGTAAACATTAAAGACGCCGGTCCCTTATAAACTGTATATGGTATACACATAGACGCCGGTCCCTTGATAACCTGTATATGGTATACATATCGACAAAATGTGTCCGAAAATGTAAACATTAAAGACGCCGGTCCAATATAACCTGTAAATGGTATACATATCGACAAAATGTATTCGAAATTGTATACATTAAAGACGCCGGTCCATTATGAACTGTATATGGTATACACATAGGCGCCGGTCCTTGATATCCTGTATATGGTATACATATCGACAAAATGTGTCCGAAAATGTAAACATTAAAGACGCCGGTCCCTTATAACCTGTATATGGTATACACATAGACGCCGGTCCTTGATATCCTGTATATGGTATACATATCGACAAAATGTGTTCGAAAATGTATACATTAAAAACGCCGGTCCATTATAAACTGTATATGGTATACATATCGACAAAATGTGTTCGAAAATGTATACATTAAAGACGCCGGTCCTTGATAACCTGTATATGGTATACACATCGACAAAATGTGCTCGAAAATGTAAACATTAAAGACGCCGGTCCTTGATAACCTGTATATGGTATACATATAGACGCCGGTCCTTGATATCCTGTATATTGTATACATATCGACAAAATGTGTTCGAAAATGTAAACATTCAAGACACCGGTCCCTTATAAACTGTATATGGTATACATATCGACAAAATGTGTCCGAAAATGTAAACATTAAAGACGCCGGTCCATTATAACCTGTATATGGTATACATATCGACAAAATGTGTTCGAAAATGAATACATTAAAGACGCCGGTCCATTATAAACTGTATATGGTATACACATAGACGCCGGTCCTTGATAACCTGTATATGGTATACATATCGACAAAATGTGTCCGAAAATGAATACATTAAAGACGCCGGTCCATTATAAACTGTTTATGGTATACATATCGACAAAATGTGTTCGAAAATGTATACATTAAAGACGCCGGTCCTTGATAACCTGTATATGGTATACACATCGACAAAATGTGCTCGAAAATGTAAACATTAAAGACGCCGGTCCTTGATAACCTTTATATGGTATATACATAGACGCCGGTCCTTGATAACCTGTATATTGTATACATATCGACAAAATGTGTTCGAAAATGTAAACATTAAAGACGCCGGTCCCTTATAAACTGTATATGGTATACATATCGAAAAAAAGTGTTCGAAAATGTATACATTAAAGACGCCGGTCCTTGATAACCTGTATATGGTATACATATCGACAAAACGTGTCCGAAATTGTATACATTAAAGACGCCGGTCCATTATAACCTGTATATGGTATACATATCGACAAAACGTGTCCGAAAATGTATACATTAAAGACGCCGGTCCTTGATAACCTATATATGGTATACACATCGACAAAATGTGCTCGAAAATGTAAACATTAAAGACGCCGGTATTTGATAACCTGTATATGGTATAAATATCGACAAAATGTGTTCGAAAATGTATACATTAAAGACGCCGGTCCTTGTTAACCTATATATGGTATACACATCGACAAAATGTGTTCGAAAATGTAAACATTAAAGACGCCGGTCCTTGATAACCTGTATATGGTATACATATCGACAAAATGTGTCCGAAAATGTATACATTAAAGACGCCGGTCCCTTATAAACTGTATATGGTATACACATAGACGCCGGTCCTTGATAACCTGTATATGGTATACATATCGACAAAACGTGTCCGAAAATGTATACATTAAAGACGCCGGTCCTTGATAACCTATATATGGTATACACATCGACACAATATGTCCGAAAATGTAAACATTAAAGACGTCGGTCCCTTATAACCTGTATATGGTATACACATAGACGCAGGTCCCTTATAACCTATATATGGTATACATATCGACACAATATGTCCGAAAATGTAAACATTAAAGACGCCGGTCCCATATAACCTGTATATGGTATACACATAGACGCAGGTCCCTTATAACCTATATATGGTATACACATCGACACAATATGTCCAAAAATGTATACATTAAAGACGCCGGTCCTTGATAACCTGTATATGGTATGCACATAGACGCCGGTCCTTTATAACCTATATATGGTATACACATCGACACAATATGTCCGAAAATGTAAACATTAAAGACTCCGGTCCCTTATAACCTGTATATGGTATACACATAGATTCCGGTCCCTTATAACCTATATATGGTATACACATAGACGCCGGTCCCTTATAACCTGTATATGGTATACACATAGACACCGGTCCCTTATAACCTGTATATGGTATACACATCGACACAATATGTCCGAAAATGTAAACATTAAAGACGCCGGTCCTTGATAACCTATATATGGTATACACATCGACACAATATGTCCGAAAATGTAAACATTCAAGACGCCAGTCCCTTATAACCTGTATATGGTATACACATAGACGCAGGTCCCTTATAACCATGTGTTCGAAAATGTATACATTATAGACGCCAGTCCCTTATAACAGGATAAAGCTCCACATAATCCTTTTGATTGGGTATGAATTGTGAAATTTGGCTTTTTTATTTATTTCTAGGACGTTTGTAGGAAACAATATTTGAGATATATTAGTAGTTACTGCTTTTTGTTCTGTAAAGAGGAATAATTTTGCTATATGAAAATAAGATACTAAATTGTTTTACGCTTAAGAGTTATTGCGAACTTGAGGCTAAGTTTCCTGTAAACAAGTTCGATAAATGAGTAATTCTGTTCTGTTCTGTTCTGTTCGTCCTTGATACACTACGTTCTTACCTTTGAAAACGCGGCCTAACGTTTCTACTTTAGATTTCGAATCAACACGCACGGAATGTGGTTTCTTCAAAAACTGGTTATAATTAAATATCACAGGTCCATCGTCGTCCTCGTCGTCGTCGTCGTCATTATCTCCGAAACTGAATTTGAACACTGTAAAACAGTGTCCAATCAGCACACTCAGAACAAGTCCTCTTAAAACATACATTATCTCAACACTTAATATGAAATTCCAACATCCACTTGAATAGTTGCTGTAACAATTGTGTTACAATCCATCTACATCTTTGATAATAACATCAGAAAAATACTCTTACAGAACAAAGTAAGATAACGCAATATAACATGGAATAAACAAGTCAGGTAAACATTTGAGCAGTATTCTTCAACCAAGTCAGTAAAATCCTCAATAAATTAGTTTAAATGATAGCTTCTTGCAGAGCTTTCAGCTGATAAGCCAGCGTTATCTCGATTCATCTGATATCGTATGTCTATCATGATTTATCTAGTTTACTTCGTCTCATATTTCATTCTTACAAACATAACATAATCTGTTCGTAAACGTCTTTCTGGAACTTTATCTTTATTGAATTGATATATTTCCAGTTCGAACAAGGAACATCATGAGTGTAGCCAGTTAGGAAGGGATACAATTGAACAAGTATAAGAACCAGATTTATTGGTCCCTTGCATTAAACATCAGCATGTTGTCTCTGGCAGACTGTGTTCTAGGTTGTATTTGACCATCTTAAAGGTACTAGACACCAGATGATTTACAAGAAAAAAAGAATATTGTCAAAATCTTACATAAAATTGATAACGTTGTGTACAACGCATTGAAATTTACTGACTGATGTATCATATCGCTTACGACACATGACTTTCGCAGTTTTTGCGTATTTTTCCAAATCCAAATTTTCTGGGACTGTTCTAAATCCCAGTTAGTTTTAAAAACATCGGTATAAGTATCTGTACAAATGACGTGATTTTCACAAGCTAAATTTACACACTATATACTGGAAAACTAATCACGTGATTTTCACACGCTAAATATACACACTATAAACTGGGAAACCATTCTGCGCTAATTTTAGACGAGTAAACTTAGCTGAGACAGCGACAAGATATTCTTTTAATCATGTATAATGATATATTATTGGCCTCCTTCAAGCCCACATTAACAATTCTAGGCTTGTTTTGAGGAAATAATGTATTTGCCGATTGTTGCACCATCTGATGCTAAGTCCCTTTAACTCTGTTCGGGTAATGCTCAATGTTAAAGTTTTTGCACGACGATTCAGACGTCAATAACGACGTTGACGACGACGACACAGAGGCTTAGAATCACAAACAATTTCCTGTTGAGGGACGAAATACTGATGTTGATATGAAAGGATAAGATAACCGGCTATATTATATTTCAGCAAAACCAATATTTCCTTTGCGGTACACGATTAATACACATTTTTTTCCATCTGTGATCATGGGCCCTAGCTAAGTCTGACTTAGACTGGGAAATACATATATGATATAGAGTAAATGCTCACCATTCACATCTAGGGACTCGCTCATGTTTTTGCACCAAAAAAAACAACGTCTTTCATAACCGTGGATTTCAAAGACACTATTTAAGCATATTCAACTTCAACAATTTTTATTTAATGATTTGCCTCACTTTCTTTCGTAATAAGCGCCCCCCCCCCCCCCGTAAAATGTGCATTATACAAACCATGACATAGTTCCTTTAAACAATAGTTCTTTTCCATTAAAATCAAGATTTGTACCTTGTTTACGGATGTTTTCCGAAATCACCTGGAGCGGGCAGGGGTAAAAAATCTGTGTCGTTTTAAAATAGTCGCGGGTGCAGACGAAACCATTTTTGGCTTCATACTTCATCATTTACAATGGTAGTCCTGACTAATCATTACCTTATTCTCCCTGTTAGTGTTAGTGTAATGCAAATACCTCACGGAATGTCTATTGCATATAAATGCTTTTCAGGATTTTCCAGAGACATAGTTATAATAACATGTTATGTGTTTGGGTTTTTTCGTTGCAACATGATTTTACAAGAACGTGTATTTTATCGTTTTCTCGAATTCTTGTGAAGAGGAGCGGTCGCGTAATTATTTGTTTTCTGCATTTCTCAGAAGTAGGTGCTGTAATTCGGTCGAACGAAACATCAAATTGTTACGGCCTAATTTTGAAGTAGGAAAACTTTATTTAAACTGTTTCAGTTTTGTTTTGTTTCACTTAAACTTGTAATGAATGTTTTTTTAAGATCACAACTTAAATTTAGTAACATCTGGAACAATTTTAAACAGCCCCAGTAAAAAAATGCGCTTTGCTATTAAATCGTATTATTCTCAACTTTCGATTGTGTCTGTGTCGCCATCCCTCATGGAAACGCAATAAAAATGAATTATTTTGTCAGAACAGATTTAAAAAACAACAACAGTATTTCATTTTCTTGCCAAAATCAGGGGTTGAAATACCGTCTGCAAAGTTTGGCAGATTAACCCGTCGTGCAATATTTTCAGTAATTTTGCATTAGACTTGATAAGGGTTATATTTTTGCTTTGTAATAGTAAGTGTTAATTTCTGGTCTTCTTAACGATTAAGTCGGCAGGCCGGGCGCAGCTGCGTGACGGAATTCGCGCAGAAGGCCAAAATGATATGCTAACTTTGTAAGTGTTGAGTGCGAAATGCCGCGTGAATGCCCTTATATTATTTTCCATACGAGCCCCCTGTCTATGTCCTTGGAGCACGGGGAACCAATCGGATGTTTTTCTGGTTTGAAGAAGCGTTACAATTACTCCGCGCTCGAGTCAATCTCCGCACACATGTCGATTATATTAACCAATTGTAGAAGATAATCATGTTTACACTGTATATGCAAGCGTCTTAAATCACATTTTGCACGTTTATTGGACTGATAAGACCCATGGGCAGAGTCATAGGGTTGACCGGCGGCACTACAGGTAGCACGCACGGATCCCATGTATGTATATACTTTTTCAAATTATCAATATTACTCACAGCTGGAGCCCTCAACAAATGGAGATATTTGCTCAGACATTGTCATAGAAGACACCCGTTAGCAACGCGATTTGCCAAGGAGTTCTTGTGTGATTGGTTGATCACATTATCACGTGATGTTACCAATATCTTTGATAAAGGTAAAACTATCCATCATATGTTTATCAGTCCTTCTGATTCGGATGGCAGTGGCGTCATTTCAAATGATTCAGAAGTTATGGACGATTTCCGAATTAGAAATTCAAAAGCAAAACCCTAAATAAGTCGAGGATTTAAGCCAAAGCTGTTGACAGGGTTGAAAACACTCAAAGATATCCTCAGTCTCAATTGAAGTACGAATTATACCACCTAACATTGGTTTCGAAGATTTTACTTATTTCCAGTTTTACCGTGTCTTCCAAGCGCCTCTGTATTTGTAATTTTAAGGCTTTTCAGCCAATAACCCCACATAGTACCGAATCTGGACTCAAATTGCATTAAAACCTCAAATTTGGCAGTTCTACGAATCTTTGCACACATTTTGTGTAATCGCAGTCAAGTTTTCACCGATTTTGGACATTTCGCATGCTCGTAGGAGTTATATTTAACAAATGCAAGTGACTCTAGCACACAAACTTTATGGAATTGTAAAGGTAGAATTCTTTAGAAAGGCCCGTCATAAAAAGATTGCAACTTGAGCATATAGACCATGCCATAGATCGTTCCAAACCAGTAAAGATGTTAGACGTCAATCGTGTAGGGTGGTTCTATGATTGATAAATAAACATATTAACTGAAACAAATGATGATAAAAGCGATGCTACCCCAGAACAGTCATCAGTCTTGAGGCAAGATGTCCATCCAGCAAGGTTAATGCATTTCCATATCAAGGCGTGAAGCTCCGAGTCCCAACAAGATCATCACATGGTTCATGGCGAACAGTGCAACTCAACACGGACTTAAACATGAAGCTGAAACGCCCTCATGGATTGAACGTGCAACAGGGAAGTTACTAAATCAGGAATAGTACTTGAATAGCATGGATTGATCATGCAACAGGGAAGCAGGTGTCTAAATCAGGAATAGTAATTGAACAGAAGCTATACTTTGCAGCCAGTCCAAATGGAATTGAAGATAAAACTACCATCCTTGAAATAAAAATGTCAAACAAAGTCATTGGCTGATTAATTTATGGTAGGAAAATTGATGTTGTGATAATAACTGGTTTTTATATCCTGAACCCATGGAAGGAATGGCTTTAAAAAGTCATGCATTGACAAAAAGAGCTATGTGTAAATTCGTTGTTTGGACATGATACATAGGGTTTAATAATTAATGTGCATTGTGATTATGCTTTTTTTGTAGCTGTCACACTGAAGAAAAATACGTAAATTTTATTTTAAACATTTTCTGCACAGGAACCACAGGAACAAACGACTAAAAATCTCAAATATCTGTGACCAGTACAATCGTTATTGAAGAGGTACGGTTACAAAATGAAAGAGTTTGTAAATGTATGGAAAAAAAAATGGACACAAATCAAGTTGCACTGTAGTATTATTGAATTTTCATTTGAACATGATTCATATAATAGTGATGGATACCTCTTGCTATGGGCTTAATTTAATTATTAAGTCATCATATAATTTATTTCAATATAAACAATGAACATTTCTGTTAATTTTGAAATTTTACATTATAAATGTAAAATAGATTCTTAATTGTATCAATTCCTGATTTGTTGTCCTATCTCCAGAGTAAAGTAATGGTCAAGTTTTGTGTTATGTAAATTCAGTGTAGACGTATGTAAGCTGTGTTTATACCAAGTTATTTTAAGTCGATTCTGAAGACAATGGCAAGTTCCAACACAATAATTTGGTATATATAAATGTATACATAAGTTCTCATTATCAGCAGTTTAGAACAATTATCCAACATAATAATAGTGCACATGCATTTATGAACACATTTTTTTCAGTATCCGTATGATATACTAGGTAAAATACTGCCATAGTAAATTTATACAGTTTTCAGACTAGTAGGCAAAAGGTATTTCATCTTTGATCAATGAGCTTTAATGATTGCAAAGGACAGAAATGACCCGCATTTTCTTGTCAATTGATTGTATGTTTACTGTAGTGTTCAGGGGACGTTTACTGTAGTACTAAACCGCCCTCCAACGCCATGCAAATTCAGTCCAAGGCGTAACCTTATCAATACAGACAGTATATTCACTCTTAACTTATAAAATAACTAAATGAAGCAAGCATTGTCAATAGAGTCATTATTAGTTCAGGCGAGCTTAAAATATTGCATCCGAATCAGAAAAAAGTACTTTCTATTCTGAAATCTGAGGTAAAACGCTGTGTAAACACCCTTTTGCTGCTTTTGGCATAGATGGGTGATCAAGTTTAATCAAATATTGATTTCGTGTGCTCGTTTCCATCATCTCAGGGTGTCTTTGTGCTAATTCATTAGTGCATTCCACACCAGCCAGCTTGGAGTTGATATGTTTGTGAAGCCCATGTCCAAAGTCGGGAGCGGATTCTCATTGGATGGTCGTCTAGAATAAACCTGAAATAATTATATGATAAATGGAAACCAGACTGTGCCGAGAAAGCGGTTGACTTGCTGTATGAGGAAAACGTGTGGTACAGTTTATTCATAAATATTTCTACAATATAAAACGTAATGGATGTACTAACCTAATTACAGAATGTCCGGAGCGTTTTCGTTGTTTATCCAAGTTTGTTATCATTTCGTATGTCTATGCTTGCTAACATACAATAAAAAATAAAAAATAATTACGATTTCTGACCAAAGCCTGGCTAGATAGATTATAATCCTTCCTAATAATCACTGTCAACCACTCACATTTTTCTGTAAACAATGTAATTTAAAAGTGGCAATGCTTGTGTGTTTCACAAACTGGTCTCGCTGACTGTTGGATAGTTTCTCTCCGCTGCCTTTGTATGGCTTACTTTTTAGATTTTCTGTTCGTTTGAGTAAACATTTCGGACAAGGGAGATAATTCGTACTCATTGTCTATATGTATACACTAAGGGGTCGGCACTGACGACATAGATTGCGAAAGAAAGACAATTTCAAGAACAGTAATTGGCAAGTCATCGCATATTTATACCCAAATGCACTTCAATATTGCTCAACAAATGCCTACCGCCCTTTAGTCGCATGCGTTCGCCACTATTTTGTAAAATGTTCACAAATTCGTGTTGACTCTCAATAATGTCATAATCACCGATGCTTTCCATCATATTATTAAAGGCTGGGATGAATTTGTCAATGTATTGTTTTCGTAGAGATTCTATCCACCTAAACAGGGTATAGTTGGACAGATTTTGGTGTAGATCGGCAATCGCCTCAGGTCCATCTCCTTCCAGGTCAGCATTAAGTCTTACACAACAAGTAAGAGGGAAATGGTCGGAGATGTCTAAAAACTCGACACATAAGTCCGTAATAAATTCAAATAGATTCGACGATGCAAGAAAATAATCTACTACACTTTTCCATTATTAGCAGTAAACGTATAGTTACAACTAAATCTCTCGAAAGCCGGCCGTTTAGATTGTGTACATCTATTGTGCAGCATAGCTCAATAAGTGATTGCCGTATTTAGTGCATTGGGAGTCACAGTTTTGACGACGACAGTCGAAGTTGTCACCAGGATAATGGACGTCATTTGTACACGTGATCTAGGTTGTCGTCTGGTATGAACGCCTGCATGTTTCCTGTTCTTGCATTTAAATCTCCCGCGACTATAAGAGATATATAATTCAAATCCGGTGGTTTGGTGTCTCACCATGATCGGGCGTCAACGGTTTTGTACCGCACCCTGCACGGGAGGGGTGGTAGTTTGGTGTCGCGCCATGAACGGGCGTCGACAGTTTTGTATCACACCCTGCAGGGGAGGGGCGGTGGTTTGGTGTCTCGCCATGAACGGGCGTCGACGGTTTTGTGCCGCACCCTGCAGGGGAGAGGTGGTGGTTTGATGCCGCGCCATGAACGGGCGTCGACGGTTTTGTACTGCACCCTGCAGGGGAGGGGCGGTGGTTTGGTGTCGCGCCATTAACGGGCGTCGACGGTTTTGTACTGCACCCTGCAGGGGAGCGGCGGTGGTTTGTTGTCGCACCATGAACGGGCGTCGACGGTTTTATACCGCACCCTGCAGGGGAGCGGCTGTGTTTTGGTGTCTCGCCATTAACGGGCGTCGACGGTTTTGTACCGCACCCTGCAGGGGAGGGGCGGTGGTTTGGTGTCGCTCCATGAACGGGCGTCGACAGTTTTGTACCGCACCCTGCAGGGGAGCGGCAGTGGTTTGGTGTCTTGCCATTAACGGGGGTCGACGGTTTGGTACCACACCCTGCAGGGGAGCGGCGGTGGTTTGGTGTCTCGCCATTAACAGGCGTCGACGGTTTTGTACCGCATCCTGCACTGGAGGGGCGGTGGTTTGGTGTCTCGCCATCAGCAGACGTCGACGGTTTTGCACCGCACCCTGCAGGGGAGCGGCGGTGGTTTGGTGTCGCACCATGAACGGGCGTCAACGGTTTTGTACCGCACCCTGCACGGGAGGGGCGGTGGTTTGGTGTCGCGCCGTGAACGGGCGTCGACGGTTTTGTACCTCACCCTGCAGGGGAGGGGCGGTGGTTTGGTGTCGCGCCATTAACGGGCGTCGACGGTTTTGTACCGCACCCTGCAGCGGAGAGGTGGTGGATTAATGCCGCGCCATGAACGGGCGTCGACGATTTTGTACCTCACCCTGCAGGGGAGCGGCAGTGGTTTGGTGTCTCGCCATTAACGGTCGTCGACGGTTTTGTACTGCACCCTGCAGAGGAGCGGCGGTGGTTTGGTGTCGCGCCATGAACGGGCGTCGACCGTTTTGTACCGCACCCTGCAGGGGAGCGGCTGTGTTTTGGTGTCTCGCCATTAACGGGCGTCGACGGTTTTGTACCGCAACCTGCAGGGGAGCGGCGGTGGTTTGGTGTCGCGCCATGAACGGGCGTCGACGGTTTTGTACCGCACCCTGCACGGGAGGGTCGGTGGTTTGGTGTCGCACCATTAACGGGCGTCGACGGTTTTGTACCGCACCCTGCACGGGAGCGGCGGTTGTTTGGTGTCGCGCCATGATCGGGCGTCGACGGTTTGGTACCACACCCTGCAGGGGAGCGGCGGTGGTTTGGTGTCGCGCCATCAGCAGGCGTCGACGGTTTTGTACCGCAACCTGCAGGGGAGCGGCGGTGGTTTGGTGTCGCGCTATAACGGGCGTCGACGGTTTTGTACCGCAACCTGCAGGGGAGGGGCGGTGGTTTGGTGTCGCGCTATAACGGGCATCGACGGTTTTGTACGCACCCTTCCGAGGAAGGGCGGTGGTTTGGTTTCGCGCCATTAACGGGCGTCGATGGTTTTGTACCGCACCCTGCACGGGAGGGGCGGTGATTTGGTGTCGCGCCATGAACGGGCGTCGACGGTTTCGTACCGCACCCTGCAGGGGAGGGACGGTGGTTTGGTTTCGCGCCATGAACGGGCGTCGACGATTTCGTACCGCACCCTTCAGGGGAGGGGCGGTGGTTTGGTGTCGCGCCATGAGTAGGGCAGCGACGGTTTTGTACCGCACCCTGCAGGGGAGGGACGGTGGTTTGGTGTCGCGCCATGAACGGGCGTCGACGATTTCGTACCGCACCCTTCAGGGGAGCGGCGGTGGTTTGGTGTCGCGCCATGAGTAGGGCAGCGACGGTTTTGTACTGCGACAATCATCAGCTGATGAGAATTGTCAAGCCCTCTGAAACAGACTGCTGCAGGCTCCGAGATGAGAGGAGTAGAAGGCCCCCATAAAATCAATGCCGGCATTTTACGAGGGGTGATGAGTAGTAGGCCCCCGGAAATCAATGCCAGCAGTTTCACAGAGGTAAGGAGTTATATTGCCAAGAAAATATGCTGCATTCTCTTAGAGCTGACGAAAAGAAGACAAAGAAAATCAGCAGTTGCAGACTAAAAGAGGAGAGGAGAATTAGGCTCCTGAAAATCAGTGCCTGCATTTTCCCAGAGCTAAGGAATTGTATGAGAGTATTATAAACAACAACACATTATAAATTCTTGTTTCACCTCAGTGCAATGTTTAAAGAAACATCCACATTATTTAAATACTCTTACTTTTGTTTCAGGGGTTTATACCTTGTTACATGCAAGTAATGTTGATGTTATATATGTATTTGAATACAATAAACAAGAAACGCCGCACTTATCTCAGTAATGACATATGTTCAGTGTTTTGATCCAACACTGCAATGATTAATGCATGGAAATGAAACGAATGTTATGGGAAGTGATATTTCATTAAGATAAAATCTGGTAGCTTGTTTCACAATGCGTGTGAACTTCAGGGTTCAGCATTTTATAAGTAGGTCCGCTAAGTTACACATAGTCTATCCTCTTTTGAAACGTGTTAACTGTATTTTGATTATAGGCCATGAAAGAGCTTGAAAGACAGATCGGACGACCCGTGTCCGTACAAACGTCCGGGCGACACTTTTATCAACTTGCTGCTTACTGCGCGATTAAGCTTCGCCGACTTGGTTAACGCTCTTTTATATCACAAAATATATTGTAAAGAATTGGTACACTGTCATATTTTAAACACTATGTTAATAAAGCTCGTCTGTGCGCCAAGTAAAATACTTAACTAACAACTTAGTGAAAGACACGAAACAATCAATTACGTACAAAGCTGTGAAACATGTGGAAGGACATTATTTCTCATGGGAACCTTTCACAAATAATTGCGTTTATGGTTGTTGTTTTTGACGGATGAGTGTGTTTTATTTGGTTTATTTAAGGAATACATCTGATAAATGTCGTTCTCACTTAGGAATTGAAACACTGACAGAAAAGTGAATATCAAATGCAATTGTTCAGCAACTTTCCTTAATGTTGAATGTGTTGAAAAAGACTTTGAAGTAAATATTTTGTAAAAAAAAAAACAAATGATAGGGTACCACGCAGATAAAAGGTACCTCTCACAGCTTATATGAACATCTAAAAGGGGTCCGACGCAGATTAAGAGTACCGCCAACAGTTTATATAAACATTATATAGGGTTCCGACGCAGATTAAGAGTACCTCAAACACCTTATATAAACTTTTAATAGGGGTCTGATGCAAAAGAAGAGTACCTCTCACAGCTTATATATAGGGGAAATTATTTAAGTCGGTTGATCCGTGGTGTTGTGTCACTTCAAGTTGCTTGTTGAAGAATCCGTACAAGCAACGAGAAGTGATACAACACCACGAATCAACTCTCAACATATTTTTTCTTTTATTATATACCTTTAAAAACTGAGAAAAACTATAAATGGCAAATGAATATAAATGATTCACGCGACGGTACGACGTCACTTATGAATTGACTAACACGAAAGTAAACGTTCGCCATTTTAGAACAAGTAAACGGTTTAACTGGTAAATATGAGTTTTATTCATGGAACTAATAACTTTCAGGGCACTCAATTACTGTCACTATCGATCACACCAGTCCGTTTATGCTTGATTTTCTGTGGCGATATGTCGTAGTGGTGATAGTGATGTTACAATTGAGTCGTCGAGCATTTATAAATTGGAAAACTAATATGTGTACGTCAAATATATACACACTCGTAAGGACAAACTAAAAGTATATACATTTCAGCTTTTACTTAACAAAGTTTATGGTATACCAAATTGTCTTAAAATAGTATCAATTTTTACACGTGCTTTCACACTTTTGCTTATTTACTGTTTAAAGGTTTATTTATAGTTGTTCAAAGGTCAAAACGAATGATAGAGTGAAATGTCTGGTTAGCGTGATACAGAATTATTTGATTTATTTCATGGTTAACATGATATAGATTTATTCTGTTGCACTAAGCACAAAACCAGATTTTTTAATAAAATTCAATGACGCAAAAGTGAAAAAACAAAAATGATACTGGAACAGCTGATTCATGTTTTATAGGCGCGCACTTCTTTTTCCTAAGTGTGTTCACGCTGTCCTGGATATGTTTTAACGATCAAACTACAACGAACACGTGCCAAAAGTGAAACATGTCCTCCAACCCGGCAATGTGATAATGCCTGCATGTTTTGATTTTTGTATAAATTCTTTTCAGACCTGTCTATTCCCCTGTGCACAATTAAGTATGCTGCCTTATGTAAAAAAATGTAGCAGCTGAATCGTCGATTTCCATTAACATCATCTTGTAGAGTTTCTAAGTATTCCATACTCTTTGCTATAATAAATAAATCAACGAAGCAAGATCAGCAGATCGCATTGTTTACTCATGGTTAGAGTAGACTAAATGCCTCGTGTTCGAAAAGAAACGTCTAGAAACATAATAAAATATTGGCATATATATAAGTCTTATCAATATGTAAACACAACAAAAAATCGTCGAATAGGATTGAGGCATTGGTGGTGATTCGTTGCATCATGCAACCGGAACAAAGAAACCAAGGTAATGTTACATGGTCCGGTCGGTCGGCTCCATTTAACCAGGGCTGGCCCCTCCCTTTATTCTTCACTTCGTTCTGTAACGTTCTGGATATCATTTATTGCTATAACATACTACTAGGACTCCTACTTATTTGCTTTGGCTTGACAACTAATCCAATGATGAGGGGAAATTTGCCCCTTTGACTTCTGATTTCCTCTTTTACAAAATGGGCTTAAGACGCGGGTAGAACTCAACTATTTTAACACACACACGCACGCACACACACACACACATAACACACACACACGCACGCACGCACGTACGCACCCACACGCACACACACGCACACGCACACACACACACACACACACACACACACACGGACAAACAACCGCACACAACCAAACATGAACTGTAACACAAAACAATGATGACCTAGAGGCAGACAAATACGTAAAATTACTCACATTTGATTAAATATGTATTTAAAGATGTTTGCGAATATCAAATCCATGTAAGCAGAAAGATACTAGTGTTAAATGTGTTCAAAATGCCATGATAATCGTTAGCTTTACGGAGAAATGACACTGTAAACAAGTGCACTTTAACAAATACTTATAGACTCATATGATGGAACACACATGCTGTTCAATAAAACATTGAATTACGCATTTCTTAACACGTGAATATAATAGAAATAGTTGTTTACTTTCAAAATACACAACAACCTCATGGTCATATCAATAACATTAACGATACACTATCACTTTCACCATTAGTCAACAATAGAGGTCTCTTGAGGCATAAACCTTAGTTTGATCTGATAAAATTCACGTTTTTCTTTTTACAAAACCAATACACGTGATATTGTTTAACCACGCTCTTTTCTGCTCTTGTAAAACGGTCGCCTTTACCTCGTATTCTTTGTTTTCCATCGTTATTGGTTTATAAATTATCAAGTGTTAATGATCTTTGAAAACAACGCGTGTTTTAACTAACATTATTTCTGCCATTATCATTTTGATAATATCACAAAGAACTTTTCCAGCCAAAATAAATAGCTTTGATATCGTCTATCTGAGTTCGAGTAAAATGCTCCCCACAAAGTGTGATGGCATTTCAGGTGTATTGTATGACGGTTACTCTTAATTAGGAATCTGACATTTATATTAGAAAACAATACGACATTTGCGTCGGTTAAAAGCCACCATAAAGGTTGGTGCCAGTTTTTTTTAATTATTATGCATTATTATGTTTAACTTATTTGACTCCAATGACTAGAACAAAAAAAAAACATATGATTTGCGTACAGATGAAAACAGAATAGCATTTATAAATCGTTTTTACTATTAATAGTTCCTGTTCAAATGTCCCAAGTTGATAACGCGCCAAAATTTCGATATTTTTTAATATGTACTCAATGAACATGTGTTTTATTTATCATTTAAGTCAAAAGAGTTTGACAAAATAAAACACTACATTGAGCCCCTTTCAAACAAAATAAAACTTTGTCATGTTTAATGGTAGCTTTTGTTTTGTTTTGTTAAATTGCGCTTCCTTCTTGTTTGTTTTATGGCTTTTAAAAAACAGCTTATATATTGTTAATGTCAGTTTATGCCTTGTGTAATGGCAGCCTAAGGCTTGTTTAATGACATATTTAGACTTGTTTAATGACAGTCTTAGATTTGTTCAATGAAAGCCATAGATTGTTTAATTGCATCTTATTTTTATCGTTAATGGCAGCTCAAGGTATATTAAAAGCATTTTAAAAGCAGCCTCTGTCATGTTCTATTACGGTACACACCTTGCTAAATGACAGACAATGTTTTGATTAATTGAGGAAATGCCATATTGAAAGCAAACAACGCAAATGTGTTTGCTTTATTCTGTTACAGAACCTGATAACAATTTAAATGTCAGATGTTTACGCGTAGACTTGATTTGTCATGTTAATTCGTGAGCGCATCAACAACAGTTCTAAAACAGTATAGCTAAACCTGTTACGTTACATCAAATGAAGTGATCTAGCTTCCAAAGTTGTCATTCGGCAAACGTTTTTCAGCTCCAGGAGGGCTTACGCAAACTTCAACGCGGTGAATCCCCCTTGTTGCCTTTTTTACAGTTGTTGTAAACAGAAAGGTACCATTTGAATTGATAAAATATAAAAAAAATATAATTGTTTTCAACTAGAAAATATCTATACACATTTCTCAACATGTGAATACAGTAATAATAATAAAAGTAACTACTTTCAAAAAGCATACCCACGTCACGTCCATTTCTAATAAAATGATAAACTATCACCATTAGTAAACATTCATGGGTCTCTTGTTGAATCTCAAAATACACACGTATTTTTCAAAAATGACAAAAGCGATAGTGTCATGCCACGCAAGTTTATGCTCTTGTAAAAATATAGCATTTTCCTCGTATTCTTTGTTTTCTCTCGTAGCCTGCTTTATGTATACAACATTCCAAAAATGCATGTTTACAGCACCTACTTTCTGATAATTTCACAAAACGAGTTCCGAGTCAAATTAGTTAGTAAAAAATATTAAAAATTCGGTAGCATGTATCTTTATACCAGGCAAAGTAATCGCCATATCTAATTATGGCAGATAGGTGCAGTAATATATGACAGTTAATCTATCATACAAAAAAACATAGTCATGTGTTTCTGTGTAATTTGAAAACTGATATTAATATTACAGCGCGTTCAGTATGAAATACTGAACTTTGCCGAACCCAATTATAGCTTATGTGTTGTGTGTTTTGTTTTTTTGAAATACAAATATGCACTCTTTTAAGTGCATTTTGTCCAATATAAAACAACATTTGTTTGACATTTGTAATGGTAGTTTATGTCTTGTTTATAGCGTCTTCTGTCTAATTGTTTGATGGTAGCTTATGGCTTTTACATATAAGCTTATGAGCTGTCAAATTCAGTGTTTGCATTGCAAAATGGCACCGTGTGGTGTGTTAATGGGTACCTTTAGTCTTCTTTAATACAAGCTTTATCATGTATGTTTTATCATATCATGCTATTCATTCAGACTTTTTTTGAGAAAACTAACTTTAAAAAAAATAATCAATGTGATAAACAATGCTTTGGTCGTAAATGCTACCCAGCCGTCATGTAAACAATAGTGTTGTCGAATCATAAACAAACCTTTTACACTTACTAACTTCGTACCAAAATATATCTGAACAGTTCTATTCTAAGATTTATATAAATAAACATACTCATATTTGTTTAAAAGAAATAGTGGATAAGTGTTTGTTTCCGTGTAAGATCGCACTATATTTCACCGAGCGGCACCAATAAGGCTATATTTCACGAGAAGGAGCCACGAGTGAAACACTTAATTCTGGTGTTCATGAGGTGATTGTTTTGCTTATATTTCTTACTTTGAAATGAACACATGTTTGTTCTAAGCCTAGCAGGAGGATATTAAACACCAGCGTAAAAGTGTTATTTTTATTTAGAAAAGAGCGCAAAATTAAATGACGTCGTTGAAATTTTGTCCCAATTTCTGGGCGTGCAGACGATGATTGGGAAGTGAGAGCAATCTCAAAACAGTGAAACGCATACTTGGTGCTTTCATTGTTTGAAACAGTATTTTTTTCACTGATAAATATCTATAAACTATCAGTAAGTATATAAAGAGATATATTAATTAACAGATTTCGGTCGTTACAATTTCTGGAAATGACAACATGTTCATTTTAGTTTTACCCCGAAGGGGTTTCATTAACCTTTTGTCCTCCGTACAAAAAGCAAATCATTTCTCTCGGTATTTAATATTATGATGTCCACACCGTTGTTTCTTTGTGGAATAGTTAGATGACATGAAGTGACATTTTAATGATTAAAAGTGAGCGTGGCGTATCTTCATCATTAAAGAGTTACTTCAGGTCATTTAACTGTTTTAAAGTACAACCTTGTTTGTTAAAACATACATGTACGCAACTCAAAATATGAGGCAATAAATATGTATCGGATAGCTTTATTCAAAAACTTGGTCTTTTTTATGGAGTGAGTTGTGGGTTTGGACAAAGTTGTGCGATAATTGTAAAGTTAACAAATATTCCTGTAGTGAGTATGAATATTTTGATCGGCCTATTGAAATTAAAAACAAACCCATCAGACACAAGAAACGAACGAAACAACACTAAAAAGCAAACAGACGAAGAAAGCTTTAAAATCAAACGTTTAGCCTACCTTCTCTGCACTGACCATCCCCTCGATAATCACAATAAGAGTATGCACAAACTCCTTGCCCGGAACACGATGAAGGGCATGACTTCCGGATCCCACAATCCGTGTATGCATTCTAATACAACAATGACTCGAATGATGCAATTGCTTTTCATTTAATTTCTGCTTTAAATCAGGCCCTGAATCATTCAATTTTAGTTTAGATAAGGCAATTAAAATGTTGATAAAGTATTCTCAAGATGCAGTGTAACTTCTTTACTGTAAATGATTTAATAGTACTGTTGTTTCTGGTGAGATGCCTGATATATGGTGTAACGATGTGATCTGACCGATTTTCAAAAACAAAAGGGATGAAACTGAATTATTTAGTAATTCAATGGGGGTTCGTCAGTGCAATTGTCTGACCCCATTACTATTCTACGTTTTTCTGAACGAGTTGGTACAATTTCAAGACAGCTTTGTATACCATTACCGTTTTTAAGTAATATCTGAACTATTTATCTCTAGAATGTCCTTACGAACGTGTATATATTTGTTATACACATTTCTGTCTTCCTCTTCTTAAATGGTTTGCGGGGATATAAAACCTACGGCGTGTAATGAACGACATCGTAACGATTTTGGATGTATAATCGACATTGATTGAGGAATTACACCTTTGCAAGTCCAGGGTAGTTCATGAAAATCCAAAGAAAATATAAGGGAATGTGTGCTTTTTGCACAAAGCGGAATGTGAGATTTTATTAGTTTCAAGTCGTTTATTTTAGATATCCCATGGTGGTCCTGATAAAAGCATCAAAATCACTCATAAATTCTATGCACTTTATAAACAATGGTAATATGTCGAGGTTTTAGAAGTTTAGTGAGAATAAATGTGTTTTAGAAAAATATTGCTACTTAAAACCAAACTTCAGCTCATAAATTAATGTTGGTTGTCTGCTTAACTTTGAATTTCATTAAATATGATGACAGATTTTTACAGCGCAATTAGCTGTGGGGATTGCCACGCTAGTTTGAATGATATTACTATGAATTTTTATAACATTTATTTCTCATTTAAATTCAGAAACATAAACGATCTGAGTTCACAAACTGTTCAAAATTGACTAAAGTACACAATTCCTTCTTTTGATTTTAAAATCATCGTAAAACTAATTATATGGGTTCAAGTATTGTACGGCATATATAATGAAAGAGAAAAAAAACGACTCTACGTGTTTAATTGATTTGACATATGATGTTCTGACATTTTAGACTACAAATGTTACCACAAAGACAAACCTACGCCTAGTATCAAAAAGAGAAACTATGTAATATACAAACTGAAAGTAATTGTCTCGGTAAGTTCTATATTCTACAACCGTTAAATAATTCGAATTCAATCACCACCGTTTTATGGCATTACGTCGATTAAAGTTGTTCATCGAAAGTATGATGTGTGAATCGCAATATTTCACTTCACTTGGATTTTAATATTTTCATGTAAATCACTGCAGGCGTTGATAAGTACAAAACTATGGGATGCTTTATTTGCGTAGGACCCCTATTGTTATAGACTTATCTAAGCTTTGGGAGGTGCTCTTTATCTTCGTGAGACCCCTATTATGAACTCATCTAAGCTTTGGGAGGTACTCTTTATCTTTGTGAGACCCCTATTATGAACTCATCTAAGCTTTGGGAGGTACTCTTTATCTTCGTGAGACCCCTATTATGAACTCATCTAAGCTTTGGGAGGTACTCTTTATCTTCGTGAGACCCCTATTATGAACTCATCTCAGCTTTGGGAGGTACTCTTTATCTTCGTGAGACCCCTATTATGAACTCATCTAAGCTTTGGGAGGTACTCTTTATCTTCGTGAGACCCCTATTATGAACTCATCTAAGCTTTGGGAGGTACTCTTTATCTTCGTGAGACCCCTATTATGAACTCATCTAAGCTTTGGGAGGTACTCTTTATCTTCGTGAGACCCCTATTATGAACTCATCTAAGCTTTGGGAGGTACTCTTTATCTTCGTGAGACACCTATTATGAACTCATCTAAGCTTTGGGAGGTACTCTTTATCTTCGTGAGACCCCTATTATGAACTCATCTAAGCTTTGGGAGGTACTCTTTATCTTCGTGAGACACCTATTATGAACTCATCTAAGCTTTGGGAGGTACTCTTTATCTTCGTGAGACCCCTATTATGAACTCATCTAAGCTTTGGGAGGTACTCTTTATCTTCGTGAGACCCCTATTATGAACTCATCTAAGCTTTGGGAGGTACTCTTTATCTTCGTGAGACCCCTATTATGAACTCATCTAAGCTTTGGGAGGTACTATATTTCCGCGTAGGATCACTATTATATACTTATCAAAACTGTGGGAGGTACTCTTTTTCTGCATAGGGTCCCTACTTTATACTTATGAAAACTGTGGGAGGTACTATATTTCCGCGTAGGACCCCTATTATATGCTCAAAACTTTGGAACGTACTCTCTTTCTGCGAGTGACCCTTATTGTATGTTTCTCAAAGCATTTATAAGGCCTTCTTTAACAGCTACAACATTAAGGACTGTTGCTGAACCATTGCATTGCTATGCAATTTTCTCTCAATGTTTCATTTCATTTTTCTTAGAACTACATCCTTTAGATATATTTCTTCAGTAAACCAAATAAAAACACATTAATCTGTCAACGAAACCCCATAAACACAATCATTCGCTATATTTTCCCCATGAGAGATTAAACATTGTTTATGAATGAAACGGTATACATACTTTATGAGAAAGACTTAAATGTCAGATAGTTCACCTTTTATGAGTGTGTCCTTCCACATAATTCACTGCTGTATACTTAATTGATTGTGGCGTGTCTTTCACTACGTTGTTGGTTAATTCTTTCTACATGACGAGCAGACGAGCTATAGCATAGTGTTTAACATGTATTATATACTTTTATTTCCTCCATAATGCTATGATGAGCAAAGTTGTGTACTATATTATATTGTAATTTCTTTTATAAGGTCTTTATTAATAATATATGTCATGTGTTCCCATTCCGGATAGAAAAATCCGACCCGAGGGCACCTGCGTTGCCAGGTAACGAGGCTTGCCGGATTAACATTTGTATTTTTGCAATCCCGCTATGGTTGCAATTATATTACATTGATCCATTTAAACATCGCGCGAGATATAACGAATGGAAAAGTCATGAAGGAACTGCCAAAAGTAATGATGATTTAATATATTCAAATTATTCCAATCTTCTATCTTTGAAAGGATTGTCATTGGTGCAACAGTTTCCTGACGATAAATGACAATTCCTTCACTTTTCTTTCCATTGCATCCAGGGTTTTAGACCAGACTTCGACTGCATTCATAGAGATTGTTTCATCATGTGTGTGGCGTAAATGTATTTGAAATGCGCAATGCACGGTCTTACTTGTAAACATATCATGCGACTAAAGAGATATCGTCATGAAATGTTCCGTTTTGCTTTCTTCAATAACATAAATTTGAATAACGAATTAAGCACTAAAAGCAAAATTACGTCTGCGGCAAAAAAATGCGCAATGCATCTCATATTACGACGAATTTAATCGTGATAATAACTTAAAATTTCCCTGTCATGCAATTTTACATAATATATTCTTTTCCCGATGACATTAATTATTTACCTCCAAAATGATTGATATCAATATCTTTGTCTAAGAAAGGCGGAAGTGAATTCGTCGTTGATGTTTAATCCGGAATAAACAAACATCGGCCCCGCATTGCCACTCTACGTCACAGGGAGGATAGATCACGACTTACATCATCGAAGGGTATTATTAAAGTGTAAGAGTTTGTTACTTAATCGAGGCAATTATCACGACATCTGCCAGAAGGGAATCACATTTGATGGTCTCAAAGACATTAAACACAAAAGTATTTTATAAATCATGTGTTATAACAGGGGAGCTCCATGTTTTGATAACAATGATTAAAGTGTGCATTGTTTATGTCATCACGTGTACGTGAATTTACCTAACTTTTGGTTGCTTTTTTGCCATTTTGTCATTTGCTGTTGTTGTGTTTTACTTATATTTCTTCAATGCCATTAAATACAGAGTTAATTTTCCAGATTGTCATGTCAAATGAACATAAAATATTAACCTAAATAACAGGATACGTTACGGTGCCTGACGTTAAACGTAAATGATTGGAATCCTTTGTTTTCTCCTACGAATGTGGGCATGCGCAAACTATTTATTTCAGCTCTATCTTCATGCATGTCTTGCGAAGAGATGCAATTAAGGCATGTCATATATGACCACAAACCCTTTTTACAATGCCAAATACAAAGGGAAAGGTAGTAAATGAAATGAAAGTTTTGTCTTATAATTTGAGAACTTGTACCTTTCATCCATTGAGCAATACATTACAATTAGGTCATGTTTTGTATTAATCGATAATTCTTTTGAAGACAAGTAATTCAGAAACTTCGCTCTTTTGAGATACTTAAATGCATATTATCCTTGAATATAAGTGTATGTCTGTTTCATACCAAAAAGGAAAAACGCAAGCTCTATTATGCAAACACACTATTTAGGCATTAAATCAGCCTCTTCTAACTACATACAGTACAATTCATTATGTCTTTGCAGCCAGATGTATTACCATTGAATCCTTTATGTTTTGGGGCATTTAACTGTTGGCTGATGTTGTCGTTAAAAGCGATTTGAATTAGAAAAGACTTCATAATTTGGAATTCATGTTTATTATAAGAGGCATTGTACCGTAATTCTGTTCCAAAATGGTTCAATTGGGTGTGTTGTATTTAATAAACACTTCATTAACGAGTTTCTATAAAAATGGACATAGCTAGTTTGAAGATTTTCCCTTCTGATTCCGCTAGTATGTCTTTATATTTCATAAAATACAGTTTAAGTTTGCCGTAAACACTCGTAACCAGGAGATTTGCTACAGTTTGCTGACTAAAAATCTAAATAGAATTATAATTAAATTGACCAAATATATCAGTGACTCTTTGGCAGCTTTATTGTAACAAGATGAACACAAACCTCAGGCTTTGAAGAGTTATTGCAATGCGAGGGTAATCGCAATCAAGTAGTGGAAAAATGATTAAATATTTATTTACTTTGTTGAGAATCAATTTGATTTTGTAGACGCTAATTTATATTCTGTGAGTATTTGTACTGAATCTAAACGGATTTGGTTCGAGATCCTCTGAGGGAATTTAAAAGTAGTTAAAATGGATAAGTCGTTTAATTCCGCAATGCTGACTGATATGTGGTAGATCGAGTTGAGATAAGGATTGAGAAATACCTTTAGTTATTGTTATATAGGGATCGGTTCATTTAACTAAATAACATATCTCTACGACATCACGTGACTTTCAGTTAGAAAAAAATCAGTCAAATATCATCTCCTTTGGCTAGGCACATTATCATTCTAAAACATAAACATATACAAGCATTCTTATATGAATAATATTTTTAAGTGTCGAGAGAAATAATAAGCTATTTCGTATTAGAGACATGAATCCAATGATAACTCTTCAGGCATCTGTCAAAGCGAGTATGTTGTCATTTCCGTGGAACATAACATTCAAAGTGAAGAACTCGGAGAGTAATGAGAATTAAACCCGGTCTAACTTCCAAAGCAAACGTCAGCCAACACCGTAATGGGACAAAACTTTCAACAATGACATCCAATTCAGCTCGTTTTCCTACAAGCCAAATACAATTAACTGGCATTTTATATACTTTTTTGGCATAAAGACAATGAAAACCCGTTTGTTTCTGTGTTCGATTGCAGTAAATGTATGTCACCTCGTAAACACAAAACGTAAGTATAGCTTTTGGTGCGTACTCGTCGAAATGTATTGCAATTTTACACTGAAAGAAACTGAAAGTTTTCAAACTTAATTTGAGTAATTCATTTACATGGATCGGTTCAGAAATATCTAGGTTCGAAAGAAGAAAGGGTAAGACGTCTATAAATAACAGGACCTCATTATCCTCTCACCCTTTAGCCAAATATATATGATACTTAATATCGTGATTTGTCTTCATCACTTTTTCGTGTCAGTGTCTAGACAAAGTAGATCCATCGTCAACAGTTCAATGTATCAATCAAATAAAGGAAAGTGTCAATGTAAGTCCAAACCAAATTGCAAGGTTATTTTCACCAATACGTCGACAGGAAGAAATCACCGCGTTGACGTTTGCTTTAATCCTCGCCATGAGATAAATGTACCAATGACAGCTTTTGACGCGAGATCCCTTCATTTCATTTGAAATAACAGTTTCAGCGACCTTGTTTTAAAACTGTTGTTGATACTCTTGCAAATTCATTTGAACAAAATTTGTCTGCGCGCGTGTGTGTGTGTGTGTGAATATGTGAATGATATCTTAATTTACTTGGCAGAGAATAATGAATAGAGGTCATACTGGTTAAATTGAGGCTATGTGCACGTGCCATTCGGGTCGTATGATGAAACGAATGCCCAACAAGAAACGGTAAGTGCCTCAACTCATATCTAATGATTCACCCGATGTGTATGTTATACTTTGTTAACATATTTATAAAACTTATACATGTGCAACATTATAACTATATGTCTCAATTATCTGATACATGGCTATAAGTCTCACTTAACCTTAAGTAAACAATGCGAGTTGCTGATCTAATTCCGTTTATTTATATCATTACATATAATAATATATCATACCTTGACACTTTATTAGGTTATGGAAATGGACGGGGAAATTTCAGCTGCTTACTTCTGTTTGCCATTAGACAGTATATTTAATTATTCAGGAGAGTAGCTAGGCCTACGTAGAGTTAAAAAGAAAAAGCATGCAGGCATAACCATCTTGTAGGGTTGAAGGCCATGTTTCACTTTTGACACTTGTTTCTTCTAGAATGAGAGTAGTCCTTAAACCATATCTAGGACAACAAAAGTCATGTGCACATAAAGGGCTACATCACCTTATGCAGCTTTCCCTGTATTTATTTTGTTTCCTGACTTTTAGCATTGAAATAATTGAAGACAATTCTGATTCGGGACTACGTTTTATCTAAAAAAAAATACCCCAAAATAATTTTAAATTACGATTACCGGACCTTTCGCTCTTTAATTTGTTTTAAACTTCGATCATAAGTTGACAAAGAGAGAAAGCAGTATTTATATGCTATAACACAAATAATTTACTTTTGTGTTTTCGTGAACAAATAACAGAAAGACAACATTTTCTTTAAACGCTTAAACAATTTAAGTAAGCTTAAACAATTTAAGTAACGCTAGTTTTACATCCATGAATGTGTTACTTTTTTGCCATATTTAAATTCACCTTTCCTTTGAATACAAAACATCCAAACGGCGAAAAGGTAAAAGCTTTTGGAGACACAGTAATAACTTAAGGTTCTTAATGTTTCATAGAAGACAAAACGAGAAAATGTCCTCATCACACATCATCATTTGCGCAAATTTCTAGGAGTGACGTCATCGACCGTCATCACACCTACAGGTGCCCTGGATACAAGAAAATGTTCCCTTACACGGAAGCCGATAGAACCAACACATGCTTCCATTTCTGCACTCGGCTGTAATGCAGATTGTTACACGTGTGTCAAGATGACAAATATGCTGTGTTTCTTTATTTTTCTTCTATATATTGGAAATGGCTAAGGAATTAAAACGACACCACTCACATAAAAGACATTAAGACAAAATGTTATATTTCGTTACGGCAAAATGCTGAAAAAAATCTTTAAGTTACAAAGCAGAACACATCTTCATAAATATGGTCTATTCACTGGAGTAAGTTGTGATTTGGGACGTAGTTGTACGGTAATTGCGAAGAAAGGAAATGGGTTTTTTATAGTGTGTATGATTTTTTTGTTGACCACTTGAAATGAAATACAAATCACATATTCAAAAGAAATGAAAGAAAAACACGAACAGCAAACAAATCGAGAAATCTTGATAAATCAAACGCTAGGCCTACTTTTTCTTCACTGACATTCCCCCCCCCCCCCCCCCCGATAATCGCAGTAAGGGTAAGCACAATCTCCTTGTCCAGAACACGATGAAGGACATGACTTGCGGGTACCACAATCAGTGTATGCCATTCTCTCTTCGAGTGAGCATCTCAAAACATCGTTCGCGTCCATATTTTCATTGCGTTGAATTTGGTTCTGTGTACCTTCAAATGTGTTTGGTATAGGGTTTATTCTGGTGTTTCCTGGGTTTTTGTCGTGTGCATTATCCAATTCATTTTTTGTTTCTGAGTTGTAGGACGGTAAAGAATCTAAATCGTTTGATAAATTTATCTTCGTTAAAGGCATCTGTTCTCTTTCGTCGAGCAACTCTGAATTTAAACTCGGTTTGTTTTGGAGTTTTGAAAGTTTGTCATCAAAGAAAACGGATTTTATAAATTCTTCCACTCGATTTATGTCCTTGTTTTCACCATCTTGAGTGTCGGAAACTTCGCTTGATGTACCATTGTCATACAGCGTTTCTAGCAAGTCAGTCCAGAATGCTTGGGCTTTATAATCTTTAGGAACCTTGGATAGCGGCTCGTGTATTTTGTCGGCATTTTGAGGCGGAACATTGACTGCCACAACTGAAAAGAAAGCAATGGGGGGCATTAAAGATAAACATATTTGTATAATTTCTTTTTCATGAAGTTTATTTGAGTAATCCTATGTTTGTCTTGGTAATAGCTTTAAATTCACTCGTAGTTTTTCTGCACTAAATGAACATTTGTAAAATTGAGATCATGGCTATTTGTTTCAGCGATAAAAATGAGGGTCAGCTTAGATAGCAGTTAGTTTTACCTTGATTGCACTGTGCTATATAGTATTTTATTGCATAAAACAATTACTCTTGCTAGTATTTATACTTATGAGGGCAAATTTTATATAGAAAAATGTTTAAGTTTTTACTTCATAAAACAGTCATTTAAAACTAACCGTGCTTCTTATTTCCCCCAAAACGTAAAACCATGAAAATATTTAGGTGGTTATGAAAACGATCAAATTCTTTCATAAAGAATGTATGAATTCTACGACTAATAAATATTTCAAACATATGATTGATTGATTGTCAGCCATTTCAGGATTCAAATGTTACTGCAAAAATAAACCTTCGATTAGTATCATACAACCACCACTACTTCGTGTGATTGCTTAAACTCGCGTTTCATACAATATTTGATATTCCCAGATTGCCAGATTCTTGGTTTTCATTTCAGTTCAAAACAAACTACTCATATGTTGTACAAAGTCATTATCTCGGTCGGTTAAGTTCAACATTACGAAACGATTAATACTTCAAATACAATCTCGACCGTTGTGTTGCATGACTGCATCTGAATAACATTGTTTCACTTTGCTTGGATTTTAAATATTAATGAAATGCACTGCATGTCGTTGATAATTACAAAAATATTGGATGCTCGCACGGCTCTTGTAATATTTTATGTACTTTTCATCTACGAAATCACAATTACCCTTCACAGCAAAACGTTAAATATCCAAACGTCACATTCATCTGTAATTTCACATGTGAAAATTAAACTTTATTCATGAATGAAACAGTCCAAATACTAGGGATTGAAAATCGGACCAAAGTCATAATCGATTATCGAAAATAATCGGACGAGCCATTTCGATCAATCATCGATTATATAATCGAGACAGAACAAGTGAATATATAACAAATATATCCAAAACTATATTGGTTTGTAGTTTGTACATACATGTCTTTAAATGAATAAACATATAACAATCAGTTATGTTTTAAATGCTGTTTTGTTATACATTCCAGGTCACAATTGATAATTTAGTAAAAAAAAATTTAAGAGATAACTTAATTCTAAAATAATTGAGAATAAAAACTTGATTTTTCCACACTACAAGTATATACCAGACAGTAGTTTTTTATTTATCAAAAAGATCAACCAGAAACTGATGAATTATTTACATAATTATCAGCATTTTCATCACTTTAAAACAGATATTACATAATTTGGAATAAAAATGTAGTACAAAATGTATTTACATGCAGCATTTAAAAAAATGTTCCAATCTTTTACATGAAATACTTATCAATTATCATGTTGAAATGAATTTAATATTTTCAAGCAAGATATAACATGGGGAAATGCTGAATAAATAATCATTTTTACTTGATAATTTTTTTTATATTTGATATGACAATGAAGATGATTTTTTCTTTAAAAAGACACGTTCGTCCATGGGAGCTGACATTTTGAAATGGATGTTGCGAGAGTTAGCTCCCCTGATTTCTAATTGCCGTATAAACCCGTATAAGTCCGTACTGTTTCCCGTTTTAAAGAAAATCAGTACATACACAACACGGTTACTTCCCTTTGCCGTACATTAGCGATAATCGATTGTGCAATAATGAAATCGATTATCGCCGACCTCGGACACAAATAATCGACTTTCGACAAAACTCGATCATCGTTTTATCCCTACCAAATACTATATCAGAAAAATTTAGATCAATGTTCACATCATTATGTGTGTGTCATTAAAACTGTGACATTGCTATATCCTAATTTGATTGTTACAAATACAAAAACCGTCTTTCTTTAAAAAAATATTAATTAATTTTATTTGACGAGAAGACGAGCTAGATCAAGCTAATGTTTAACGCTGATTAGTGAATCATATTGTATTGTGCTTTCCTTGATAAAGTTTAAGTCCCATTAACAGAGCGTTAACCAAGTGGGCAGGGCGTCACAGTGCAATACATAGCGCTTGATTGAGTTATAGCCATTTAAAATAGGTTCACTATGAATATTGTTCCATGTAACTGCATATATATTTTGCAAAAAAACAAGCATTAAATCCAATAAAAAGCAGGCTTTACCTCTTTTATTAAATATATATCAACAAAGCTTCTAAAGGCACAGGAAACACTTTTGCAGGTGTCCTTCAGTTATGTTTTAACTATGAGGAATGGCAACACAACCACTTTACCTTATATTTGTTCGTTCTGTCGTGTATGTAACTAATATGAAATGACATATAATGGTACTATAACTTGTTTTTTTATGATATATTATAGACGTGATAATGCTTTACACGGAATCCCATATCGAAATAAATGACCCATGAATTGCGACAAAAAATGTTCTTGAAGGATTTGATATGTAAACAACGGAAACAAAATTCGTCCACGTTAAGTTATTTGGACTATCCTCTTTGTTTTCATAATTTAATACCGGTAAAATTGTTTCTGTAAAAACATTGTTAAACTGTTTAATTCGGTAAAACACATCGACACAGGGATACGAGTTACAAGGGCGTTCTATGGCGATATATTGTCCCGGCTAATATCCTCGAGTTATTTGTATTTTCAGTTATATTCGTGAGGTTAAAATGCTTTTCAGCAGTTAGCCGAGTTCCAGCTTTCACTGCTTTCACTGCTTACACTGTTGCCGTGATTTTCACTTTTAACTGTAAAGACCTCGCTTGGTTGCTGTCAAAGTTTGAGCCATGGTTGGGTGAAAAAACGACAGTTAATTGTTAGGTTTTTTAGAGACGTTCACATGAATTTATTATCGCAACAATACTGTCAATAATTTGCTTATTTCTATTTCTGCCCGTGCTTCCTGAATAGTAATGAAATAGATTGCAATGATTATCAATGCCTGGTAAATGTAGAAACATCTTAACCGTTTTGTAATAACACAATGAAAACTACAAGGACAAGGTTAGTAGTCAAATAATCAAGACGTACAAAAACCGCTGCATAGGCACAAGCAAAGGGCAATCCATGTTTAGCTGCATAAAATATACCGGTAATTGTGTAACATTGATCTATGGTGTATTGCATAACTGATGGTTATTATATTTTATAAAGAAATTGCTCTTTAAAGCTCCTGTGGGATAAATAAAAGCGTGCATAGAAACAGAAAGCATGTGATAGTTTCTTAGTGTTGGAACGTTCATTCAACGAAAATTGAGACTTCCCTACATCACGGGACGAAAAAAGGGAAGTTAAAAATTCAAACTGATTGATAATCAAAAGAGATGACTGAGCTATCGTTCAAATGTTTTATCGGTCTATATAATGAATATATAATAGGATGCATTTCGTTTATACAATTTTGATATAGCAAAGCAATTCCATTTTTCATATCCGGGATTGGAATGGTATAATTAAACTAATAAAGTTGCTCCAATTTTACACTTGACATTCAGGATCTTCCACAGTGCAGAAGTCGTTTAAAGGACGAACTAAAAAAGTTTAAGAATTTTTTTTTTTTAGTTTAAAAGTTCAGTATTTAGCAATCTTAATTTATATATATCCGTTGCAACCTGTGTAGCTGTAATAAAGAGTTGAGCAAATTTTACGAAAGAACATTAATCAGATTTCAAATCAAAATGCGTTTGCATTTTCCGGAAATTTTCTTAATACCAAATGAATGTTTATGTGTCAAAAATGTCCGTACTACCCAATTAACAATGTCTTAAGGCGTTGTGGTGACTGCACCTATTTCAAGAAAGACATATGCAATTTGGTTATCAGGAAATGAATGTAATCCACTAATTTTTTGATAAGGCAGTCTTGGGCATTTTGACAAACAAACTTAATTAAAATGCCGACAGACTATTCCGTAAATACTTTTCGTACACTTTGGTCAACTCCTTCCTACCCCGAGACATTTCTAAGAACTTTTGAAACGTGTTTATTGTTGGCCTTCCTCACCAACTTTTGCCCTTAAAGTCAGACAGTATTTATCAAGAACAAACATTTACAGGATCACAAAAAAAACATATAACTAGCTATGAAAATGTTCAAATTCAATCAAACATTTTGAAAAATTATCTATGTTGAAGAAATAATAAGGCTTCATTAAGTTGAATATTATAAAATATGTTGTTTGCAGATGGAAGAGCAAGTTCGGAAAGAGAAGCAAGGTGGAACTGAAAGACGCAATTTAAGTGTTGTTATAGTTTTACAGATATGAATGTGGCTGATAATACAGCTTTACATATAAGCTCAAATCTATTTCAACTTTTATTTGATCGTTTTTGAGTAATGGCTCCTAAAACTTTCAAGTGATGAGCTCATTTCAGTGAAATCCTTGTAGAAATCCGGTAACTATATCGATATTTCTTTTCAACAGATTAATTAGCCCTGTTCCAGTATCACTAGACCATAAAATCAGATTGATATCTATCTTATTAATCCCGATTCTTTACTTCAACGGAGAATAAATAACATGACGCAAGACGTATTTACCTATGACGATCAGTAATTACTTTCGTATTTCCTCAAGTCAATATTCCGTGACAAACAATTCTTGAAATAAAACATGAGCTTCCAGCCTCGATTACTCGAAAGCTATAAGTGTAACAAGCTTAAGTAGCTTATATCAGTATGCCAAATGTCCATACATATATTTACTTTTAAAATCAAACAATTTTCAAGAATATTACTTTTACACAGTTTATAAGGTAACAAATGAATTTAGCTTCGCTTAATGCTGTTATAAGGGACTTAAGTTGATATGAGAAATAAGGGCTTTTACACTAAAGTTTTTTCTTAAAACACAATAAGTTTGCAGAAGAGCATTGGTACCAAATGAACCTACATAATTTCGATAGCTTTTTCCAAAAATGAATGCAAATGAGTTCCGTATATTATCGGTACTACCATGAATAAAATACGGAATAAAAAGCGGTGGTCGGTTGACCTCCTGCAGATCGTATCTTGGTCGGAGATCAGTATTCGTGGTTAAAGCTCTGAGTGTAATGTTCAGGGTTCTTCGCATTACTTTAGATTGCAACTCTGGTGTATTACCACTGTTATTCGATATAAAAATGTTAGTTGAAGGTAGGACCTAATTAAAGCGTATCTCGGTCGGAATTTAGTATTTGGGTCTCCAGATGTGCGAAAAAGGTTCAGGGTACCCTTCGCATGGCTTGAGATTGCAAATCTGTGTGTGTTAGCAGTGTTATCCGGAATACAAAATTTGGTGGTCGGTTGACCCACCGCAGAGCTTATTAATTCAGTATTCTTGGTTTAATTTGTGCGTAAAATGTTGAGGTTACTGTCCGAATGGCTTTAGATTGCAAATATGTTTGTATTATCAATATTTTCCGTACCATAACATTCTGCTTCACGAAATGGAGTTTTGATTATTTTTGGATATTTAAGGTTCTGGCGAATCCTTTAGTACAATTTTCTCAACCAGCCAAGACGTTAGACATTTACGCGTCTGCCGAATATCGATTTGCCTTGGTTTGCGTATCTTTATAAGACAGATATCGACAGCCCACTTCCGATGAGCTGTATGATTTCTTTTTCTAGTGCTTTTCGGTCGTAAAATGCCCTTCCTTTCGCACATGTTGTACGACTGGAAATTTGAGGTCAAAACTATTCGCTTCTTCTTTTTTAACTTGGTCTAGAATATCACCGCACAAGTAATTGATGTTCCGATGACTTGTTTTATCAGGCATATACATCCATCAACATAACGTAATGTTCCTGTGTGTGTTTGTTTGTGTTTGCATGTTAACCTTTAAAAGATATTGTCATAAAAATAGTTTTTCTTTAATTATTGGCCAGTTTAAATCCCATGAGTACATTTGCACAATAATGTAAAACCTCGAAGCACCTGCCATACGCCTTGATATTCGAATCATTATAAGACGGATGTCTATCCCAACCGTTTTTCACAGAAGTTAATGTTTTTCATCGCCGATGTTATACAAGGAAGGGAATGAAAAGGTGAATGTGTAAACGATTGCTTCTTTTCTCTTACATCATGAGATGTGTCTTGACATTAAGCCATATCTCTGATTGATGTTCTGTTGACTAGTTTCTTGACCGCATACACATCAATTGCAACAAATAATAAAATAACGCAATATGTTTGTGTGTTTTTATATATCTGAAAGTAACAAAAACAAAAATAAATGTCTTCTGTGCAAACTTACAAATGCAAGTTATAAAATGTCCATACGTCTTGTCTATTAATGTCTGAATGATCATGTTAGTGATCTATTTACTTTTACGAAATGAATGATCGTGATAAAAACTTTTTTTCGTGGAGGAACTATCCAGAGCTGACATTTGGCGATTATGTGTCCTGCCCGCAAATCTCGAGGTGTAACTTGAAAATAATTGGAAATGTCTTTGATAGTCAACATCCGTTGCCAATAATTGGACGATATAAATATATGCTTATGTATTCCATTGAACAAAATAGATTCTGACAACGACGACGATATGAACTGCTATGTTTGTGTTTAACTGTGCAAACGTGTCATCGGGCCTTTGTTTTTTGTGTTTGTTTGGTGAATTTGGTAAACTATAAAATGTCTTTACAATACGGGGGGGGGGGAGAGTTGTCTAGTTACATAAGCGTTCGCCTACCACCTGGAGATTGTGGTTGTGGTTACTCGGCTTCTGATCAAATCCAAGTCTTTATGACTCAAACTGTTTAATTCAGTTTAGTTAAATCAGTGACAAATCGAAATATTAATACACCTAAAAAATCAATTTAATCAGATTATCTTTTTAATGCAACCAAAAAAACCATAAATGAACATTGATGGCAATGATTGATGTAACTAAATATTATACTTATGCAAGCCATTTATAAACAGCATGGCAGCTATACTGATACATTTGATTTTGAGAGTTTCTTTGTGGTCATTGTGTATTGTGTGTTTACATTTGATGCATTCGGAAAAACCTTTGTTAGCGTCTGCCATTTGATATGATTCACGAAATTCGTACGAACTTGCTACTCTCCATAAATGTTACATCCAAAATTGCATTATTGTTTCATTGTAATTATACATTTATTAAGATATTTACTGTTTCATAGGTCTTTAGGCTTGCCTCAATTTTTTGTTTGTATTACAAACAGCATCTATATGGAAAATGTGTTGTTAAGTATATGTTTGTAAACGTTTAGTGAAATTTGTAATTCTGGTACATTTTGTTTATTTTTAGGTATTTATCTATCAGCTAATATACATATATTTATGTCTAATAACATAATTGATAATATTTAATTTATTTGTTTCATTTTACGGGCGTCCACTTGACATCATATATTCGTATTGTACGTAATTAAATATTTCCCTAAAATGTTTATATTGACCTTATTTAAACATTCATGTTGTTTGTATTGATACTGAATATTCTATGATACCTTAGTTATATCTATATATGCCTTTCCCTCATGAGAAATACTGTTGGTTGTGACTTAAGCTACCGAGACATGAACAATAACAAATGACCATTACCATGGTCATGGTACATGCTATATATGCCACCGTTATAGAATTATGTTGGTTTGCTCCCTCTATAATGTCTGTTAATTGTAATTTAAGCTACAGCGACATGTCCAGTACCCGATGACACTAACCATGGTCGTGTTAGATTTAACATTGTTTAAAAGCTTACCGTTAACAAATAATTAAACAAAAAAATATATTCGGCTGAACATACATGGTAAAGAACAATAATCAATATAAATAAAATGAAATATCTATACAGGCTTGTCACTGTCTGGGATAACAATGAAAATTTGCTATCATCGACTTTATACTGTTAGATATTGAGCATGGAGGCAAACAATAGATCGTTTAAGAGGTTGACGGTATTAATACTAATAAAACAAATATCCAAATTCGACTAGTCCCAAGTTAATCTAAATAAGGAAATTATTTCCGAAATAATTGTCGCTCATAATAAGATTTGATCACAATGTCTTACACAACAATTGACATACTCCGGTTGTTAAACGTACTCCCGGCATGTAAACGATTAGTTATTTAGTTAACACCAAGCTAATAAGAACTGCTTTCACCACAGAAAACCCCGATGTAAGGCTGCGTACGCAAAAATAATCTAGCCAATCAAACTGAGGAAAGCGAATAATTTGCATTGGAATTATAAACAAGATAAGTCTCAGAGGGAAATATGGTTCCATGTGAACACGTATCTTCTTCCAAATATATCTGCTCTGCTTTTGTAACGACACATCACATTTTAGATTTCATTGGTTACTTTATCGCTACATAAAAATGAGAGAACGATGACTATGACCTTCGAATCGAATTGTTATTAATTAGAATGGTTTCTCTATATCCATTCGACTCTGACCAATGATATCCTTCCACTATAATTGTACCGAACAACTTTAACATCATCTTAAAGTTATTTATATTCCATTCATTTAAATCAATCGAAGTTGTTGAAATGCTAATCTAACTGTTTTAACGGAACGTATTAACATTCAATTTAAAATCACGACCGTTGAGACATTCGTTAAAACGTATTCGTTAATTTTTGATAAGGTAATTATACACTATAACTTGATTTTAAATAGTAATAAGCTGAACTTGCATTACTATAAACAATTTTTGTGTCTCCGTGAGAGGTAGTATTAGCATGGGAATGCCATCATAATGTTTATCTTAACAAAAATCATGGACTTTCCCTAATTGCTGAAATCATTTTTTTTATCTGTAATGGCACTGCCATTAGCATGTTCTGTGTTCATGTCCTTATACATTATTATTGTTATTATACGCAGTTGCTCAATAATTGCTTTCAATATCATATCCACGGTTCATTTAATTGCAGGCAAAATGATATTCCATGATTATTATTTTACAAGATACCATTTTAACAGACTGACAACAGACAATCACATTTTAACAACAGACATATTGGTGTTCATTTTTGTGTGGGCTAATGACAATCGATGATTTCTTTTTTTTCTGTTTATTAATTGTACTTTATTACATTATAAACTAGTTTCATAGATTATGTTTTAGTCAGTCTGTTGTTCTAAAAATTAGTGTCAAGAGTAAAAGTTAGCGTTTATTTGGTGTTTGCAAGAAAACATTAATTTTAATTCAAAAATCATATCCTTTTGTTTTTCCTACTAAAATCAATCCTGAGAAAGAATCGACACGTATTAAGATTCAATGTTCACATAAAGGAAATATATATATATAAAATATATAAAATATTGCTTTACATTCAAAATGATATTATTGGTGTACATGATACTATTTTCGTTGGGAAAACAACACCACTATTATTCAGCTATAATATATCCTCGATTGGGGTTGCAAGGGATAATTTGACAAATACAGTAACATTCTGTTTCTTTATCATCACCTATTCTGGAAAGGATGTTCACGTTTTACATATTCAATCATAAATATCATTATGAAATAATAAAATATAGTTACAATAATTTTACATTATTAAGTATTTTATTTACGTTGATGACGTAACGTTCGTGTGGTACTCTTTCTGAAAAAAATATATAATTAACTCTCATTTGATATCCTTTTAAGGTATAGTATAAAGAGGGTGATGTTAAAATCTTGAAATGTTGATTAATTTTATGACAAGTGTGTGCCAATGGTCATACAACATAGGACTCCAGTGAGACCTTGAGTGTTTTCATAGACCGTTTCAAGGCGATACCCAAATATTTATCAATATACTGCTTTGTATTAAGTTTGTTCTCCTGCCTTCTGTTCTTCGTTTGTGGCTTGTAGCTTCATTTAGGATTGTTGGGATAAGAGTAAGGTTTGTGCACTTAAACTGGTTTAACCCCCACACTAAATTTGCATTTTACTGACCGTTCCAAGGCGGTAACTTAAAAATCCTTGATAAACACACCTATTTTTTTTTTATATATGAATAGAAAATATAGGAATTCCTATTTCAAACAAGATTATGGCAATAACTAGAAAAGCAATTGTTTAAGAATCACCTGAAAATTTCTTTCAACCATTTACGTTATAACTTTATTCGGGATTATTGGGATAAGAGTGAGGTTGTGCACACAAACTGGTTTAAACCCCCTGTAAATTTACATTTTACTGACCGTTCCACGGCGGTACCTAAAATCCCTTATAAACATACCTAGTTTTTTATATATAGTATGTATGCACTGTGCTGCTTGTGGAGTGTTGTGCTGTTCTTCCATGTTTATTGTTTGTGGTTTTATGTTCTATGTCTTTGGCGTTTACCCAGTGCCATTAAACGGGGTTTATTTTTAAACTTTTTGCTATTGAGCTTGTTTCTATAGTTTTTCGCATAAATATTGTACTGTAAAATTGTTGTTAATAAATATAGTGAGAGATGTGTTATTTTGGCTGTATAAACTAGTTTAAGCCCCCAGTTTTCAGTTAAACTGGTAGTTTACTAACTGTTCCAAGGCGGGTATCACACTTTTCATTGGTTATGCTATGTTGATACAGGTGCGGTCTGTTTCTGGTGTTTGAATTTGTGTATGTAGTCCTTATACGTGCGTTTTTCTAGTTCGTTGTCGTATGAGCCCTTGTCTTGTGCCTCCAAACATTGTTTATTCTTTTAATCTTCGACTAACGGGCTTCACCCTCTATTGATCATTGTTTTATTGTATGCAAGCTCCCTTCTTTCAGTAGTGAGATCCAAGACAGACTTGCGCCTTGTGCATTGTTCCCGTTATGTGTTTAAAGAATGTGGAAATTAAAGTCAGAAGATTATATATAATTATGCAAAAAGACGCTAACGTCAGCATGATTGAAAATACAACTTGTTAAAATATATTTTTATTCGAGTTTGGTTTGCCACAATTCATCTGACTTCAAACAGGATATTGAATACATGTAAAGCTACTGGGTCGCCCCTATCGTGCCCAATAATTATTAACAAAACATGGAAAATCTCAATTGGCATGACCATAATTAGGTAAATTTGGCTTGAAATTAATTTTGAAAGACACAGACATAGATCGTTGCAGGCTTTATCTAATAGTATCTGAAAATTACGAGTTATTATCTCATAATTATAACGAACTACCACGTAATGAGTATTTCCTAATAAGAACATGCTTGCTGATAATGAGGACTTAGCATCTCGTTATTAAGAGACAGTATATCTCATTTGTATAGACATAATATATAGTGGTTTGCCATTTCCCAATGGGAGTAATTTTGTGCTTGCGATATTTTCGTAGAGTTGCATGTTCATACAAACACGATACAAAAGATCGTTTAAAACTAAATTTTAAAGTGACACTCTTATCCAAAATCAATACATACACATGTACAACAAACATCATTTTTTACTCATAAACCTTTAACTACTAACTAAAAATGCATTTATGGAAAAAAAAATATTACTGATAACAAAATTGTAACCATATATTTAATAGTAGAAAGCTCAAAAATATTAAATGATTGGTGAATGCTAAAAGATTTGCTGTGGTCCACTATAGTCTCATAAGGTAGAAACGTCGTGTTTCATGCTCATTTCTTTCAAATTAACTCAGATTCCTTCATAAGAACCATTGTTTTCGACATGTGTTATGGAAGAAAAGCACCAAGAAAGAAGAACAAATTTTGCACGATTGTTATGGCCTAAAGGTTTTCACCCATACAAAAAAATCGTCAATTGGACGGGAGTGTACTGATTAGACAGATGGTACCACATGCCAAGAACTGAACCTAGGGAAATACTAAAGTCGTGGTATTTTCACATATTAGTTTTCTTCATTATAATAAGGCGAAATATATTGTCCACTTCTCTTTTGTGTAAAAGCATAAATGAATATATGGATATAGATTGCCAAATAATCATCCCAAAGGATCATTGTCCCCATGCATTACTATTATGAGAACAAGTCATCTTTTTTCATTTGTATATGCGGGCTTTTAAAAACCACTTATTAGGAAGATAGTCGTCAATTGTAATGTAAACACGCATTGTAAATTGTAATGAAAATAGTGAATGAAAAGCAATAATTGCGTTGATACCAATATATATGTGAGGGTGTACACTCTTAACGACCGGAAAGTAATTGGAAAATTATCTGATGAACAACGACAAGTATAGGCTGACATAAACGTTTTTATTTCATTAAACAATTTATATTCCGACAGGGAAATGCTTTTAATTAACTGTACAAAAATGTCAGCATGTCATTGTGTATTATGTATGCTGAGTTAGTATGGAAAACGTAAGTTAGCACTTGTTAATGTATGACAAAAGGGCATATGATTATTTCACGATGTCTCTTCATGATAAAATTCATAATGTATTTTATTATACTTCACATAAATATGTCCCTTTTTTGTATATATAAACTCGATCGGTCCGTATATCACTGTACTTTGATGAACATCAAGTTTAATGACGTCTGCGGTCCATATTATATTTTGGCTGGTCCGGACCTCGCCAAAAATGTAATATGGACCGCTGACGTCATACAATTGGTAAGTTTGGTTCACAACGGCGAAAACTTGTCGCAAGTAAACATTTTGGCTTTGTTCAATAAAACATTTAAATCGCTTTAGAAATATTGAATTGTAACGAAAAGTGTTCGGTATAATATAAAAAATAAAACACACCACTTCGGGCCATATGGAATTATAAGGACAGGCAAGTCAGCTCCCAACGGTGAATTGACCTCGGCTAACGCCACGGTCCATATACACCTTTGGCTGACTGGCCTGTCCTTATAATGTCATATGACCCTCAGTGGTGTGTAATATTTCTGAAATATATATAAAGAGAGTTGCCAATAATCCCCAAACTTCTAACCAAATTTTCAAAAAACATTTTGACTAAATGTGTAAAGTATAAACTGTTGTAGTTAGGCTGCTCTTTCAATGTCTCAATGTGCATGTAAGTGCACGTCTAAAAAGATCTGCCGGTATTGACGGCGTACAAACTACTTGCTTATTTAAAACAATACGGCATGTGTTTTATCGATATGCTCTATATTATATTATTCATAAGATATAATTTACTACTCTTAACAAATGATGAAATATGAACCTCGGAAACAATCCTCAGCCCGCAAATGCCTTTTTACTTGTATATTAAAAATACACAAGAGTCATGGGCGAGCAAACACTCTACTTTACAAGACAACACACGTAGAGAACAGTTACCATATGGATGTTCTGGTATGCCGACACATGATAATGATGAACCAAGAAAAAACACAATATCGGAGTGGTTCTTACGAGAAAGTCAACTAGATATCCGGGGCAGTGTTCTTGGTTATTGGGACCACGGGATATGTAAGTGTTTTCTTGGAGGTTATATGTTAAAATAGCACGATCTTCAAGCAAACTATTCAACTTTTTTTCCGAATATAGATATACAATAATGCCAACGCCACCGTTGTCACAATATAAACAGACCGTGTGTTTTGGTACCAGTTCCCATTATCACACTGAGGAGCTTTCGCTGCGCTGACATGGGTTACGCAGTGTGAGTGTGTGCATACTCGATGTTTGATAGTTCCAATAGAAACGCCTTTCGAGGCAATATAGGAGTCGGTCATTCCGTTGGAATGTTTGGTGAAGTCCAGATATGTTTTAATTATAACTAGGCGGTATCAAGGTGTGATAACCTAAATTATTCATATTCGCACATAGATCCAGCAAAATTGTGAACAACGGATTGCATTTATTAACAAGACGCTGTGTGTGTAGAACAGCATTTATATTAAGGGGAAATAATGCAACAAGTAAATTTAAGTGTCTCGAAAGGTCTTCATTCATTTACAACACTTTAAGTTGGTATTATGTTATAGTATTTAATGCAATTAATATATATCACATTTTATTTTCCAAACAAAGACAAAAATCCGACAATAAAGATATATTAAGATCATTTAATTCATATTAATATATTTTACCTACAGACCGCAGTACATTTATCGTCACGTGATTTGTTTGGTTGTAGGAAATATTTTTTTAAATATCCCTACGTGGAGGATGACCTCATGACCTCATGTATGTATACTGTATCCATTGGGTAAAGGAAATACTTATTTTAAATATCCCTACGCGGATATTGGCATCATTTCTGTAAATTGTAAACATTAGTTACAGGTAGAACTTTTATAAATATCCCTACGCCGAGGTCGACCTGATTTATGTACAGTGTATTCATTACAGTAGAGAATTCGATAAGAATAATTCTACTGCTTTTCGTGCAATGCATTCATTATTCATTCAGTCTGCTCTTTTGTCGGAAATGTCATTGGCGTCTCAAGCCTGCACAATCGCTTTGTCTGTGACAATGTTGGAATAATGTCATTAAGATGAGCGATTCGGTCACGTAATTTCTCCCATAATGTTACGGTATATCAAATCGATTCAAATTCCAATGAACTGAAACAATGATCAAAGGGAGCAATTCATTTGAAAGTCTCTATGGGTTGTACATTTAGATTGTTGGAAATAGCACACTCTGGGTTCTGCAAAGTATTATAATGCCATATCATTCTCATCTTCAGACTGGAATTAAATATGTAGTGTGTTTTGCACATTCGCGTGAGTAGATGAGAAATAAGTAATTATTAAGTTTTTCGCCTGATTAAATTTAATAGAACGTTTGTCGATAACTCTATTTTGTAAAAAAAATATTTAGAGATTTATATTGAAAACTTATAATACAGGTTTGTAAGAGTCGACACTTCGACGAAATAGTCCTTGTGATAATTGTTCTGACTTTACTGGCCCGGAAGTATTTTTATCCCAAAAAAACAACACAAAACATTTGTTTGCACACTTTTAACGTTTAACACATAGATAAGGCTATGTTCTCACTTCGAGCTCTTCTCTTTTGTATAGAACGTTAAACTTACACTATTATATAGCTGGTTGAAGAATATCAACCTAATAAATTAGCTAATGCGGCTAAGTAAAATCGATTTTAAGACGAGAATATTTTCAAAAAAATATTAGATTAAGAACATTAACTATTTAAGTGTTTGTATACCATTTCAAATAATAATACAGCCTACAGTAATGTTTGCTTCGGATGACAACTAAATATAAAAGCAGGTTTTTGTTCTTATGTTTTAATGAAACATGGTGCATTCTACGTCGCTTACAGAGCCATATGATTATCTCCCAAGGTTTGACTGGTGATCTATTTTCTTCAAATACTTGCACACATATGTTCTCAAAATAACATATCCAAAGTCATGTCGATACATACGTACCCAATAAAGGTCAAGTACAATCAAACATATAAAGTTGAGCCGTAACTGAACAATTTTGATGCTGAGTACCACAGCTATTAGGAACATGTAAAATGGATTCAATTTTAGAAAATCATTATTAAACATAGACGCTTTTACTTAAAACTGAAATATATGAATGTATTTATTTGATAGTATTTGTATGCCCTAACTAGAGTGGATATATTTGATTTGTTTCTGTCTGCCACTTCTAAGGTGCATTGCAGGTTAATAAAATGTGACCGATGACAATCGAGTCGGGCTTAATCCTTGTGCCTTTAAAAAGGATCTTTATAAAATGTCTAAACCCTCCGCAGCATGTCCCCGAAGCGTACACTGTTTCATTCAAAATAAACAGCGAGACAGTACAGGCTGGATTTATTCTTGACTTAATGAGGACAACCTCTTAGATGGATTGGCAGAACTATAAATTGTGTAAACTTGCCATAACTGTCATAGAAAAAAAAACACACTTAAGTTTCACTAGGAAATACCAAAAGGAGGCCCGACAACATTCATTCGTAAACTTGTTTTCGCAGAAAATTGAAATTACCTCATTTTTATATTGCAAATGTCGGTGACTGATTGTAGCTCTAGCTATTTGTGTAATCAAACATTGTCTGGAAGCATCGTAAAGTTTTAGTTTCCCATGGTTATCATTGAAATACTGTCAACAATTGAATTATTGCTATCCCATTGTTTGCATACTTCAATACCGATATTAATATTTATGTTAAAAGCATGGTCGTTTTTATAACTGATTAATATAGCGCCATCATAACATGTTTGCATCCCATGGATTTTTGCATACCCGCCGTGTTTGCATTTATATAGCATTGATCCATAATAATCCACATCGCGCGATATAAAACAAATGGAATAATTAAGAAAAATATTTTGCCAACGGTATTGAATTTTTTATTTGTTTAAATTTGTTCAAATCTTCTTACACATTTTGGGCATAACATTTTGTTTATGCTTTATGACAATTTTTTTCACCTTCACTTATCTTTCCATTGCAACCACGGCTTTAGATAATGAACGACTACGCTAACCGGATAACTGGTTTTAAACATTTGACAGTGTACCTTATTATATTTTTTGATAAGGTTAATACATTTAGTCGTTAATAAAAGCTTTAATCAAGTAGGCGGAGCTTAATCGCGCAGTTAGTAGCACTTGGGATAGATGAGTCGTCCGGACGTATACATGTACCCGGGATTTAAAAACCGTCTTCCAAGCCTTTTCAGTGGCGTTAAGAAAAATACAGTTATCAGGTTTCAATAGAGGTACTAATCGCTTCTCCGCGGATCTATTTATAACAGGCAGAAACCTGAAGTGCATACGCATAATGGACCAAGGCACCAGATTGAATGGCAATAAAATAGCATTGCTCGTTATATCTGCTCTCTTTCCATGCATTTATCATTGAAGTGGTGGTTCAGAACACTAAACATATGTCATAACTGAGATCAGTGCGTCCACATTCGTTCGTAATACAATGCAGCACTTATTCAATACTTTGAAAATGCGTACGTTTCAACTCTTGAGCAATACATTTTTATAATGACATGACTTCGTAGTAATCGATAATCCTTCGCAAGACCAGTTGTTCATAAGCTTCGCTTTTTTGGGATACATATGTACAAAGATCAGTATTATCCTTAAATATAATTGTATGTTTGATTCGTATCGAAAGGGAAATACGTAAGCTCTCGTATGCATACACACTATTTAGGCATTAAAATCGGCCTCTTCTTCTCTATCTACTGTACAATTCAGTTTGTCTCTGCCACCAGATGTATGACCATAGAATAACTCGTGTATTTTTGGCATTTGACGATTGGTTTATGATGGCGTTAAAAGCCAGCTCAATTAGAAAAAGAACGTCATTTTCAATGATTAGCACTTCAATAACGAGTTTGTATGAAAATGGACATAACTTTTTCCATAAAATAATGTAATGTTTTTCCGTTAACACTAGTTACCAGGAGACTGGCCATAGTCCGGTGACTTAAAAATCAGAAATTGAATTATACTTGACACTGACCAAACATATCAGGTACTCTTGGTCAGCTTAATTATATCAAGATGAATAGAACACTAAGGCTTTGAACATATATTGCAATGCGAGATGAAGCGTATTTAAGTTGAAATACCAAGTGGTGGACAACCAATTTTTATTGACTTAAATATATGGGAATCGATTTGATTTTGTTGCCGGTATTGTCTTTTCTGTAATTATATATTTGTACTGAATGTAAAATGGATTTTTTCTTGATTCTCTGAGAGAATTTAAAAGCGGTAAACCGGACAAATTTTAAATCATGCCATGCTGGCGGATGTGTGGTAGAATGAGTTGATATTAGGATTGAGAGATAACTTTAGTTATTGTTATATAGGGATCGGTCCATTAAACTAAATAACATATCTCTACGGCATCACGTGACTTTCAGACAGAATAAAATCAGTCAAATGTCGTCTTTTTTGTCTACGGAAATTGTTCTTATAAAATATAAACAAATACAAGCATTTTTGTAGAAAATAACATTTTTAACTGTTGAGAGAAATAATAAGATATTTCGTACTAGAGACATGAATCCAGTGAGATTTCTTGAGGCATCTGCCTAAGCGAGTATGTTGTCATTTCCATGGAACATAACATTCAAAGTGAAAGAATCTTTGAGTTTTGAGAATTCAGCCCTGTCTAACTTCCAAAGTAAACGTCAGCCCACACATACCAGATACAAAAACAATGGCATTCAATTGAGCTCGCTTTCCTACCAACAAAATACAGCTAACTGTAATTTTATATTCTTTTTGTCATAAAAGACAAAACGAAACGTTTGTTTCTATTTAAGATTGCAGTAAATGTTACCTCGTAAGCACAAAACTTAAGTGTAGCATTTGGTTCTTACTGGCTGAAATGTATTGCAATTTAACACTTAAACAAACTCTACTGTTTCATATTTTCAAAACGAATTTGAGTATTTCATTTACATGGATCAGTTTATAAATGTCTAGGTTCGGAGGTAAAAAGAGTAAAACGTTTATACTAACTTGACCTGATTATCCTCTTATCCCTTAGCCTAAATTTATATAATTATAACTATACTGATCTGTCTTTGTCACTTTTCCGTGTCAGTGTCTAGACAAAATAGATCCATCGTCAACAGTTCAATCTATCAATATAATACGAGTTAGAGGCAACCCTGTCCATCAATCAAATAAAGAGAGGGGTCAACTTAGTCCAACCTATATTGCAAGATTATTTTCACCAATACGGCGACAGGGAGAAATCACCGCGTTGAAGTTTGCTTAAATCCTCGCCAAGAGCGAAATGTGCCAATGACATCTTTTAAAGCGAGATCCCTTCATTTCAAGAAACAATTAAAGCGACAAATATTGTTTGATAACTGTTGTCAATGCTTTCACGAAAACGTATGAACAAAAGAAGTTAACTCTTCTTCATATGGCATTTAGTAATGATTTCACAGAATAAAGTTAACAACATATTTGCGTCGTTTGCTTAACTTTGCTTTGCAACATATTATATCTTTATTTAAGTGAATCATTGTATGTCACCGCCATACACCAAGACAAGGGTATCGTTAAACAATACTAGTGCTGACATTAAACAAGCAATAACTGCCATTAACAAGCCTAAAGCTAACATCCATCAAACACACAAGAAGGATGACGCTATTGCACTAAACAAGACATAAGCTGCCATTAAATATGGCAAAATTTATATTGGACTTTCCAATTTATTTGAAAATAAATCGCGGCATAAAACAAATAAGACATAGCTATCATTATCATTTTATACTAAACTAATGTTAATATTTAAGTCAATTTTCAAGTAAGAAAGACGTAGCTTCTGTATGTGAATGATAAAGTAATTGTCACTAACTGCATCCAAATGCAATTAAATTATATGGGAAGCATTTTGCCTCGTAGGTTTTTTACATAAATATGGTATAAATACAAATAGTTAAATGTCTTTATAATGAATAGCTTTGTTCGAAATGTGCTTTGCAATATAATTAGAGATGAAGTGTTTTAAATACCCTTTTTTCATTTGCACTTTTTATTTACTCTTGAAATTTTAAAAACACGTAACAAAAGAAAGGGATGAGTACAAGATAAATGTGACCGTTTTACAAGAGTAGAAGCGTGGAAAAACTATATAGCGCGTATTATTTTGTAGAAAAATGTGAATTTTGTCAGATGAAACTAGAAAGGACGCCTCAAGAGGCCCGTAATGGTGATCTAGAAATGACGCCTAAAGAGGCCCGTAATGGTGATCTAGAAAGGACGCCTCAAGAGACCCGTAATGGTGATCTAGAAAGGACGCCTCAAGAGACCCGTAATGGTGATCTAGAAAGGACGCCTCAAGAGACCCGTAATGGTGATCTAGAAAGGACGCCTCAAGAGGCCCGTAATGGTGATCTAGTAAAAGGACGCATCAAGAGGCCCGTAATGGTGATCTAGAAAGGACGCCTCAAGAGGCCCGTAATGGTGATCTAGAAAGGACGCCTCAAGAGACCCGTAATGGTGATCTAGAAAGGACGCCTCAAGAGACCCGTAATGGTGATCTAGAAAGGACGCCTCAAGAGGCCCGTAATGGTGATCTAGAAAGGACGCCTCAAGAGGCCCGTAATGGTGATCTAGAAAGGACGCCTCAAGAGGCCCGTAATGGTGATCTAGAAAGGACGCCTCAAGAGGCCCGTAATGGTGATCTAGAAAGGACGCCTCAAGAGGCCCGTAATGGTGATCTAGAAAGGACGCCTCAAGAGGCCCGTAATGGTGATCTAGAAAGGACGCCTCAAGAGACCCGTAATGGTGATCTAGAAAGGACGCCTCAAGAGACCCTTAATGGTGATCTACAGTATTTACGTAAATTGAATTTATATGGCCGGGATGTTGCTGTATTTTTTGAAAGCAAATACTAAACATATTTGTACTATATTCACGTGTCGAGAAATGCCTTTCCCAATTTACCCGACGACTAATATAGCATCATGCACACCATTTACAATTGTCTCTAACAATTTGGTATTTTCAAACATCTTAGAAACATATTTTAATCAATTTCTTATTAATAAAACGTCAATAGCTGCCTGAAGGTCATTATTTTGCATTGTTAAGCACATGTCTGTGTGTGTGTGTATGTGTGAATATGTGGATGCCATCTAGAACGTTACAATGCTGAGAGAAGAATAATGAAAAGACAAGGACTGGATAAATGGAGTCTATGTGCATGTAATATTCGGGTGATGAAACGAGTCCCCCACAAGGGACGCTTCGTGCCTCAACTCATATCTAATGATCGATCCGACTCATGTTTTATGATCGATAAGAAGTTTTTGAATTTTACTGCTAACATATTTATAAAATTTATATACGTGTCCACATAATAATTCTATGTCTTGAAGATTCTCGGATACATGGATGTTTGTCTCCTCTAACCATAAGTAAACAATGCGGTTGCTGATCTAATTCCGTTGATTTATATCATTACATAAATAATGTATCTTACCTAGAAACTTTACTAGGTTATGGTAATGGACGGGGAAGATTAAACTGCGAACGTCTGTTTCACATGAGACAGTATATTAAATTATTCACAGGAGTGTAGCTAGGCCTAAGTTGAGTAGAATATAAAAAAAAAACATGCAGGCATGAGAAGAGGTCCTATGAACTTATCTAGGACAGCATAAGTCTTGTGCGCGCCAGGGGCTACATTACCTCATGGAGCTTCACAAGTATTTATTATGTTTCCTGACTAAGTGCCCTGAAACAATTGAAGACAATTCTGGTTCTTGCTACGTTTTATCTCCGAAAATACCCAAAATAATTCTGTATCACGATAAGTTGACAAAGAGAGAATAGGCACTAAGTAGTTTTGATACGCAATAACACAAATATTCTACTTTTATATTTTCATGAACAAATAACAAAAAGACGACATTTCTTTAAACGCTTGAACGATTTAAATAAGGCTATTATTACATTCATGTGTGTGTTATGTGTTTGCCTTTTTTAATTCACCTTTCCTTTGAATACAAAACATCCAAACGGCGAAAGGGTACATGCTTTTGGAGACACAGTAATAACTTAAGGTTCAAAATGTTTCACAGAAGTCAAAAGGAGAAAATGTCGTTATCACACACCATCATTGCGCAAATGTCTACAAGTGACGTCATCGACCGTCATCACACCGACAGGTGCCCTGGATACAGGAGAATGTTCCCTGGCAAGGAAGCCGGTAGAACCAACACATGCTACCATTACTGCACTCGGCTGTAATGCAAATTATTACACGTGTGTCAAGATTACAAGTATGGTGTATGTTTCTTTATTTTTTTCTCTTAATCTTAATGGTTAAGGAATTAAAACGACACCACTTACATAAAAGACATTAAGACAAAATGATATATTTCGTTACGGCAAAATGCTGAAAAAAATCTTTAAGTTACAACGCAGAACACATCTTCATAAATTTGTTCTATTCATTGGAGTTATTTGTGATTTGGGACGTAGTTGTACGGTTATTGCGAAGAAAGGAAATGGTTTTTGGTTGAAATAAAATACAAATCTCATATTCACATGAAACGGAAAAAAAATCACGAGCAGCAAACAAATCGAGAAATCTTGTTAATCAAACGTTAGGCCTACCTTCTCTACACTGACACTCCCCTCGATAGTCACAGTATGGGTAAGCACAATCTCCTTGCCCGGAACACGAGGAAGGACATGACTTGCGGGACCCACAATCAGTGTATGCCATTCTCTCTTTGAGGGGGCATCTCAAAACATCGTTCTCTTCCATATTTTCATTGGGTAGAATTTGGTTCTGTGTACCTTCAAATGTGTTCGGTATAGGGTTTATTGTGGTGTTTCCTGGGTTTTTGTCGTGTGCATTATCAAATTCATTTTTTGTTTCTGAGTTGTTGGACGGTAAAGAATCCAAATCGTTTGATAAATTTATCTTCGTTAGAGGCATCTGTTCTTTTTCGTCGAGCAACTCTGAATTTAAGCTCGGTTTGTTTTGGAGTTTTGAAAGTTTGTCATCAGATAAAACTGATTTAATAAATTCTTCCACTCGATTAATGTCTCTGTTTTCAACATCTGCAGTGTCCGAATCTTCCCTTGATGTACCATACTTATTTTCATACAGCGTTTCTAGCAAGTCAGGCCAGAATGCTCGGCCTTTAATATCTTTAGAAACCTTGGATAGCGGCTCGTGTATTTTGTCGGCATTTTGAGGCGGAACATTGACTGCCACAACTGAAAAGAAAGCAACGGGAGGCTTTAATGTTATAGATATTTGTATAATCTCTTTTTCATGTAGTTTATTTTGGTAATCCTAGGTTTGTAATGGTAATAGCTTTAAAATCACTCGTAGCTTTTCTGCACTAAATGAACATTGGTGAAATGAAGACCATGGCTATTGTTTCAGTGATAAAAATAATATAAAACACTTGAGGATCGAATTGTTCAATTATCATCATTCAATATAAGATCAAAACAATACACCTGCAAGCAAGGATGTGCTTAGATAGCAGTTAGTTTTACCTTGATTGCACTGTGATATATTATAGTATTATATTGCATAAAACAATTACTCTTGTTATTATTTATACTTATGAGGGGAAATTTTATATAGACAAATGTTACGGTTTTTACTTCATACAACAGTCATTCAAAACTAACCGTGCTTCTTATTTCACCCAAAACGTAAAACCTTGAAATAATTAAGGATGATTATGAAAACGATCAAACTTTTTCATGAAAGAATGTATTTATTTTCAGAATAATAAATATTTTAAACATATGATTGATTGATTGTCAGCCATTTCAGGATTCAGATTTTACTACAAAAATAAACCTTCGATTAGTATCATACAACTGCAACTTCGTGTGATTGCTTAAACTCGCGTTTCATACAACATTTGACATCCCAGATTGCCAGATTCTTGGTTTTCATTTCAGTGTTTATAAAAAACTGCTCATATGTTGTACAATGTCATTCTCTCAGGTAGGTTCTACATTACGAAACGATTAATACTTCTAATACATTCACGACCGTTGTTTTGCATGGCTTCGATTAAAGCTGCTCATTAAATGTATGACATCTAAAAAACAATGTTTCACGTCGTTTGGATTTTAAATATTTATGCAATACACTGCATGTCGCTGATAATAACAAAATTGTTGATGCTCGTTGGGCTCCTGTAATATATCAAGGTACTTTTCATCTACGTACCACTTAACCATGTATCTACATGTACACATGCAACATCACGGAAAGTTGCTAAACTGTTGCCTCGGCTATGCACAACTTTGCCAATGTTTCATTTCATAATGAGGTAGAACACTACAATCTTTCACAGCAAACCGTTACAATCCATAAATATTCAAACATCACATTCATCTGTCAAAGAAATAAAACACACATTAAATCATTTTTGTATAATTTCCAATGAGAAAATTAAACTTTAGTCATGAATGAAATAGTCCAAATACTATATCAGAAATATTTAGATCACATTGATGCTCACATTACAGCATTCTGAGTGTGTCATTGAAACTGTGTTATTGCTTTGTATTAAATTAAATGTTGCAAATACAAAAATCCATCTTTCATTATTGTGAATTAATTAATCTAATATGAAGAGAAGGCGAGCTGGATCAAACAAGTGTTTAACGCTGATAAGTGTATCATATTGGATTGAGCTTTCCCTGATAACATTTATGTATTAAGTTCCATTTACAGAGCGTTAACTAACAGTGCGGGGCGTCACCGTGCAATAAAGCTACTTTGTTGGTATATAAAAACTTAAAAAGTCATTTTTATACTTAAAAGTCTGAACAATTCAGCTGGAGAGATATATCTGTTATAAAATCGATGTCATGGGAACTGTATGATTCCTTTGGCTGAATACAATGTGTTTCTTAGTCGAGATGATTAACAATACAGCAGAGGCCATTACTTCTGATTTCCCTAAATATTTTTTTTGTATTTACATTTGTGTGTGGACCAATAACAATCGAGGATTTTTCAAATGTTCTGACCATTACTTTTACGTTAATCGATTCGGTCTAATGCACTAAAATACTTTTATAGAGTAAACTTTCGTCAGTCTATTTTTCCACAAATGCTTAATTATTAACTGGTATAAGTATATAAAGATAGCTTTTACATGGTGTTTGCATTTCAGTGTGCGCCAATGACAATCGGGACTTTTTTCCAATTTTTTAAAAATACTTTTTTAGCTCAATTTTGACGATCTATAGAAAATAGTGCGGGCTATCCCGGTATACGCGCGCTCTATTTTTTTGTAAATTACCAAAAACAATTCTTATAATCGAATGTTCCGTTTTATCAGAAAAAAACACTTTTAAAATGGTATAAAAAATATGTTTATTTTAATAGTTCCAGGTTGATTATTTCAAGGAAAAATATGAATTTCTTCTTGCTTCCCAAAATATCCTACACAGTATCAAAATGATAACCACTCGAAATGATGCTTTCTAAGTAAGTATTAGAGGAATTATATTGTTTAAGCTTGTCGTAACAGAGAATCAACTTAAGTAATATTATGCTTGACTTGGATTACTGCAATCATTAGAACAATTAAACAAGGTAATTCACATCAATACTCTCTTTACTGTACTCTACTACGATAGTGTATGCTCTCCACGTCTGTTGGAGAGATGTGAACACTTTGCTTACTTTTAAGTCAGACTAAATCAAATGAACTACAAAATCACTTATATTGCAAACTAACCAACCAACATTATGTGGATAACTTATCGACGTTTTATACAATTTCATATATTGATAAATCCAAAATGAAATTTAATATGCTGTACTAAATCAAGCAATTGTCAAACTGATACAAATCTGGGGGGGGGGGGTCCGTACATAAACAAATAAATCATAAACGATCGGCTTGGGAAAATGTTCGAATAATTACTAAACAATTAGTATGAACTTTTCCTCTCTTCGTCTGTCATTTCTACTCCCTTGTGGAGAAATACTTTTCCAGGAGTTTTTTTATAGTGTATTTGTTCTTATGTTTCAGTGCAAACAGTTATAAACATTCATCAATGAACTTTTATTAATGAATGTATGTTCATTAATAACAGTTATTGCACGATTGTGTTTTTTGATTTAAACATGGCATAAATACATGACTAAATTTCAGCGGTCGCCATTTACGCCATTTGAGAGGTCGAACGCGTAAGCAAAACACACTTGGATTAACATTGGAATGAATGCATTTTTACAATGTTCATAGTTTGTTTCATTATACATTGGTATTCATTCACCACTTACTGTCTGACCATCGAGGGCTTTAAGCCCGGGCTGCAGGTTTCAGTTTTAATACTGTTGCCGTGATTTTAACTTTTAACTGTACATTCTATGTTTTTACTTACACAACCTTGTCCTGAACGACAAATGTATAGCTCACAAATTTCGAGACTTCTCAACTTGAAGCATGAGATGTATACGGATGAAGAAGAAGACCACGCTACGTTGTTGACAAATTGTGTGCCGTGATGGAATATTAAACAACAGTTAATAGTTGTTTTATTTTCAGAGAAGTTCACATTAATTTATCATCAAAACAATACTGTCATCAATTTGCTTATTTCTATTTCTGCCTGTGCTTCCGGAACAGTAGCAATATATATGTAACAATGAATAACAATGATTAAATAATGTGGAACCATCGAAACCGTTTTGAAATAACATAATGAAAACTACAAGGACAAGCCTAGTATTCAAATAATTAAGACGTATAAAAACCGCATCATAGGCACAAGCTAAGGGCAACCCATTTTAACACGAGAAACTTAACTGCCAAACATTGTATCCTTCAGCTGCATAAAATATACCGGTAATTATGTAACTTTGATCTATAGTGTATCACATTACTGATGGTTATTATATTTTACAAAAAAGAAATTGCACTTTAAAACTCATGTGGGATGAATTGTAGCGTGCCTCATAACAGAAAACGTGTGATAGTTTCTTAGTGTTGGAATTTTCTGGCAAGAAATTGAGATTTCTCTTCAACATGGTACGAAAAATGGAAGTAAAAAATGCAAACTGATTGATAATCAAAGGGATGACTGAGCTGTCGTTCAAATGTTTTATCGGTCGATATAAAAAATAAAAAAAATAAGATGCATTTGGTTTAAACAGATTTTATTGAGCAAATGCAAATCGATTTTTTATATCCGGGATTGGATCGGTATAAATAAACTAATAAAGTTGCTCTAATATTACACTTACCATTAAGGGCCTTTCACGAGGCAAAAGTCGTTCAAGTTTTTTTTTAGTTTTAAGGTTAAATATTTAGTTATCTTAATTCATATAACCTTTGCAACCTGTGTAGCTGTAATATAAGGAGTTGAGGATTGTTTACGAAAAATTTTTTTATCAGATTTCCAATCACAATGCATTTACATTTTCCGGAAATGTTTTAATGCAAAATGAATATCGTTTTGTGTCAAAAATGGCCGTATTACACAATTAACAATGTTTTAAGGCGTTGTGGTGACTGCAGCTGTTTCAAGAAGATAATTGCATTTTTGTAACCAAGAAATGAATTTAATCCACTATTTTGTTGATAAGGTAATCTAGGGCATTGTGACAAACACACATAGTTAAAATACCGACATACTTTTCCGAAAATATGCTTATGCTTGTTTATCCAAAATCTGATAAAACCTTCTTTCGTATAATTTGGTCAACTCCTTACTACCCCAAAAAATGTCACTAATGATGTTAGTTGTGCTCCAAAAAAAAATCGTTCCTCAAAACTAAATAAACCATGAACTTTTCAAACGTGTTAACTGTTGGCCTGCCCCACTCACTTTTGCACTGTGGAAGGCCCTTAAAGTCAGTCAGTATTTAAAAAGTACACATACAGACAATAAAACCATAAAACTAGCTAAGAAAACTAATTGGGAGACAGCAAATTCATTTAAGTATTTTGAAAAATTATGTATGTTGAAGACATAATGAGACTGCATTTAGTAGAATATTAAAAAATAAGTTGTTTGCAGATGGAAGAGCAAGCTCGGAAAGAGAAGCAAGATGGAATTGAAAGACGCAAAATTTAATTTTTGTAATAGTTCTCAGTCATGAACGTGACTGAAAATAAAGCTTTAAATAAAAGCTTAACTTTAATTTTAATTTTAATTTAATCGTTAAAGAATAATGGCTCCATTAATTATCAAGTAATGAGCTCATTTCAGTTAAATTCTTGTAAAAATCCGGTAATTGTATCGATCTTTCTTTTTAACAGATTAATGAGCCCTGTTTTAGTATCGCCAGTCCATTAAATCAGATTTATATCGATCTAATTAGTCCCGAGTCTTTACTTCTCCGAAGAAAAAGTAAAGTAACGTAAGACGTATTTTCCTATGCCGATCAGTAATTACTTTTGTATTTCCTCATGTCAATAGTCCGTGTCAAACAATTCTTGAAATAAGACAGGAGCTTCCGGCCTCATTTTCTTGAAAGCTTTTGAGCGTAACAAGCTAAAGTAACTTATATCAATATGCCAAATGACTTACTTGACCTTGATTTAATCAAATAGAATGATAAATTTGTCGAGAATACCAAATAGATATTTCCTTTTATAATCGAACAATTCTCAAGAATATTACTTTCACACATTTTCTACCAAAACAAATGTATTGAGCTTATTGCTTAGCTGAATTCTGTTATAATAATTAAGGGATACGAGAAATCAGGGTTTTAACACTTAAGTTTTTTTCTTAAAAACACAACAGGTTTGCAGAAGGCCATTGATATCGAATGAACCTACGTACGTCGATAGACTTTTCCAAAAATCAATGCAAATGCTATTCGATAAAAAAATCTTCTTTGGTAAAATTTGGTCTATGTTTTTGTGTCAAAATGTCACAGACTAGACAATCAACAATGTATTTTGTGTTCTTGGTGATATAAGAAAAAGAGAAAGAAAGTCAATATATTGATAAAAAACTGGTGAATAAAATTCAATTTTTGGTTGCAAAAAATCAAAAGGCTGAATTGCAGAATAGCTGAAATCACAACAATACCACAAGCTCTTGTTGTTTGGGTAGTATTTTGACACAAATTCATATTCATTTGTACATTGCAGAAAAAAAAACACTTTTTATTTAAAATCCGATAAGATATTTTCGTAAAATTTGTTCAACTCCTTCAACTCCTTATTACATCTATACATGTTGAAGCGGATGTATGTATTATGCTTGTTGAATATTGAACCACAAGATTATATAAAAAATGAAGATTTTGTGCATTCTTTTGGTTTCATCTTTTAAACGACACATTTGCACTGTGGGAATGTCCTTAAAGGCGTAGAGATCAAAACCTAACAGCAATTAATGATCTATCAACTAAGAAAAACGTCTCATAAAACATACAAAAACTACCCTTTATCAGAAGGCTTGGACGGTGCTCGTCCTTTTGCAATTCGAAACGGTAAGGCAGACCGTTCACTCAATTCTTCCCAAGAACATTACGTCGTATTATAATTTTTATAAACCTTAAGACTCCAGATAAACATATTGAGTTTGATTGTCGTCTCTCGGAATTAACAGTAAATGGTCGTTCAGAGACGTTTAAAAATGATTTAAAGTTTTATGTTCCTGGCATTGCTGCGTTTGCTTCAGAGTGTTAGGAACTGTATATCCGGATATATATTTTTATAAGGAGTAATATTTTTTTGTATGTAACGGAGTGGTTGTTACCATTCCGTTGGAGATCAATACTTTTATTTGCATAATCGAAATTGCTCATGTAATGATACACATTGTTTAAAATCACAATTTGTTTGTTCGCAATCAATAATCGCCATTGCTTGGGATAAAAGTGTGAAGATCGATCAAACAAAAAGCATTGCGTTCAGTTCATTTATGCAATTGTTGTGAAGCACTTATATTCTGATATTGCATGTGTTGAGTGTATTATAAACTTGATATATTGTTGATTTGTGTAAGTGTTGTCTGCAATGTTGCTCGTCATGCACATGCCCTTTACCGGTATCTCGGTAAATGTTTTAAGCTAGTGTGCTTGTAGTCTCCACTTTTTGAAGTTTATATTATTTCGGATGTTTTGAGAGAGTTCTTATTAGGAAAACATCGTTTTTGTAAAGAAAACAAAGAAACAAAGTTATATTTTTCAAAATAAGCCGCCGCTCCTTGTTGTCGAGATTCTCTGTTAACAATTCACTATCCGCAAGCATGCAACACTCGACTTAAATGCTTTCCGAATATTACCGGTACAAACATAAATAAAATCCGGAATATAAATGTTTGTGGTCAGTTGACCCTCCGCAGAGCGTATCTTGGTCGGAACTTGTTATTCGAGGCTAAAGCTGTGCGTGAAAAGTTCAGGGTACTGTTCGCATTACTTTAGATTGCGACTCTGAGTGTATTAGCCTGTTATCCGGAATAGAAGTGTTAGTTGTAGGTAGGCCCTCCGCAAAGCGTATCTCGGTCGGAATTCAGTATTTGGGGCTCAATGTGTGCGTAAAAGGTTCTCGGTACTGTCCGCATGGCTTTAGATTGCAAATATGTTTGTATTATCAATCTTATCCGGAATAAAAGCTGGGTTCAAGCTATGCGCACAATGTTCAGGGTACTTTCCGTATGACTTTAGATTGCAACTGTAGGTATATTAGCGCAGTAATCAAGAAATAAGACTGTTTGTGATCGCTTGACCTTCCGCAGAGCGAATCTGGGTCGGAATTTAGCATTCAGGTTTAAAGCTGTGCGTAAAATATTCATGGCTTTAGATTGCAACTATGGGTGTATTAGCGCTGTAATCCGGGGATAAAAAGTATGGTGGTCGGGTGATCCTCGGCACAGCGTATCTCGGTCGTAATTCAGTATTCGGGGCTCAAGATTTCGGTAAAAGGTTCAGGGTACTCTCCGCATGGCTTAAGTTTTGCCAGTCTGCTTGTATTAGCACTTTAATACGGAGGGAAAAAAATGGTGGTCGGGTGACCCTAGGCACAGCGTATCGGGGCGCAATTCAGTATTCGGGGTTCAAGATGTGCGTAAAATGTTCAGGGTACTGTCCGCATCGCTTTAGATTGCCACTCTGCTTGTATTAGCACTGTAATACGGAGAAAAAAATTTGGTGGTCAGTTGTTCATCCAGAGAGCGAATTAGGGGAGGATTTCAGTATTCGGGGTTCAAGATGGGCGTAAAATGTTCAGATAACTGTCTACATGGCATTAGATTGCAACTCTAGGCGTATAAACACTTTAAATTAAGCTACTTTAACATTTCTTTTAATGATTGATGAACATTTATTGCACGGAAACCTGCAATAATGCATTGTAAATTAATGCCAGAGGGTACTATAGCCTTCTGCTGGTACCTTGTGGCATTTGCATCACGATTTAAATGGAGTTTTGATTACTAGTATTTCTTGACATTTTAGACTCTGGCGAATCCTTATGTACAATTTTCTCAAACAACCAAGACGTTAGACATTTACGCGTCTGCCGAATACCAATTTGTCTTGATTTGTGTATCGTTATAAGACGGATTTCGGCAGCCCTCTTCCGATTAGCTGTATGATTTCTTTTTTCAAGTGCTTTTTGGTCGTAAATTGCCCTTTTCTTTGCCCATTTTGAACGATTGAGAACGTGAGTTCAAAAATATTTGCTTCTCCTTTTTTTGATATGATCTTAAATCCAACCGCACAATTAAGTTATGTCCCGATGACTTTTACCATTCAGGCATATACTTCCTTCAATAGAACGTGATGTTCCTGTGTGTGTTTGCATGGTAACCTTTAATAAGATATTGTAATATAAAAGTTTAGTTTTGTTTTATTGGTTATTTTAAGTCCCATGAGTACATGTAGCAAGGTGCATAGTTCAGTATTTTATCAGTTTGTGTGTTTGGTATGGTTCTATATCGTATATTTTCTTGTATTGTTTGTGTGTTTGTTGTCTTGTCGTGTTTAGTTTCGTGTTACGTGGTTATTGTCCTCTTTGAGTTACTGTCCGTCAATGTCCGTCAATGTCCGTCGATGTCCGAGTGCGTCAGAGCGTAAATACTGGTTATGCGAGTTTGTCTATATTTATAAGAGTGAGTGATTGGTTCATAATGCCCTTTTCCCCTTTTCCGCTTCATTGCACACGCCCTTATTTACATAAACACATAAATCTTTCCATTCTGAATCGTCATCGACGCAAGTCAAGACTGCAATTGTAACAGTTGTAACTCATTTATTTGATATTCGCTCTTATCTTTGAGCTGAAATATTTAAGTTCTTTCGTATATAATTATTATTTAGACGTACCTGGTAAGTTTATTACTCGTATTTCTCGTAAATGTCAATTTAATCGGATTTTGTATTGAATGCAACCAAAAAAAACAGAAATGAACATTGATGGCAATGATTAATGCAACTAAATATTCTGCTTATGCTAGCCATTTATGAACAGAACGGCAGATATAATGATACAAATGATTCTGAGATTTTCTTTGTGTTTGACTGCCATTGAAATTGACATTGTGTATTGTGTGTTTACATTTGATGCATACGGAAAAAAACCTTTGTTAGCGTATGCCATTTGATATGGTTCACGAAATTCGTACAAACTTGCTATTCTCGATAAAAGTTACTGCAAAAATTGCATTAATGCTTAGCTATAATAATGAAGTTATTAAGATATTTATTGTTTCAGAGGTCCTAAGGCTTGCCTAAAGTTTATGTCGGTAGAACATACAGTACAGCATAGAAATGGAAAAAAACGTGTTGTTAAGTATAATTTTGTAAATGTTTAGTGAAATTTGTAATACTAGTATGTTTTTTTTTTGTTTTTTTAGCTATTAGTTTATCCACTAATATTTATATGTTATGATAATAATTTGAATTGGTTTGTACATTTTTGCATTATTTTCAATTTATTTGCGTTATTTTACGGGAGTCCATTTTGCATCATATGCCTTGTATTGTACGTATTGTGCGTATTTAAATGTTTGAATTATGGGTCATACTGACCTATTTCAAACATTAATGATTTTTATATTGATACTGAATATTGTATTATAAGTTCTATCTATGTTACCTAAGTTATATCATATTTGTTTATCCCTCATGAATAATACTGTTGGTTGTGACTTAACATACCGAGACATGAACAATAACCAATGACCATTACCATAGTCTTGGTGTATGCTATATATGCTACCGTTATATAATCATGTTGGTTTCCTCTCCTCTATAGTGTTTGTTGATTGTAATTAAAGCTACATGTCCAGTAACCATTGACACTAACCATGGTCTTGTATGATGACATATACTTAAAAAGGAATAAATAAACAAAAAAATACACTCAGGTTGTAAAGAGCTATAATCAATATAAATAAAATGAAATATGTATGAAGCCTTTTGGCTGTCTGAGCTAACAAAGAGAAATAACTAAACTGATTCAACCTTATGTGTAACATGTATTTGCTATCATATGCTTTATACTGTTGGATATTGAGTATGAGGGCAAACAATAGAACGTTTAGGAGGTTGACGGTAATAATAACAGAACAAGTATTCAAATTCGACTAGTCCAAAGCGTATCATTTAACCTTAATTAGATTTTTTTTATCGAAATACTTCAAAACATTGTTAATAATAACAGTTGATCACATGTTATTTCTTACATATCTATTGACATACTTCGGTAGTAGTCCATACTCTCGGCATGTAAACGATTAATTATTTAGTGAATACCAAGCTAATTAGAACTGCTTTTACCACAGAAAACATTGATGTAAGACTACGTACGTGAAAGTAATCTGTCCTTGCCAATCAAACTAAGGAAAGAGAATAATTTGCAGTTGATCTATAAACAAGATAAGTCTTAAAGGGAAAATAAAGTACTGTGTGAAACCGTATCCTTTTATAAATAAATCTGCTCAGCTTTTGTAACGATACATCGCATTTAAGGTTCCGTTGCTAACGTTATCGCTACATGGAAATGAGGGAACGATGACTTTGACCATCGAATCAAATTGTTATTAATTAAAATGATTTCTCTATATCCATTGGACACTGACCAATGGTATCCTTTTACTTCAAATGAACCGAACAACATTAACAAAGCTAGAACAACATTTTAATGATTGCGCAAATGCCTGTACATTCATGGTCGTCAGGTTACTTATAATCAATCCATTTAAATCAATCGAACTTTTTAAAATGCTGATCTAACTGTAATAACGGAACTTATTAACATTCCATTTTAAATTCACGACCATTGGGACTTTCGTTAAAACCTATTCGTTAATTTACCAGGAGTTAATTCCCAATTGTACACTATGACTTGATTTTAAAAAGTCATGAGTTTAGCTCGCATTTAATATAAACAATGTGTGTGGCTTCGTGAGAGGTATTATTAACATTGGAATACCATTATACAGTTATCTTAACATAAAGCATGGACTTTTCCTGGTTGCTGAAAACATTTGTATTATCTGTAATGGCACTGCCATCAGCATGTTCTGTGTTCATGTCCATATACATAACTACCGCAGTTGCTCATCAATTGCTTTCGAAATCCTATACACGGTTCATTTTATTGTAGGCAAAACGATATTCCATAAATATTATCTTACAACTAACCAATTTACTCATTGCTGTGTGTACTTTCGTGTGGGCTGATGATTTTTTAATTATTTTGTTTATTAATTGTAAATTGATACATTATGACGAATGCACCAAAACTAGTTTCATAGATTATAATTTAGTCAGTATGTTGTTCTACAAAGGCTTTATTGTTAAACTAGTGTCAATAGTAAACGGTAGAGTATGCTTGGTGTTTGCATTTTGTGTGAGCCAATGACATCGTTTTCGACTTTAGTTGTTCATTTTTGGTTTGCCGCAATCCATCTGCCTTTAAACAGGATATTGATTCCGTTTTTATCTACTGGGTTGCCCCTATAGTTCCCAAAGGTTATAAAAAAACGTGGAAAAATCTCAATTGGAAAGACCATAAACTGTATTAATTTGGCGTGAAAGTAATTTTGAAAGATACAGACATAGATCGTTTGAGGTATTATCTGATAGTAGCTTCTAATTACGAGTTAGTATCTCATACTTATTACGAACTACCACGTAATGAGGAGTTAGTATTTCCTAATCAAAACATACTAGCACATAATGAGGACTTAGCATCTCGTTATTAGGAGACAGTCTATTTCATTAGTAAAGACATGGTAAAAAATGGTTTGCCATTTCCCAGTGGGAGAAATTATGTGCTTGCGAGATTTTCAAAGTTTTGCATGTTCATACAATGCAAACCGAACATTACTGAATAATATGAAACGAGATTAAGCAGCAGAGAAGTAAATTATGTGAAATGATTGTAAATGGAAAAGAGCCTGAACTTACGTAAAAATCAAAGGGTTAAACGATCGTTTAAAACCAAATTATAAATGCAAGGAGTCCGTGCGTAGTGTACTCTGGGCTTATACCTGGAATTTCCATTATTTAGTGTCTTAAACTGTCGTTAAGCTTGGAACCAGTGTTTGTGGTATAGAAGGAAAGCACCAAAAAAGAACATATTTTTTTTACAATTATTATGATCAATTATACTTAAAGGTTCTCACCCACACAATTAGTCACTGTGACGGGAGTGTGCCGATCAGACAGATTGCGACCATATGCCCAGTCGTTGGACCTTGGGAAATACTTAAGTGTTGGTGTTTGAACATATTCGTTTACTTCATTATTATAATGGGGAAATATGTTGTCCACTTCTCTTTTGTTAATAAGCAAAGGGTCATGGTCCCCTTGCATTACTCATGTGATAACAAGTCATACTTTTTTTTCATTTGTATAGGCGGGCTTTTCAAGAGAATTAATTAGGAAGTCGCAATTGTAATGAAAACACGCATCGTAAGTTGTAATAAAAATAGTGATTGAAAAGAATTATTGTGTTGATACCAATATATTTGTGAGGTCTTACACTATGAACGACCGGAAAGTAATTGGAAAATTATCTGATCAACACTGACAAGTATAGGCTGACATAAACACGTTTTTATTTCATTATCAAAATATATTCCGACAGGGAAATGTTTCTGATTGATTAACTGTGCAAAAATGACAGCATTTCATTGTGTGGTGTGTATGCCTAGTTCATATGGAAAACTTAAGTTAGCATTCGTTAATTTAAAACAATAGGGCATATGACTATTTAACGATTTCTCCTTATAATAATATTCATAATGAATATTTTACATTATATATACATATCACGAATATGCTCTGAATAATTCTAAATGTGCGTACTAAGATATGAGTAGATTTGCCCCAAATCCCCAAGACGACTAACATCTAACCAGATTTTTAAATACCATTTGACAAAATGTGTAAATGTATAAAGTGTTGTAATTATTCTGCTCTTTCAATGTCTCAATGTGCATGTTAGTGCACGTCTAAAATTATCTGCCCATATTGATGGCGTACAAGTAATCAGGATTCCAGTTATCTTCATAATTCAATTACCTTGTCTGAGATTGACTTATTTTAATTCACTTAAAGCCCAAGTGAATTCCAGTATAGCTGACTGTTCCAAGGCAGTTACCCCAATGTTGGGAAAAGTGTAATGTTGGGTACCCATCAATTAGTTTAATCTGTTGCATGTGTAGTATAATATACAGACTGATCAAGCTCCAGGCCATGTGGCTTGACCTCTTTAATACAATAAGGGATAACATATTCACTTTTGTTTTTGAAAGAATGACGTCTCTACTCAACATTTCTACAGCTTATAAATCAATCTTTAAACGGATGTGCTGTTAATGCAACTGCATGTTCTGTGTATTCAAGCCATTAACAAGCACGGCAACTGCATTGATGTTATTCATTCTAAGACTTTCTATTTGTATGACTGCATGATACTAGATTAATTTAGTTCTTTATGTACCGTGTGTTTACATTAAATGCACTTGAAAACAACTTAGTTAGCTTTTTTTGTCGTTCGGTTGGAACTCGCGGCAATAGTACGAACCAGCTTTTCTCGACAGAAAGTCATATTTGACTGAGCTTTCTCAGCAATAATACCGTAATGTGTATACCGTATTGAAGTATTGCCCTATAAATACTATAATGCCTGTTTGTAGTAACTGAAATTGAAGGAACCGAGACATGTCCAGTAGCCAATAATTCTAACAGCTACCGATACATGAGCGAATAATTCTGACAGCTAATGAGATATGTTCAGTAGCCAATTATCCTTATATCTACCAAGAAATGTTTAGAAGCCAATTACCCTAACATCTACCAAGAAATGTCCAGTAGCCAATTACCCTTACATCTACCAAGAAATGTCCAGTAGCCAATAACTCTTTCATCTACAAAAAATGTCCAGTAGCCAATTACCCTTACATCTACCAAGAAATGTCCAGTAGCCTATTACCCTTACATCTACCAAGAAATGTCAAGTAGCCAATTACCCTTACATCTACCAAGAAATGTCCAGTAGCCGATTACCCTTTAAATCTACCAAGAAATGTCCAGTAGCCGACTACCCGTTACATCTACCAAGAAATGTCCAGTAGCCAATTACCCTTACATCTACCAAGAAATGTCCAGTAGCCAATTACCCTTACATCTACTAAGAAATGTCCAGTAGCCGATAACCCTTTTCATCTACCAAGAAATGTCCAGTAGCCGATTACCCTTTCATCTACCAAGAAATGTCCAGTAACCGATTACACTTTACATCTACTAAGAAATGTCCAGTAGCCAAATACCCTTTACATCTACCAAGAAATGTCCAGTAGCCGATTACCCTTTACATCTACCAAGAAATGTCCAGTAGCCGATTACCCTTTACATCTACCAAGAAATGTCCAGTAGCCATTTACCCTTTACATCTACCAAGAAATGTCCAGTAGCCAATTACCCTTACATCTACCAAGAAATTTCCAGTAGCCAATTACCCTTACATCTACCAAGAAATGTCCAGTAGCCGATCACCCTTTTCATCTACAAAGAAATGTCCAGTAGCCAATTACCCTTACATCTACCAAGAAATGTCCAGTAGCCGATTACACTTTACATCTACCAAGAAATTTCCAGTAGCCAATTACCATTTACATCTACCAAGAAATGCCAGTAGCCGATTACTTTTACATCTACCAAGAAATGTCCAGTATCCGATTACCCTTTACATCTACCATGAAATGTCCAGTAGCCGATTACCTTTGTCCAGTAGCCGATTACCCTTAACATCTACCAAGAAATGTCCAGTAGCCAATTACCCTTTACATCTACCAAGAAATGTCCAGTAGCTTATTTACCCTTACATACACCAAGAAGTGTCCAGTAGCCAATTACCCTTATATCTATCAAGACATATCCAGGAGCCAATTACCGTTACATCTACCAAGACATAACCAGGAGCCAATTACCCTAACAGCTACCAAAACATATCCAATGGCCGAAAATTATAACAGTTAACGAAACATGTCAAATAGCAAATAACCCTTAGAGTTACAGCTACCGACATGTTTTCCGTAGCTAATATCCCTTACAGCTACGGGTACGTTTTAATAGCCAATTACCCTTGCAATGGCACAAATTAAAAAATATTTTCCAAAACAAAACACTATCTGCAACAATAATTTATCTTAATAAATTTATATATATATTGGTGCTACCCCATTGGGTCTTTCAGCGAGGATAAAGGGAGATTTATTTTGATAGACGGTTTCTGAAGACTCATTTAAATTCATATTGCGACATGCATTGTTTTATAATGGGCTCTATACTGATGGCCTTTAAGTACATAGGCAAACAATCATGTCGATTCAAAAAACTGGACGTCAAACAAAATGTAAACTTATGACAGAATTTCCAAAACAGTGTTACAGATATCAAAAATAAAGGAATATTTCTCTAAATTTGTTCATGGTCATAAAAATATCATATGAAAGTACAAAAATAGTCTTAAATCACTGATTGCTCATCCCGATTTTAATGGTGATGTTTTAAAGAAAATTCGTAAAATTTAAGGTTTTCAGCAGCTAGTTGGGCAGATAGAGTCAATGAATTTCTTGGGTTTTAAACCGTGAATAAAACGGCAATACTTTGAAGAGTACTTACGTTCTTGTTTTTATTGATGAATTCCTCATAAAAAATATAAGGTTGAATATGGCGTCCTACATAACTAAACTTTCAGTGATTTGATTTTATGAACATTTTGCCGATTCATGTTATATTTAAGACCGCTTTTTCCTGCTGGCTAGGGATGCTCCAGCGTGTGACGTCTCTTTCATGTAAAATTTTACTTTGGTAATCATTTGGATGAAAAGTTTAGCTAATACATGTCGTTTTTATTTGTTTGTTCCCAGTTTTAGTACAATGATGCATTTTATTATGAAACTCTATGAGCACACAGTTTAAAACCTTATATTTGTTAAGGCAGACTGTGTTTTTTTGTGTTCTATATCTTTGGCGTTTACCCTGTGCCATTTAACGGGGTTTATGTTTAAAGTTTTGGCTACTGTGCTTGTTTCTGTAGTTTATCATAAAAATCTTGTCCTAAGTATTGCATATAGCCTTAATTGCAAAAGTATTTCTGAAAAACTTAAAGTTCATCATCAAACATAACAAGTGATTTTCAAAATGTCTAACATTACCACTGAAATAGCAATAATACGATAGATGCTCATATTCTCCATGTAAACATTTTTATTTAGTGAGATCTTTGCGTTGCATTGCTGAGTGCGGCCTTACAAAATTACGTAAACGTATCTATCTTTGCCAATCACATAAGGGAAGGAAATTTGTTTGATGTATTTTCCCCTGGAGACAATAACTAGATCATTCTTGAAGGGAAAATAAAACAATGACATGACAGTTATTGTGTTAACCGTTTTCATTACAGATGTAGGTCATGTTGTACTTTAGATTCCCGCCTATAGATTCTGCCTATTTCTTTATATCCTATTTTGATTTTAACGCAATGATAGAAACAGTGTATTTACACAAGTTTTGTACAAATGACTCATTTTCAATATACATATAGTGTCTAACGTGCAAATTGTAAATGATTGTTTAAATTTGATTTTGGTTGATATACTAATGCCTTAACAAATGTTTAGTTCAACCTTAACTATGATTATTCTAAACTATTTAATACTTTTGACCAATATTTTAAGACCTATGTTTCACAACATTTGTTAAAACCATTATTGGCATTAATGGTGCACATTGACATATTAGCTTTAATGAAATGTCTGTTGTGTTCTGTACATGTGTACAATAAAGAATGGAATACAAAAGTATTCATTCAAATTTCTCTTTCTGCCCTGAATTATGTGAAAACATGGAAAAGTAAGACTGCCTTTTCTAAACAGATGAATGACACAATAGAGGTCATAACAAATTTCAAAAATATGGTTTCAATGGTAACATTAATACTTTATAACAACCGGATCAGCCTTCAAATTCAAATTCACTTTAAAAAATTGTCTGAAGCGGCCACTTTCCTGACAAGATGATAACCTTGATTCTGACACACTTCCAAACCAAGCCGCATTCGCTCAACGGAGTTTACCGAGTAGCTATGAAAGCTGCAAACAAGAGTGCTGGACCCAGCCTCGCTTATGTAGCTCACGCTCGAGCCAGTACATGCACAAAGATGTTTATGATTACATTAATTTGTACATGTCAATGCCACCATCTGAGCGCTTATCAGGGAAATGGCCGCTTCATACGAAATTCTAGAGTGAATTTAAATTTGAAGACTGATAAGACTGTTCGTCAAATCGTAGATTAGTCTTTCAGTGGTATTTTGGAACACCTATACACAGAAGCATAAACCACTGTTTTTGTGTGTAGTGCTATTTACACAGGGACACATTGAAGATTGGAATTCACTGTACAGTTAGACTACAGGAAAAGACGAGAGTGGGACATTGAATTCGGCTTGTTTGTCTATAGTCAATAAAGCTATACCAACCTACCGCATACCATTTTAAAGGGCATTGATTCCTTTTTTTCATGGCACCTTGTTAAAAATAGATTGTTTTTATGTTGATTAAGAAATTTGAAAACCATACTTGACTCTACTGGTACGTTTGAGTTATAAACCTTGTTTCTTTCTTGCATATCAAAGGCATTAAAAATATTCAGATGTGTTGTTTATTTCATAATATGTACCCAAAATGATATTTATCAACATTTTAGGCACAAACTATGAGTCACATGCCTGTGCCTCATAAATTATTAGTCATAATACAAAGTTTGCATTTTGCATATAAACATGGCAGTGAAGTTCGACTTATTAGCATAATAGAGGGACGAACATGTTAGTTTACATTAAATTGAATACAAAATTATCCATTGCGTTATCACTTTGTCTGCACACTGTATTTAGACGCTAAAGATTGACATTTTCTTCTGTTTTTCAGCACACAATGTTCTCTCTTTCAATTTTATCATGTCGACGCTTATAAAATCAGTTGTATAATGCACTTCAATGATCCAGACTGTTTTTAAGGTTACACTAAAAATCGGTTGATAATGAGTGAAAAAATATTTCTAAAAAAAATGTAATCTGTAAAACTGGAGCGGGTGAAAAAAATGCGACGGTGCTTGAAAAACTAAAGTGTATTTTGGGGCTTAACCTAGTACAATACAATTTAGTTAAACACTTCTTTTACTGTAGATTTGATAAGGTAATAATAATCAGTACTAAACATGAACGAAAATTGCAAAATAAATACGCAATGACTAGGTCTATATTTAGAATGGAAATACTACATTAACGGTATGCACTTGTACCAAATATATCAAAAAATAGATAATTCCGATCGCAGAAAGAGATTGAAACCTCCCATTTCTTAGTTTGTTCTATGGGTGGAATTCAACCGATTTCGAATTAGTATTTTTTTGCATATTTCTGATACCCGATACATTTCCATCATTTTTTATTTTATACTTTTTTATTTTTTTTTATGTAGTTCGATGCCTGTAAAAATGATAATCAAAATAAAAGTGTTTGACAAAATGGCCTGCATTAGCTTTTAATTAGTTTGAGACCCTAATCTTGTGCTTTTATTTATATATAATTTATCATGATTTAGTGCAGAATGAAAATATATTGAAGAATGAAAGCTTGTTGAGGATAAACACACGCACTGTCCGAAGCACTTTCTTAAGGTATAATATGATAAGCGAAATATGATAACAGTCCAACGCAAATCTACATGTACCTTATTAAACTCATTTCAAAAACATTTCTTTCCTGAAACACAAAGTATTTTAAGTCTTAGTACCGGAAGATGAAACTTACCTGCGGAAACTATTCCACAGGTACAGAGGAAAGCAAACAAAAGCTCCATACTCAGCGATATCCTCGCCTTGCTGTACCTAAAACACTAATGCCAATCACACTGTTGTCACAATATGAAGAGACCGTGTGTTATATAGTTCCAGTCACCATCATCACAATGTGGAGCTATCGCTGCGCTCACAAGGATTTATGAGTTACACAGAGTGCGCACAATAGATGTTTGATGTTTCCAATAGATACGCCTTTCAAAGCAATATAGGAGACGGGCATTCCGTTGTAGTGTATGTTGAAGTCCTGATTTTGTGTTAATTATTACTGGGCGGTATCAAGGTGTGATAACCTCAATTATTCATATTGGTACATAGCTCCAGCAAATCGTTATTAAAGGATTGTATTTATTTCCGAAACACTCTGTTGGAGACCAGCTGTTTAAACTGAGGGGGGATTCTAAGCGGAAAAATGCAAAAGGAAATTTCAGTTGCTTAAAAGGTCTCAAAATATATTTTGCTTATCTTTACAATTTCACAAGATATTTTTAAATTAGTGATTTGTTTTCTAAAAAGCTGTCATTAATTAATAAGAAATGTTAAGGAACATTTTTAAAGCATTTGAACAATTCATTGCCAACACTTTTATATACCAATTTTGTTTATGGATTTTAGTTTTTAATTTTTCATCATAATAAATTTCAAAATTTAGGGAAAAGATCCAATAATAAATATATATTAAGATAACTGTAGATCGCCTAAATGAACTCTTACTTATTTGGTGTCCGTACTTATTTGGCCAACTAGCTCCTTACAACTTTTAAGATTGCAGCACTATAACTTGTGTAGACTTTCCATAACAGTCATAGCAAAAACACTTAAGTAACACTGGGAAAGACCATAAGGAAGCCCGACATCACTCCTTTGTAAACTTAAGAAATTACCTCTTTTTCAAATCGCAAATGTCGGTGACTGACTTTTGCCATGTCGTTTTTGTAATTAAATAGTTTCTAGGAGCATCGTATCGATTTAGTATCGATGGTTTTCATTGAAATACTGTCAACAATTGATTTATTACTATTCCCAGAGTTTGCATAAGTTAATACCAATATCAATGTTTCTATAAAGGGAACGGTCGTGTTTCGAACTGATTAATATGTTGCCATTATTACCCGTTTGCAACCCAATTTTTTCACCAGCAACAAAATTGACAAATTTAAATTAAGCAATCCTAAGGATCCGAATGATCGACGTCGCGCGCTTTGGGGCCGTCGCCGGCGTCGGTCATTAATATGACAAATGAAAAAATCGTGAATAAAAACGTTAAAACTACCGATTTTTCAATGAGGTTATTTTTTTTTCAAATCTTCTTTCATTAAGAGGATTGTCAACACATACACATAAACCAAATGTGCATCGCAATGAAATCATCATATACAATACAATGTTATCCATACATTAACGGCCATTGTTGTCTTGGCAACTATGGGGTTTTTTTGCTTTTTGTTTAAGATTTGCAAATGTTAGTAAATTTAAAGTTTATTTTTTCCAGTTTGGCATGGCAAATGAGCTTGACATTATTAGCAGAATATGTAACAATGCATGGCTAAAGACGTCAATGTCTGAAATCCTTTTTCGTACATTTTTTTGCTATGAATGTCGGTATAAACACTTTATTTTGTATTACCTTTTTTAAGTGTCAAACGAAGTTCTAAGAGTTGAGGGAGAGATTGGAGGAATGTCCATTTTGGGGCACCTTAACTGGAAGGAACATCAATGTGACAACAATGCATGTGTGTCCTATGTTGACCAGTTTCAAGCGCGTGTACATGAAAGAAACTATAAAGTCAAGTCCAATATGACCACCGACCCCACTGTTACAATGACAAATAAAAAAGGGTTTAAGGTGTTTACAAGAAAACGAGAACATTGTCTAATAATCCGAGAACTTTGTAATATTTATCTCCAGAGCAAAACATATCACTAAGGACTTGATTTTGTATTTATCAAATATCCTTCACCAGACAAGCGATTCAGAAACTTCGCTTTTTTGAGATAATAAGATTCATATTTTCCATAAACGTTAGTGTATATTTAATTTACACGTTAATGGTTAAACGCATACACACTATTAAGGCATTAACCCAGCCTTTTCTTCGACTCCATACAGTACAATTCAACTTGTCTTGACAGCCATGTGTATAATCATAGAATCACTCATGTATTTTGACATTAAACGCGATTAGTTAATTTTGTTGTTAGAAGCGTTTTGAATTATAAATATTTACACTCTCTAGTACTTTTCTGTACAAATGAAATGACGTTCATTTTCGCATGAATGCCCCCGACGAATCACCGGCGTAGTTATGTGGGCGACCTACTTATTATGCAAATGTGAGTGAAGCGGATGCGCATTTTGGAACGTTCGCATGTGATTTCAATTTTCGCTTTCAAATCGAAATAGACGGAGTTCAGTATTAACTACATTATCACAATTTATTGATCCGTTAAAACAGTAAAAAAAATAGAAAGGGAGGCAAACGCGACAACAGTTTAGGCATATTATGCTATAACCAGTGAAGACTAATAAGGCGGCGTTTTTTTGTTCAGCGTTCACATTGAAAACGATGTAAACAAAGTGGCAAATTTGTATTTCTTTACATTTTGTACACTGTTTATACATTTTGACATCGAAAATACAAGGTATTTGCTTATTCAGAACATAATTGTGTTTTGTTGATACGATTTCACTGTTTCAAACTGAATTGTAAAAATAAAGACATGGAAAGAAAGAGTCACTGTCGGTAATTCGCTTTGAACAAATTCGGATAGATTTGTGGATGTTTCAAGCAAATATATGGAAATGATAGAAAACGAATTGGAAGCACAATGTTTTGGCTTTTTCCGACTAAAATAAAATAAAATAAAATACATAAAAAAAAAAAAAAACTCAGTTCTTAATACTTTTGTTGCACAAGAACAAAATCTTGTGATTCATCTTCGACCGCATCTATATTATGTTCAAAAACAAAAAAGTGCACAAGTTTACCCTTAAGGAACCCCATTATACCTTCCAACTTCAATACCCAGCGTATGACTAGAGCACCTAAATCTCGAAAAGCGTTTACGAAGATAAAGGAGAAGGTTGCTCTTATGGTAGAATTCAACATCCATTCAAGACTAGAACTCTTTATAATGGTCACACCTAGAAGAGTTGGATATATTATTATGCCAGTCTTGCTTTTAAGTGTTTGACATACGGTATTTATACTCCTGTATGATTACGTTGATATCCCCCACGTCATAGGATAACCATACGAACTCATAAACAAATTTAAACAGAGTTTCAAGGACCTCGGAGGCGCAAGCTCGCCCATCTACATTTAACATAAAATAGCAATTTTTAGGATATCTATATCTGGGCATATGTTACAATTTACACCAATACTTGATGAATCTATTTACATATTCAAATTAAGCAGAAAACGTCCACATTCTTTTGTGTAATGGCACACTGGCTCCAATATGTCTATGATTGAACTAATTAACTCGAACTCCCTTTTGTTTGATCGCCAAAGCATAGACACATTGGAGCCGGTGTGCCATATCAAAAGGTCTCAGTCAATTGTAGGCTGCTTGGTGATCTCCCCTCACTAAACGAGCAGAGGAGATCTCTCCCGTCACACAAGAAAGAACTGGGGCCTGTTCCAATAAAGACCTTAGACGTAAATTAAATTATATTACGGTCATGTGTTCGTTATTTGCTTGAGTTGAACTTTTAGCAGTATTAAAATGAGCACTAAATTTGAGAAAATAAGAAATAAATACATGTATTTTGCCATTTCCGACGTGTGTAAAGAATTAAGATTATTTAAGTTATAAAATCCTTTTTTGAAACGGGTCTCCGGATTTTAGCTTTACAATAAAAAAAATGCAGTTTATTTCAACTAATCCTATTATTTGTTCAATCTTTGAAAGAAAATAATGTTTCAAATAAAAAACAAAATATGTTTAGAAGAAAAAACACACACAAAAAGAACATTTAAAAGGCAGTCACGTGATTTTAATCAAGAATTACTGCAGTGAATATTGTACAGCAAAGGGAATTAACTAATGCGTCGCGTTTGGGTTGATTCCTTTAATTTCAAACATATTTTAAATGTCCTAGTCACTCTTTATGTAGAATGCATATGTATACATGCAACTGTGTGTACTATTATATCGCTTTTAATGACTACATAAACCCATCGTCAAATTCTATAAATACGTGATCCTTTTGTAATGAATCTGGCTGACAAGATAAGTATAATTGTACTATATCAAAAATGCGAAACAGTGGCTCCAGCTTTTTTAGGGGCTGTATATAAAAAAGCAATTGTCACTTTCGAGCGGATATTCTTATAAAAAGTAAGTATGACTTGACATTGTTCCTTATGTCAGGATAATGAGGGCTTGTTAGAGAAATCGGGGTATAAAGTGCCATAAAAATATGTTTAATCTTCACACGTATTTCGGTTATTTTGTAAACATACTGTTTATTGAGTAATAAGAACAATTATGTCATCAAACACATGCATGTTTACAAACGAAAGTATAGAACTAAATCACAATTATCAGCTGAATTTCACTATAGACGGTTATATTTTAGATTTAAAAAAACAACAACAGTATAATCGAGTTTTGTTTTTTTTGTTGGGAATGAATAAGATGGATCTTTACGAATATTGTTAGTTTCCTTTCACATTTAATTCCGAATACAAAACAAACCTTTCTGATATCAAATGCCAAGACTACTAGTACAAAGTAGATGCATTCAGTCTAACGATTGAGAATGGTCCGCAATGGACGGCTCTGGTGTCTATATTCTAAATAGGATGCCACTTTTTTCCTATTCGGGTTTTTCGAGAGTTCATTTGTTTATTTTTAGGATAGCTAGATGGGTGTTTGTATGAAGAGCTGACGATAAACGTATAAAACAATAAGTATGTCAAACAAAAGTTGAAATCGATTGCATTGCGAAGGATTATAAATAAACACAAAACCATGTTCTAATTGATATTTATTGCTGAAGAGAGGAACAAAACAAGTTCTCACATTATAACATTAAAAGGATGTTGTTGTTGTTGTTGTTGTTGTTGTTTCTTTTCTCTTTGAGACCTCGATGACCCCTTTTATTTGCCCCGCAACAGGGCAATAGTGTCGGAGGCCATACTAGGTTTGACTTAATGATGTCTGGTGTGGGTACGAGCTCGGAGCTGGTCAGGGCAGGGCACACAGACGTTGTTTTCACACTGAAGTTCCCTCCTGTTACAGCGCCCCATCACGCACATTCCTCCCATCTCTCCTGCAGGAAGTGGCATGGTGGCTGGCGCTGGAGGAAATCATGAGTAAGGTTGTAAGTGATTTTGTTACAAATTTTTCTTTATGAGATCAGAATCGATATTTAATATTTTCAACAACAAAGCAAATCAGTGTTTAATACTCGATTGATATTTGCTTAACCTTGTCATGTTTGTGAAATAAAAACCCTGTACTTAAAATATTACTCCAAAAGTACTAATATATATATATTACCGACAGGGGTACATAAAGGAAGAAAATACTGAATTTGAAAAATTGTTTCTGCATTAAAATATTGCGATGTCGATATCGTCTGCAAACAGAAATATCAATCATGTGTATTTCAAAAGATGGACGTAAAGTGGAGAACGCATACATCACGACAGAATAACTCCCCATTTAGTAGGTTATACATGGGGATCAGCTAATACAGTTTAAAGGGGCTATACAGCAGATGGTCCCCAAATCAGCAATTACATTATATTAGAAAAGTCAATACGGGCTAGTATGAGGTCGATAATACATCATTTTACATGATAAAAATAATATTTTGTCGCTGTCTCAGTTGAGATCACCCGTTTAAAATAAATGGTTTCCCAGTTTAAAGTGTGTATATCTAGCATGTGAAAGTCACATGATTAGTACAGATACAGATACCGATGTTATTTCTAAATAAGAAGGATTTACGTGATAGAAAACCCCAGAAAATTTCAAATTAGAAAACTACGAAAAAAGGAAAGGTAAATGTGTCGTAAGCGATATGATACATCAGTAAGTAAGATTAAATGTGTACACAACGATATCAATTTTATATTAGTTTTTGACGATTTTTCTTTTTTGGTATCATATGGTGCTAGTTCCTTTAACTGATACGAGGAAATAACATGAAAATCTAAAAGTTCTCGTACCTGGCGTAGCGGATCTACAGAACCCATTGGCTTGCAATGGAACACCAGTGGGGCACTCGCACACGCCACACACACAGATGGCCCCGGGGTCCTTCTCACAGGCTGTTCCTTCCGTGACACAGCATATTCCGCCAACAACTCCGTCTGATTTAAAAAATGAAAGAATTAATATAAAACTCGATATATTTTAGTAATTGAAATAGTGTTTCTAATTATGCCGTTTCGAAATCGTATTTGAAAACCGATTAAAACAATTAACGGTAGAAATAAAGCCTGCCGTAATAAAAACAGTGACGATGACATCATTCATTTCTATGATTGGTTGTTTCGTCATTTGCTGATGAAGGCGAAAGGCGACATGATTAGATATAAAACATTATAACTGTGATTTAAACAAAAATGATGTATAATTTTTTTTTTTTTCAAATCGTAAATAATCGTTAATAATTCTTGCTCATAAAAACAACAACATTAGAACATATATATATATATAGTATTATTAAGCACTATTTTACACACGTATACTACTTTACCACCAGATTGAAGTAAACACTTGTTATTTAATATGTCTAATCCCAATAAAATTCATTCGGAACTACTCGGCCGTTTTCCATCGAAAACAGAAGTTGTTTTTAAACTTTTATATGCTAGTTTTAATGAAATATAGTGTTTAAACGTGTTTTCATATATATCAGTTTTAAATTGATTGTATTATTGCATAAGAAATTAAGATAACCATAAGTAAAGTCCATAAATTTAAATGTTAAATTGAAATAACGACAAGAACTACTTGCAGTGTAGTTAATTGTAAAGATTTCTGACATTGTACATCGTCCATATATATCCGAGGTTGTTTTCGATGAAAAATGGCCGAGGATTTCCTAATGAATACAACTAAGTATACAATACCTTTCTTGCATGTGCCGTTTATATTGCTGTATCCAGTTGCACAGAACACAATACCATTGAAGCATTTGGTGTTTGGATCTGTCAATGGTGTTCCTACCTCACACCAGCCACCCAACTGATTGTCTACAAAACAGATACACGTTAATGCGTTTCCTAGTAAACGTTTGAATAAAAGAATGTTTAAAGCTTTACTCTCACAGATATACCATTTAAACAACTTTTTTTTAAAAAGATTCTTGGAATAAGCAAATGTTTACGTAAATATCTGCAAATCAATGATATAAGATTGCTGACAAAAAATCAGATCGTAGATTATCATATTTCCGTTCGAAAATTAATGTTTTATGGCTTAAACCGTTACTTACGGTTTAAGAAAAAAGCATTAAATATAATTTGTTCAACTATATATATATAAATCTGCGACCTGATTTTTTGTCAGCAGTCTTATATAACTGGTTTCCATGGATTTTCGCTAAAATTGGCTCGTTTCAAGACAAAAAATAAAAAAAAAGTTGTCAGAACGTTCAATCTGTGAGAGTGCAGCTTTAGTGTATAGTGATACACATTATGAAAATATGTTGGAAATAGACGCAAGTCAGTAATCAAGTGTCTTCATTCCTTTCAAAACCTTGAGTTATAAGAATAGATCCCCTTCTTTACTGCACATGTGGTATAAAGAGAGTGTTTGAAAGTAGTTTATAATGAAAAAGCGAGGCATGTTTGGAAAATACTAAATGTCTTTGCAAACGTAAATATGAATTATTGGTAATCGCTGCAAACATGAACACTGCAAGCCGGTGTGAACGTCAACTGTAAGAACATGGCAACCTTCACTGAAAGCGAATGCGAGGCTTACTGTAAGCGAGAGACAACGACGCTTACTGCAAGCAAGTGACAATGCCGACTATAACAGGATGAAAACGCTGGATGCAAACAAATGATTTCGGTCAATGCAATGGGTTGATAATTCTCACTGCAAGCAAATGGCAAGGCTTTCTGCAAAGGGATTATTACGTTCACTGAAAGCGGAAAAAACGCTTTCTTCATCTGGATGACAACGCTCGTTTGCTGTTGATTTTTTAGTTCATCAAGGGGCATAACCTAAGTCTTCTAAAATATGTTTGGGCTTTGCCGCAACTTTATTAAGTGCTTGTCAATAACTTAAATGGATTTGAGTAATGGTCAAAATGTAAACGTTCACAAGACGACGACAGGAATGTAAAAGCAATATATTGACCTTAATAAATACAAAGGCCGAGTAAACGGAAATTTATCAGAGTTAATTGCATGATGTTACGATTTTCAACTAACCTCTCTTGCATGTCCTGGCCACCTGATGAGTGCCTTGGCTGCACATACACATGCCGTTCATACAGGCGGCAAGAGCGTCCTTGGAACATTCATCGTTCCCAACCCCGTCACATGGACCACCGAGCATTCCTTTGAGAATGGGTAAGATATTTTGAGTGTAAATATAAACATACGGTCGAACCCCGTTCGCTCGAACTCGCAGGACTGACGAAAATATATCGAGCCTCGGAAAATTTGACCCAAGCGGACATTCTTATCGACAGTAAAAAGAAATGGGTCCTTAAGATCCAGTTCGAGCCAACGAGGAATTCGAGCCAAACGAGTTCGAGCCAATAGGGTTCGACTGTATATAAGCTGGTATAAATGCGCAACGCACATGTATGACATTTGAGAAAATAAACTGAAGGACCATCAATTGTGCAAAAACTTGTTCACATTAACATATATAGACGGAATTAAAGTTACACGAATTATATGATGTAATATTTTTAATACATAGGTTGTGAAGCAACTCAAACTTATGCTGTCAATGATGTGACGACATTTGTTGATTTCCCAAAATGTTTTTGTTTTTTTCATTTTATAAACAAACGTAATTTTCGATATTTTCTATCCAACACGGATAACAATTTCGACAGTCGACATAATGATTGTATCCGAAAATGTTTTAACTATTGCATATATTCACCTGCTGGGATTGCCGCTGCACCGTTGAGGGACATCCGCCATGATTCAAGTTGCTTTTCTGGAAGGAAAGTAGCAAATCGTCTGGTTTAAAGGTATTTTTCTTATCATTTATCCATTTTTATCAGTCCCACTATCCGTAAAGTTCAAATGCCTAGTTAATCACAAATTGCTCCTTTACAGTCATGTATCCAGTAAAATTTAGTGACATGTGATTTGATAGTATGCATTTCTCTTCATATTTACTTAAGACAGTAGACCGTTGTTAGAAGTGACAGCTTATGTTAACTACTTTGAGGTCACATGACACTTAATTTTACATTTCATATGAGACTGAAAGAAATTGCAGAGTTTATTCCCTTCACACCACATTCATATGTGTATTTATAGGTGTATATATGTGTGTGTGTGTGTCTGTCTGTTTTTGCGTGTGCGTGTGTATGCGTGTGTGCGTTTGTGCGTGTGTGTGTGAGTGTTTGTGTGTAAATATGTGTAAGTATACATATATATGGTATGTGTATATATGCGTGTGTGTACGTGTGAATGTCAGTTAGATTCCTAGTGAAATTCATGACCCTCCGATACCCATGCTAGGTATTACATTATAAATTTAACATGTATCTGCTGCCGTGTCATGTATGTGTATATTGTATATACCTCATTTGGAGGCATGGGAGAATAAAAGCTGTTAGAGTTGACTTTGGTAATCGCATTTGATATAGGTTTCATTTTGCTCGGTTTTTCTTGATGATTTAATTACGTTAATACCAAATAATAGCCAAAACACAACAACGTTAACAGAACTAAAGGGGACTGGTTTTCTTGTCAAAGACGATACGAAATCAAGAATCTCCGCTAATTATTCAGTCTGTCACACATTTATTCAAACGTGTGTGTGTGTATGGGGGGGGGGGGGGGTCAAACCAAATAGGCTTTATCTAAACTGTACACACAAACAACAAACTTTGTCTAAGTTTTGTCTTTACTGACCAATTAAACAACAAACTTTGTCTTAACTGAACAATCATACTATCAACTTTGTCTAAACTACAGCCTTGTCTTAACTGACTTATCATACATCAAACATAATCTTAACTGACCAATTCCTACAGATTTGTCTGAACTGACCAATTATCAACATACTTTGTTTAAACTGACCAATCAAACTACCAACTTTGTCTAAACTAAAGCTTTGCCTAAACTGACCAATCAAACAACACACTTTGTCTAAACTACAGCCTTGCCTTAACTGACCAATCAAACAACAAACTTTGTCTGAACTAAAGATTTGTCTTTACTGACCAATCAAACAACAAACAGTGTCTTAACTGACCAATCAAACTACCAACTTTGTCTAAACAACAGCCTTGCCTTAACTGACCAATCAAACTACCAACTTTGTCTAAACTAAAGCCTCGTCTTACTGACCAATCAAACAACAAACAGTGTCTTAACTGACCAATCAAACTACAAACTTTGTCTAAACTAAAGCCTTGTCTTACTGACCAATAAAAAAAACTAACAGTGTCTTAACTGACCAATCAAACTACCAACATTGACTAAACTACAGCTTTGTCTAAACTGACCAATCAAACAACAACTTTTGTCTAAAGTGACTCATTCAACTACCAACTTTGTCTAAAGTGACCCATTCAACTACCAACTTTGTCTAAAGTGACCCATTCAACTACCAACTTTGTCTAAAGTGACTCATTCAACTACCAACTTTGTCTAAAGTGACCCATTCAACTACCAACTTTTTCTAAAGTGACACATTCAACTACCAACTTTTTCTAAAGTGACCCATTCAACTACCAACTTTTTCTAAAGTGACCCATTCAACTACCAACTTTGTTTAAACAACAGCCTTGTCTTAACTGACCAATTAAACTACCAACTGACAAATCAACTTTGTTAACTGACCAACCAAAATATCATGTTCGTAATGAATAGTATTCTTACTTAAAATTTATGTTTCGGAAACGATTTCTTCGACGAGCTGGTGCCAAGTTCCACGTTAAATAATGTACTCTGACGTGAAATAAGAATTTTACAATTTATTACGACAATCGTCAGTTCGTCAGCAATCGAGTTATTATAATTTTGTAAAATAAAGTGACACTCTTACTCTACATCAATACATACACATGTATAACAAACATAAAATTTGAGTGATGAACCTTTAACTACTTACTAAATAATGCATTTATGGAAAATTTTAATTACTGATGGCAAGATTGTAACCGTGTATTTAATAGCTGAAACGCAAAAATATTAATGATTGGTGAAGCTTAATTGTGATCTACTATAGTCTCATAAGGTAGAAATGCCATGTTTGCTGCACATTTCTTTCAAATAAACTCGGTATAAGAACCATTGTTTTCGACATATATTCATCCTTTTTGGTATATCAAAACAATTGTATTAATTGTGGTAAATCTTGTTTGGGAGTAAGAGTGCAGCTAAAACTAGTTAATAAAGCGCATTCATACCTGTCCCGTCTTTATCTATGAGATAAAGGTTCCACGTGCCCGCGGGGTCCTCGCCCCAAAACTGCACAGTTCTGTAATCCCACGCCTCAAAGAAATCAGACGAAGGATTTTGATTGAGTGGCTGAAACCTCATCAACCTGAAATTTGAGACCATCGTCTTTCCCAACAGGTAAGATTACATTTTGTCTAAGTGTTTTAAAAACTAAACATTCAATCAAACTCTAGTAAAAGACCGGAGGCGGGGCCAATAAACTGCGCTTAATTTTATTTAAAAAGTGAATTAATAGTTATCTTTCTTTTAAGTCTTCATTTGAAGCAAAATATTGCTTTCCGACGTAGCATTCATGACGTATTTTATCATGTGGAATACACACACTGTTTTTGTTGTGGTAGCAATCTTACAAGCAGATGAAGTTTTCCTTTCTCGGGTCTTGATTCTTGACACAACTTTTAAACTACAAGTCATACAACTACGTGTATATATGTACACATATTTTGTCAAAAACAACTTCATTAAAGGTTTTGTGCAGCTTCTAAGAATTTGCTTTCCTGAGTCTGAGTCAAAACTCAACTTTATTTGTTTATTTTTTTTGTTTTGGAATGAGCCAGTTTTGCGTAAATGTCTGGCAACCAGTGATATATGACTGCTGACAAAAGATAAGATCGATTTTTTTTATATTTACGCTTGAAAATTGATGTTTTATGGCTAAAAGCGTTACAACCGATTTAAGAAAAAAAGAGTATGTCTGCAGTTCTCCAAACAATTGAGTTATGTTATATGAATGAAGTGAAGGTATCGATGCCAAAATCAGCCGATTTTTATGCGTTTTATCACTCGTTATTTTGTACGTATATTATGCATTTCTGTAGCTCAAATTCTTATTTACTTTGTTCAATATTTTCTGCAATAAATACTGGTTAAACCAAAATCAGCCGATTCTGAGACAAAAACTAAAAAAATGCTTTAAACATGCATATCTCCCCATAAACTATGTATATTATGTGCAGCTTCTAAGAATTTGCTTTCCTGAGTCTGAGTCAAAACTCAGACACAATACGTAAGTGAATAATGGGCTATGACCTGCTCCTTGTTCCAGTTGGTGACTCCAAGACTATTTCCACATTTCCAACCAATTCCGTATCGAAAAAGATGGTGACAATAATGTTTTCCAATCGTTTGATTGTGCATTCCCCTAGCAGGTGACTGCTTGTAATGTTGCCAGTAGTAACAGCACTGAAAAAAAAACATTAACAGTCAAAACCCCGTTGGCTCGAACTCGCTTGGCTCGAATTCCTCGTTGGCTCGAACTAAATGTAAAGGACCGATTTCTTAATACTGAAGGTAAGCATTTCTGCTTGGCTCGGATTTTCCGGGCTCGAGGTGTGTTCGTCGGTCCCTGAGAGTTCGAGCCAACGGGGTTCGACTGTATTTATTTTCTTATCAGTATTCAATGTTTTCTAATTAATAAGATGACTATAGTTATATTTGTAAACGAGTTTACAAAAAATATTTTTAAAGTATAACTACTATCTATTATATATTTGTAAGTGATTTGTGGAGATTTATCAGAGAAACTGATATTTCACTTATTCAAGCAGTGAAAAGATTAATCTGATATTTGTCACTGTTTTGAAAAGTAAGCCCACTTTCATTTCGAAATCAGTCCGACCACACAGGACTTGGACACAATTCTAACGACGTCATTTTCAAAATAACGTTATGTTCGCAAACAATTTGGCGGGCTTTTCAGAAACAAGAGAGCCAAGATTGCATTATATCACGCCTCCAACTTAAATGACGCAACGCCATTGGTCCAGGACTGGTCACGCGGTGACACCATATTTTCCATATTGGGTCACCAAATTTATAACTTACCAAAATGGCGTCTATTTTTCGATTCCGACGAATAAATGAAACATGTAAACAGGTTGTCGACGTAATATATACGTCACGGGATTAGTAGGTGACCCGATATGGGATATACGTGGCACAGAAAACCATATTCAATATGGTTTCCTGCGCCCCGTATATCCCATATCGGGTCACCTGCTAAACCCGTAACTTAAAGTATCGCTCACCTGATTGGACAAAGGGTTATAAAGTTATTGATCGGACAAGACGCTCGTTTACCGCAGGTGAAACTAAAATACTTCCCGCCTTTTTAACGGGCGTTTCGATCCGGGGGGTTTAAACAAATTTTCGATTGTGTATTTTTCTACTTTTAAACAATATCAAACAAAAACCCTGGAACATTATGTTTGTCTCCATTAATAAATCCCCAGGATGATTTATATCAATATGCCTTAATTTTCTCCCAAATTCCTATTCACATTTGGTCCATGTGAGATGAAAAGCGTGTCATCAGATCGCGTCTTGATAGCTTTAATGTTGGTACAAAGTACATTGTAGCAATATTGTATCAACTATTAAGATTTATATAAAGAGTTACAACAATACTGCAGGCAGTCTTCATTTTACATAATAATTGAAAAGCAAGTTTGCCTTCTGGTAAAGAGACATACTATTAATGAGCACATGGACATGAATGCATGTCGTTTCGACCAAATTACTCACCCATTGACTTCTATATCTCCTGTTTCACAGACGACTTCAGGCCCAACATTTTCCCAAGATTGTGCGAGGGTCACCATTGCTTCTGCATCAACAAGGCCAAATCCGTGGAAGTAGTTGACTGCAAATATAAACGCTGTTATAGTAAATAGAAAAATACGTGGTTGTTTCCGACCAAAACCATGGTACTTCCGGACTGCAAATAGAAACACTGTAGCCAACAATACTCAAACCGTGTTAGTTCAAACTGCAAATAGAAACGCTGTAATCAGCAAGGCCAGAAACCGTGGTAGTTCCCGACTGCAATTAGAAACGCTGTTATCAGCAAGACAAGAAACCGTGGAAGTTCCCGACTGCAAATAGAAACGATGTTATCAACAAGACCAGAAACTGTGGGAGTTCCCGACTGCAATTAGAAACGCTGTTATCAGCAAGGCAAGAAACCCTGGTAATTCCCGACTGCAAATAGAAACGCTGTTATCAGCAAGGCCAGAAACCGTGGAAGTTCCCGACTGCAAATAGAAACGATGTTATCAACAAGGCCAGAAACCGTGGAAGTTCCCGACTGCAATTAGAAACGCTGTTATCAGCAAGGCAAGAAACCGTGGTAATTCCCGACTGCAAATAGAAACGCTGTTATCTACAAGGCAAGAAACCATGGTAGTTCCCGACTGCAAATAGAAACGCTGTAATCAGCAAGACCAGAAACCGTGGTAGTTCCCGACTGCAAATAGAAACGCTGTTATCAACAAGACAAGAAACCGCGGTAGTTCCCGACTGCAAATAGAAACGCTGTTATCAACAAGGCAAGAAACCGTGGTAGTTCCCGACTGCAAATAGAAACGCTGTTATCAGCAAGGCAAGTAAACGTGGTAGTTCCCGACTGCAAATAGAAACGCTGTTATCAGCAAGTTAAGAAACCGTGGAAGTTCCCGACTGCAAATAGAAGGCTGTAATCAGCAAGGCCAGAAACCGTGGTAGTTCCCGACTGCAAATAGAAGGCTGTAATCAGCAAGGCCAGAAACCGTGGTAGTTCCCGACTGCAAATAGAAACGTTGTAATCAACAAGGCCATAAACCTTGGAAGTTCCCGACTGCAAATAGAAACGCTGTTAACAGCAAGGTAAGAAACCGTGGTAGTTCCCTGACTACACATAGAAACGCTGTTATCAACAAGGCAAGAAACCGTGGTAGTTCCGTGACTACACATAGAAACGCTGTTATCAACAAGGCAAGAAACCGTGGTAGTTCCCTGACTTCACATAAAACGCTGTAATCAAGAAATTTTAACCTCAAAACTACAGCTAGCAGGGCTGTATAAAAGCAATGCCACATCCAAGATTCTTCAGGAATACATCAACATAATTCAATATAGTTTTAAGGCAATGTGTGTGTTAAATAAACAATGTACTTATATTGTTCTTAAAATTGGTAAGTTGTTCTGAATAGTTAGAACTGCCTATACATTTATTCACATTTCACGTAGGGTGCCACAAATATGCTACATAGTTATTAAAGCTGCACTGATTGACCATTTTGATAACTTGTTTTATTTTCTTATTTGGAATGAGCCAATTTTGCATAAATGTCTGGAAACCAGTGATATATGACTGCTGACAAAAGATCAGATCGCAATTGTTCTCCAAACAATTGAGACCTGTTCTACCGAGTTATGTTATACGAATAAAGTGAAGGCATTGATGCCAAAATCAGCGAATTCTGCGACAAAAACTTAAAAAATGTGTCAATCTGAGATATTGCAGCTTTAAACATACATATCTCACCATAAACTATGTATATTCTGTTTTCATTAAATACAAAAGAAAGCGATCGGAACTCCTCGGCCATTTTCGATCGAAAACAACTTCGGAAGTATGCCGGCTCGTCAGTAGAAGTAGTTCGTTAATTTTAATTAGTTATAATAACATTTATTAACTGTAGTGTTCAAACGTGTAATTTGCATTACTAAGTTCCAATCGATTGCAAGTGAAGTGTATTGTTGCATAAATAATCATTATATTCCTAAGAGTAAAATCCTTAGGCTAAACTGCTGAATTGAAATTACTACGCGATCTACTTGCAGCGTAGGTAAATGCAAAGAAATCTGACATTGTAAACCGTCCATATACATCTGAGGTTGTTTTCGATGGAAAACGGCTGAAGAGTTCCGATCGAGAAGAAAGGTATGAGTGGAGTACGTTTATTTTTCTTTACTTACATAGGAAACCCGCGTTGTTCCGGAAAATCGGGGATCCAATGAGATTGTTCATATTCGCTGCTTCAATCAAAATATGTTGGACATCTCTCCATGTTAGATTAGGGCTGAAAGACAAACAGCATACTTGGTGGATTTTCGTGTAAGATGGTATATTTTTTAACCGACTGATCGCAAAAAGCAGCATTTTTACGATAAGCGCATAATTGATTATGATAACGAGTTACAAAATTCAATCTTACACTAAAATATATAACTTTTAAAAAAAATCTTACATCACGTTCTTTTCAACACAAAAGGGGAAATCAATCTAAAGTGAAGCATTCACTTTTTTTAGAATCAAAGCACAGTTTATTACGCGTAACGCAAGTTGAACAGCAGAAAAAAAAAACATTCGAATTTTTGTTTTGAGTATATGAGTATGTTTCGTTTGTTTGTTTCCGTTTTAGAAACACATGGTTGATACCTTTTTCTTGCATATTTTTTGTTCGAGATTTATCAAAATTTTAAATCAAAAACAGTTTTATACACTTCTCCCAAACGCACACGCACAGTTAACGTCAAAAACATCCAAAAAACAGAGCAATATTACTGAGTTGAAAAACATTTTTAAGTTTTTTATTTCAATAGTTATTTATTATGTTACTCTTTGCATACAATTATACATTAAAATATAAAATAATTTCGCGTTTGTTGTGCGTGACTCATCTTGCATTTTAATGATACAATCCTTGGCCACAATTTCAACTTGACGGGGTTTTGTAGAACAATGCAACGCTGAAATTTTGGCCAAGGATTGCATAATTAAAATACGAGTAAATCTTAAATATTTCACACGTGTAGCAGCAGAAAATATCCTTTTATAGGCAAAGAAATATTTTAATGCATTTTGTGTCAAAAAAGTTATTTAGAAATATCGTCTGGGACTTGTTTGTTTACACCGGCTGTGACCCGTGGTGACCTATGCGGGAACCCCATTAAGTCACGTGGTTCCTCAACGTGTTTACTTACTTCGCTTGAAGAGTTAGAGCAATCGCAGCAGTGACGAGGGGTGCGGAAAAGGATGTGCCTTGCACTCCAACAGTGTCACATGCGTCGCCAGGGTTAGCAGCAATCTGAACGATGATGCAAGAAGGATAAATTATCACACTGAAGATAAGGCAGAAAGAAAAATAATTATACTGAGTAATATGGTAAGAAGAAAAAATTACACTCACTAAATGGCAAGAAGGAAACATATCACACTAAACAATAAGGCAAGAAGAAAAACATATCACACTCACTAAATGGCAAGAAGGGAAACATATCGCACTCATTAAATGACAAGAAGGGAAACATATCACACTGAACAGTAAGGAAAGAAGGGAAACATATCATACTGAACAGTAAGGCAAGAAGGGAAACATATCACACTTAACAATATGGCACGAAGGGAAACATATCACACTCAACAATATGGCAAGAAGGGAAACATATCACACTGAACAGTAAGGCAAGAAGGGAAACATATCACACTTAACAATATGGCACGAAGGGAAACATATCACACTTAACAATATGGCACGAAGGGAAACATATCACACTGAACAGTAAGGCAAGAAGGGAAACATATCACACTGAACAGTAAGGCAAGAAGGGAAACATATCACACTCAACAATATGGCACGAAGGGAAACATATCACACTGAACAGTAAGGCAAGAAGGGAAACATATCACACTGAACAGTAAGGCAAGAAGGGAAACATATCACACTGAACAGTAAGGCAAGAAGGGAAACATATCACACTGAACAGTAAGGCAAGAAGGGAAACATATCACACTGAACAGTAAGGCAAGAAGGGAAACATATCACACTCAACAGTAAGGCACGAAGGGAAACATATCACACTCAACAATATGGCACGAAGGGAAACATATCACACTGAACAGAAAGGCAAGAAGGGAAACATATCACACTGAACAGTAAGGCAAGAAGGGAAACATATCAGACTCAACAGTAAGGCAAGAAGGGAAACATATCACACTCAACAATATGGCACGAAGGGAAACATATCACACTCAACAGTAAGGCAAGAAGGGAAACATATCACACTGAACAGTAAGGCAAGAAGGGAAACATATCACACTGAACAGTAAGGCAAGAAGGGAAACATATCACACTGAACAGTAAGGCAAGAAGGGAAACATATCACACTGAACAGTAAGGCAAGAAGGGAAACATATCACACTGAACAGTAAGGCAAGAAGGGAAACATATCACACTCAACAATATGGCACGAAGGGAAACATATCACACTCAACAATATGGCAAGAAGGGAACACTTATCAAATTAAAAAGTGCAATGAGGAACCATTATCACGGTGAACAAAGAGGCAGGAACGAAACATTATCACATATATTACATTGACGTTAACGTCTTGGACAGGTCAATGAAACCGGGAGTTCACTTGGTGAAATAAGTGAGTTGCGATGGTCAGTTAGCTATGTTTAGATTGACATTCATGACTAAAGCAACCGGACCTAGATTATTATTAGATCACCAAATCACCAACTGTACACTGTATGGTCAAAATATGATAAGAAGAGCGAACGCTCTTACGGGCAAGTAAGGACGCCGCCCACACAACCGAGTTGGTTATATCAGTGTATACATACAATGAAAAATAGATTTGATAAAGGATTTTGTGTTTTAAACTACAGTCGAACTCCGTTGGCTCAAACTCGCTTTGCTTGATTTCCTCGTTGGCTCAAACTGGATGTGAAGGACCGATTTCTTTAGACTGAAGGTAAGCATTCCCGCTTGGCTGACTTCCCCGAGGCTCAAAGATATATCGCCTCCCAAGGAGTTAGAGCCAACGGGTTAGACTGTAAAGTAAATTCTCACCAGATTATGGAGAGAAATTGGAAATATTTCTCCGCTGTAGGCAGTTATCATAACACCGGACCCCGGTGTACTGTAAGACGCTTGCCAGCGACGGTCGCTGAGAGCGCCAACAAGAATAGTTTCGGGTGTGTGACCGATGCTTTCTGTGTTTGCGTCTTCATAAACGTCATTATCATTGCCGGCAGAAAACACATAGACAATGCCTTTGCCGTCACGTCCCTTAAATTTAAAAGAAAAATAACCACGGAGTGAACATGCATTAAATTCCATGTTCTCATGCTAATCTCTGAACAGAGTGAAACTTTGGTTTAGAGACACAGTTTTTTTAAACATAAGCATGTTATTGCTGACAACTTAAATGGGTATTCAATGCACTCATACGTAAGATTGAATAATCATGTTGCAGTCGACTTGAGTGGAATTTTTGCAGATCCAAAGTCGCAAAACATAAACACTTCGTTTTATGACGTAATTTAAACATTGTGCATAATATACTCGTTATGACATGACGTCGGCCGAGTGATAAACGATTTTGGTGTATGTAAATGCTATTGGTGGTTCACCTGTTTATCCTGATATTTGTGGTTCACCTGTTTATCCTGATTTTGGTGGTTCACCTGTTTATCCTGATATTTGTGGTTCACATGTTTATCCTGATATTGGTGGTTCACCTGTTTATCCTGATATTGGTGGTTCACCTGTTTATCCTGATATTGGTGGTTCACCTGTTTATCCTGATATTGGTGGTTCACCTGTATATCCTGATATTGAAAGTTAACTTGTTTATCCTGATATTGGGGGTTAACCTGTTTACCGTTATGTTGGAGATTCACCTATTTGAACTGATAGTGGGGGTTGACCTGTTTATCCTGATATTTGGGGTTAACCTGTTTATCCTGATATAGAGGATTCACCTGTTTATCCTGATATAGAGGATTCACCTGTTCATCCTAATATTGGCGGTTCACCTATTCATACTGATAAAGGGGGTTAACCTGTTTATCCTTATATTGAGGGTTAACCTGTTTACCCTTATGTTGGAGATTCACCTATTTGACCTGATATTGGGGGTTAACCTGTTTATCCTGATATTGGGGGTTAACCTGTTTACCGTTATGTTGGAGATTCACCTATTTGACCTGATATTGGGGGTTAACCTGTTTATCCTGATGTTGGGGGGTTAACTTGTTTATCCTTATGTTAGGGATTCACCAGTTCATACTGATAAAGGGGGTTAACCTGTTTATCCTGATATTGGGGGTTAACCTGTTTATCCTGATATAGAGGAGTCACCTGTTTATCCTAATATTGGCGATTCACCTATTAATACTGATAAAGGGGGTTAACCTGTTAATCCTGATGCTAGTATTGGGGATTCACCTGTTTATCCTGATATTGGGGGTTAACCTTTTTACCTTGCTCTTGTTGCTTCATCTGTTTATGACGATACTGGTGGTTCACCTGTTCATCATGATATTGGAGGTTCACCTGTATACCCTGTTTTTGATGGTTTACCTTTTCACCGTGACATTGGGGGTTCAGATGTAAACCCTGCTATTGATTGTTCACCTCTTTTCCCTGCAATTTGTGGTTCACCTTTTCACCTTGCTATTTGTCGTTCAACTGTTTACCTGATATTGGTGGTCCAGATGTTTACACTGTTATTTGTGGTTCACCTGTTTACCCTCCTATTTGTTGTTCACCTGTTCACCCTGCTATTTGTGGTTCACCAATTTTCTTTGCTATTTGTGGGTCACCCTGCTATATATGGTTAACCTATTTCCCTTGCTATTTGTAGTTCACCGGTACACCCTATTATATGTGGTTCACCAATTTACTCTGTTATTTGTCGTTCGCCTGTTTACCCCGTTTTTGTAGTTAACCTGTTCACATTACTATTTGTTGTTCACCTGTTCACCTGTTCACCCCGTTATTTGTGGTTCACATATTCTCCTTGGTATTGGTGGATCACCTGTTTACCCTTTTTTGGTGATTCAATTGTTACCCAGCTTTTTATGGTTCCAATTATTACCCTGCTATTGGTGGTTCACCTGTTTACCCTGCTATTGGTGGTGCACCTGTTTACGCTGTTATTGGTAGTTAAACTGTCGCCCTGCTTATGGTGATTCAATTGTTTATCCTGCTATTGATGGTCCAACTGTTTAGCTTGCTATTGGTGGTTCAACTGTTTACCCTGCTATTGGTAGTTTAACTGTTACCCTGTTATTAGTGATCCAACTGTTTACCCTGCTATTGGTAGTTTAACTGTTACCCTGCTATTGGTGGTCCAACTGTTTACACTGCTATTGCGAGTTCAACTGTTACCCTGCCATTGGTGATCCAACTGTTTACCCTGCGATTGGTATTTTAACTGTAACCCTGCTTTTGGTGGTCCAACTGTTTACCCTGCTATTGGTGGTCCAACTGTTTACCCTGCTATTGGTAGTCCACCTGTTTACCCTTCTAATTGTAGTTTAACTGTAATCTTGCTTTTGATGGTCCAACTGTTTACCCCGCTATTGGTATTTTAACTGTTACCCTGCTATTGATGGTCCAACTGTTTACCTTGCTATTAGTGGTCCACCTGTTTACCCTGCGATTGGTATTTTAACTGTTTACACTGCTATGGGTAGTCCAACTGTTTACCCTGCTATTGGTGGTTCACCTGTTTATCCTGCTATTTGTAGTTTAACTGTTACCCTGCTATTGGTCGTCCACCGGATTACCCTTATATTGGTGGCCCACCTGTTGACCCTGCTATTGGAAGTTGAACTGTTACCCTGCTATTGGTCGTCCACCTGTTTACCTTGCTATTGGTAGTTGAACTGTTACCCTGCTATTGGTGGCCCAACAGTTTACCCTGCTATTGGTGGTCCACCTGTTAACCCTACTATTTGATTGTCCACCTGCTACCCTGCTTTTTGTTGTCCACCTGCTACCCTGCATTTGGTGGTTCACGTGTTAACCCTACTATCTGGTGGTCCACCTGCTACCCTGCTTTTGGTGGTCCGCCTGTTAACCCTACTATCTGGTTATCCACTTGCTACCCTGCTTTTGGTGGTCCACGTGTTAACACTACTATCTGGTGGTCCACCTGTTAACCCTACTATCTGGTTATCCACTTGCTACCCTGCTTTTGGTGGTCCACGTGTTAACCCTACTATCTGGTGGTCCACCTGCTACCCTGCTTTTGGTGGTCCACGTGTTAACCCTACTATCTGGTGGTCCACCTGCTACCCTGCTTTTGGTGGTCCGCCTGTTAACCCTACTATCTGGTGGTCCACCTGCTACCCTGCTTTTGGTGGTCCACCTGTTAACACTACTATCTGGTTGTCCACCTGCTACCCTGCTTTTGGTTACCCACTTGCTACCCTGCATTTGGTGGTCCACGTGTTAACCCTACTATCTGGTGGTCCACCTGCTACCCTGCTTTTTGGTGGTCGACCTGTTATCCCCACTACTAGTATGTGATTGTCCACCTGCTACCCTGCTGTTGGTGGTCCACGTGTTAACACTACTATCTGGTGGTCCACCTGCTACCCTGCTTTTGGTGGTCCACGTGTTAACCCTACTGTCTTGTGGTCCACCTGTTAACCCTACTATCCGGTGTTCCACCTGTATACCCTGTTTTTGGTGGTGCACAAGTTTACCCGGCTTTAGGCGGTTCTACTGTTTACTCAAACAACACAACACCATATTGCCTCCGAACATCGCCGTAAGAAACGTGATTAGTCACAAATTATTCTTGCATGTTTCTCATTCTAGAAGCGAGATAAGATATTTTTTTTCAAAATACTGAAACTCACCTCATCGGCACCTTCTTGTATTGCTTCCAGTACAATTTCGTCAAACGCAGCATAATCCACACCATCTCGTACCAATCCCCATTGGTTAGTGGAAATGTCCACTTCGTCGATTTCATGTAGGAAGGCCATAACGGTATCGGAATCCGTGGAATCAGGATCAACAAGCCGTACAGCTTAAATTTGAGTTAAAGGTAATATCTAAAATCACAGATATATACGTGGTGTATAAACATTAATATACTTTAGTAAAACCACCAGCCATTGTCATTCTTGTTGAACTATTTAATATTCCCTAGTTTTCAATCAAATGCATTGGTTTATGAGAACGTATGTAAACACGACTGAAATGAAAGGTAGTGAACATCTACATACTTAGGTAAGGTAGTCAACATCCACACCCATAGGTTAGGTAGTGGACATCCACATACATCGGTAATGTAGTGGATATTCACATTAAAAGGTAAGGTAGTGAACATCCACATACATAGGTAAAGAAGTGGACATCCACCACCATAGGTAATGTAGTGAACATCCACATACATAGGTAATGTAGTGGATATTCACATTCAAAGGTAAGGTAGTGGACATCAACATACATAGATAGGGTAGTGGAAATTCACATACATAGCTTAGGTAGTGGACATCAACATACATAGGTAATGTAGTGGACATCCACATACATAGGCAAGGTAGTGGATATTCACATAATAGGGAAGGTAGTGGACATTCACATAATAGGGAAGGTAGTGGACATTCACATACATAGGTAATGTAGTGGACATCCACATACATAGCTAAGGTAGTGGACATCAACAAACATAGGTAATGTAGTGGACATCCACATTCAAAGGTAAGGTAGTGGACATCCACATACATAGGTAAGGTAGTGGACATCCACATACATAGATAAGGTAGTGGACATTTACATATATAGCTAAGGTAGAGGACTTCAACATACATAGGTAAGGTAGTGGACATCCATATACATAGGTTAGGTAGTTGACATTCAAAAAATAGGTAGTGTACACTCACATATATAGCTAAGGTATTGGACATCAACATATATAGGTAAGGTATTGGACATCCACATACATAGGTAAAGAAGTGGACATCCACCACCATAGGTAATTTAGTGAACATCCATATACATATGTATTAGGTAATGTTATTGACATCCACATACATAGGTAAGGCAGTGAACATCCACATACATAGGTAATGTAGTAAACATCCATACACATAGGTTAGGTAGTGGACATTCACATATATAGGTAATGTAGTGGACATCCACATATATAGGCAATGTAGTGGACATCCACATACATAGGTTAGGTAGTGGACATTCACATATATAGGTAATGTAGTGGACATCCACATATATAGGTAATGTAGTGGACATCCACATGCATAAGTTAGGTAGTGAATATCCACATACATAGTTTAGGTTATTAACATTCACATACATGGGTAAGGTAGTGATCATCCACATACATATGTAAGGTAGTTACCATCGACTTAAACGGTTAATGTATTGAATCTAGCGGTGGTTATTCAACGGGTTAGTCACGTGGTTTTTACTCACCATAGCTGTTTTCTATGTTTGCAAAACTTAAATCGTTCTGGGCGACGTTAGCACCTCTATCATTCAATGTTTTTTGACGGACAGTGATAAAATGTTACCTGCAATTTTGGCATCATAAGCTGCTCCTATCGTGCAAAAGTCATTTTTCACACCAGCAATTAAGGACGACGTTTGTGTACCATGGCTGTTGAAATTCAAAATAAATATAAAAGTTTTTTATTTATACATGTATACAAAAAAATGTATTTCTATGTTATTATCAATTCCGGAATCTGAAACTTGAATATTCTCATCGTCAAATTTATGACACATTCCCTAATACTAATAGATCAATATTATAGAGGATGCATACAAGGAAAAGTTGCAATAATACTTATATATATATATATATATATATATATATATATATATATATATATATATATATATATATATATATATATATATATATATATATATATATATATATATATGTTAAATTTTGGCGATCTGCAGAACATAGACCGGGCGTACCTTCGCCTACCGCAGGCCCACACAAAAATGCAAACATATATATATGCTACCTTCTAACAACGGACACCAGTAAGTAAGCCTCGTTTGCGTTTCTGTGTGTACGTGTTGGCTCGCGGTCACTCACAAACTCGATTCCCTCATGATTTTTAACTATGTATCACCCAAACTGCACCATGACCTTGATGTTTGACTCACTGACCTCAACACCAATAGAGTTTACTTTTCGGTCATGACCAACCTGCCTACCAGGGAATAAGTCTCTGGGTTTGATCGTTATACAGCTTATGTTCGAAAATGGATTTCCAGCTTACGGTCACCACGGCCTTGACCTTTTACCAACTGACCTCAATATCAAAATATTTCATCTATCAGTCATGACAAACTTGCCTTCTAAGTTTGAGGTTCCTTGGCCTAAGTGTTCTCCAGTAATTGATCGGAAACTGTTTTTCAGCTTAAGGTCACTATAACCTTGACCTTTAATCCACTGACCTTGAAATAAATAGGATTCATTTGCATGACCAACCTGCCTACAATGTTTGAGGGACTTATCCCTAAATGTTCTTCAGTTATTGACCGGATACGGATTTTCAGCTGAAGGTTACCACGACCTAAACCTTTGACCTCTGACCACAGATTCATTCTTGAATGTAATAGACGAAATCTCGCTTATGCAAGAGCATAATTATGCAAACGTGTGTGACGTAGATCAACCATTGTACATGTACTATTCATATCAGTTAGACGCTTAATGACCCTCGATGACATATTTCTCAAATTGTAGTGCACACAGGCATTTGGAAAACCCCGGCCATTTTCTATCGAAAACAAAACTCGGATGTTTATGGACGGTTTACAATGTCAGAAATCTTTACACTTTAACTGCGTTGCATGTAGATCGCGTAGTAATTTCAAATAAATAGTTCAACTGAATGACTTGGGAATCTTAATTAAGTTTGCAATAAAACACTTCATTGGCAATGAATTTAAACTAAGATATACAAATATACGTCAAAATACTACATTTAATTCATACTATTTTTTGCGAACTACTTTTATTGATTTACCGCCATACATCCGAGGTTATTTCGATGGAAAATTCATCATCATTTTGGGAACGCATTTAATGCACTTAAATAAACGAGCTAGTTATAAACATTACCCAAATTCAGACGGGTCGATATCGCCAGGGCCAGGATTGGGGTCAATGTCGTCGTCAACGTAATCGTAGGAGAGCTCTGTCAACTGAAATGATCGTGGGGTTATAGATTGGCAGAGTGAGTATACCACGTGATAAAATACGTCATAACTGCTACGTCGAAAGCGAACATTTTGCTTCGAATGAAAATATTAAAAAAGATAACTCTACAAAATGATCACCATTTTACATGAAACATAGCGTAGTCTACGCCGCTTACGAAGCCCCGCCTTCGGTATTTTTTCCAGAGTTTGATAGAGTGTTTAGTTTCTGGTGGTGGTGGTGGTATTGTTGTTATTGTTGTTGTTGTTGTTTTTGTTGTTGCTGCTGCTGTCCTTGGATATGTTAAAATGCATAGCAAAGGGCGAATGCTGAAACAGTGAACGCAAGTACAAGTTTCGTATTGTTGTTATTGTTGTTTTTGTTGTTGCTGCTGCTCTCCTTGGATATGTTAAAATGCATAGCAAAGGGCGAATGCTGAAACAGTGAACGCTAGTACAAGTTTCTGTAAGTATAGCTGGTGACTTTCACCGCAAGCTAATTTATACAATGTTTAATCTATTTTTTCAAAAAGTATAACAATTGAAACTATGACACTGTGTATCTTACTATATTTGCAGCTAAGTCCCTGTGATCTGTGTCAACATAATCCTCAACGTTTGATACCACAATACCAGTTCCTGTGAAGCCAGCTTGCCAGGCCTTGACGAAGTTCATACTCGGCTTCTGGCACGGTTGCTACAAATCAGAATGGCTTTGGTAGCTTAAGTATATAGTTTTGAGTGCATAGACAAATGTCTGTGAATTATAATAATATGGGATTTAAACACACTTACATTAGTTTAATATGTAAACCTTGTAAATGATAGTTTCCACTTATCCATCAGCAATTCATTTTTCATTATTTCTTGTCTCATCTTGTCTTATATTTGATCTTACAAAATTTCGGCCAAGCGGAATCCATGATGCCAAGTGTACATGAAGTGGGTACTGCCATGGGTGCTGACATCTTGTCTTATCTTAGCTTAGATTAGCTTATAGTTTATCTAACCAATTACGAAAGTCCGTCCAAGCGGAATTCATGATGTTAAGAGCACATGGTGATTGAATCTAGTTTTATATCTTAGCCTAGCTTATAGTTTATCTTACCAAAAGCCATAAGTCCGCAAAGCGGTAACCATGATGTCAAAAGCACATGATGCTGGATTTTTGTCTTAACTTAGCTTAGCATATAGTTTATCTTACCTAATGTCATAAGTCCGCAAAGCGGTATACATGATGTCAAAAGCACATGGTGCTGGATTTTTGTCTTAACTTAGATTAGCTTATAGTTTATCTTACCAAATGCCAAAAGTCCGGCCAAGCGGAATCCATGATGACAAGAGCACATGGTGTTTGAATCTTAGCTTACATTATCTTAGCATAGCTTATAGTATATCTTACCAAATGCCAAAAGTCCGGCCAAGCGGAATCCATGATGACAAGAACACATGATGTTTGAATCTTAGCTTACATTATCTTAGCTTAGCTTAGTTTATAGTTTTTTCTTACCAAATGCCAAAAGTCCGGCCAAGCAGAATCCATGATGTCAAGTGTACATGGAGTTGGGGCTGCCGCTGGGGCTGGAAGATGGTTGGCGTAGTTTTTCATATGCCGCTTTTCCTCACATACAACCTTTATTACCTGGATAATAATAATAAAAAAATATGGAAAATTGTACCAGTTCAAATATACATTACTACACATCATTTTAGATTTTTTTTGTGTATTCATGCATTGACAGAGCGTACTATTTTTGACCGCTTTACCGTATAACGTTTTATAGTAAGGATCTGATATACCTACTACGAACGTTGGACCTGCAGGGCCTCCGAAAAAAACGTGATTTAGTATCAGCTTCAACGTTTTCTTAGAATATAAAACTACATTTTCAGCCAATGGTATTGTAGATGGGCAGTCATTATGTACTTAGAGGGACATGTTCATGTTTTGGCATTAAAAAATAGCGTGTTTTTCTGGAATGCATCTGAAATCACTTTTAGTATAGTTGTTTTACTCTTTGATTCAGAAATGGTAAAATAAATACAATTTAAGTATAAAAAATATCGTTATAGTTGGGAGCGAACCCACGCCGGTTCAGTGGAAAAAATATCATAAGTTATCATTAATTGTCTTGGAGCAGAAACATATTATTTCAGAAACATGAATTTATTGCATGTTTTAAACCTTGTATTTGGTTTAACGTGACCATTACGTATTCTTAGTATAACACATGTGTGATATAACCTTGCTTTATCTGTATTGGTCAAAAAATATATCACTCAACATGATTGAAACTAAGTAAAATAATGCTTAACTGGCAATAGTTAAGCAAGCTTTACGTTAATTTACGTGTTGTTGTTTTTTAATAAATAATAAATTATAACGTCATCTAGCCGAATATGACGTCATAATTTAAAAGAAAGCAAATCTTGTTAATATTATAGTGTTAATACAGTGTCAATAATGTGATTCATTGTTCAATACTAAACATCATCTTGGTTTTCGTTATATATGTATGTATTGTTTTTTAATTATTTCGTCCGCGTCATTTCTGTAATACACGTAGCACGGGAAATGACATTGCTTTGTGGTATTTGGGACATCAGCGACTCGTAGGTCTATTTTTCTATTTGTTACCGGAAAGTGTGTGATAAAATAATCATACACTGTCATCAGAAAATAACATATTTCCTTGACTCATTTTATAATAGTGTGTATTATATGTCGCTGTGACAAATCCGATATGTCTGCAGGCGATATTGTTTAACACGTGATTTCCTCAAAATAAAGTTTTATCCTAATATATATATATATACATACTGATAGTATTTCAATAATATTATATTTAGAAGTATTGACGGTTTTCAATGAATTTGTGACACTCCTTTACACATTTTCGTTTATAGCGGATAAATACTGATGCCTCAAGGGTTTTTTTGTAATGATTTGGAGAATAATTAAACACTTTAAACTATCTAATGATGAACACACGTTATAACAAACACCTCTAAATAATAAACTTAATAGGAGCAAAGGTTCGCCAATAAATGTTTGCAACAATTTGAATGAAACTGATTAAGCGATTACTACTGTGACGTGCGACGTCAAACAAACACCAACAGATCCCTTCAGAGAAAAGCATGCTCGACCCTGAAGGGGTCCTCTGGGTTTATATACACTAACTTCTCTATTCACACAGAGCCCAGGCTTTGCTAATTGGCATGTTACCAACCAAGTTAACATACATACTATGAACATACTTCCGTCTATAACGGAATGTTATACTATGAACGCACATCCGCCGCCTACAGCGGACCGTCACACTATGAACGCACATCCGCCGCCTACAGCGGACCGTTACATTCCCAACAATTAGGCGGACACTGTTCACCGACGACCATTGCCCAAATGTATATTGTAGTAGTATTTTATAAAACGTTCAGTATTTATCAATTTTGCATTTGAGACTGTCAATCAAAACTTCGTCTTTTTATGACTGAGACTCGCACTAAGAAATGTCATTAATTTAATCATCATTTTTAGATGTAAACAATAAAATTACCAGTTCGACCTGTTATTTGTAAAGAATGTAGAATACATATCACCAGCAACGCTTAGGAATAGCAACTTTACTTTAAATCCGCACATACAACATGTAGTCTTACGGTCTGTAGAGGCTCCGCAATTTAGTATAATTAAAAAAGGATCTAAATTGTATTTTTTCTGAAATATCACTATCATGGAGTAGAATAATGAAAACATGAGTGTTTTGTTTTAAAAATGAATAAACGGGAGAACTATATGTTGGTCCAAAAACATGAGAGAATCCCTTTAAGTCGCTTAACAAACTAAGTTTAAACTTTTCGGCCCCGTAAATGGATTGTTTTATCACTGCCCAATCGGATAATGGAATATCAGGCGGGATTTTTCCCCTTGAAAAAGTCAATCGCATAGATAACTAAGCCATGCTCCGTCCACCCGATTGGATTGACATTTTTACTCACTATTCGAGATATCGGTTATCCCAAATAGTTACAATAGCATTCTTTCTTAACATATCGTTAATATACGATAACGAACGCAATACTTATTTAAAGCTGCACTCTCACAGATTGAACGTTTTGACAACTTTTTTATTTTTTGTCTTGGAACGAGCCATTTTTTGCGAAAATCCATGGAAATCAGTTATATAAGACTGCTGACAAAATTAGACCGCAGAATTTTACATTTAAGTTAAAAAAAAAACCCTGATGTTTTATGCATTTTTCTTAAACCGTTAGTAACGGTTTAAGCCATAAAACATTAATTTTCGAACGGAAATATGAAAATCTACGATCTGATTTTTTGTCAGCAATCTTATATCATTGGTTTGCAGATATTTACGCAAAATTTTTGCTCTTTCCAAGACAAAAAAATAAAAAGAGGTAAATCTGTGAGAGTGCAGCTTTAATTGGCGTGCTTTTGGTACGGAATTAGGATTCGATTTTTTTTTATAAATTATTAAAAACATATCAATCTGATGCTTAACGCAAATTATCTTATTATGTATACAATCTCCTATTGAATATAAACTAGGTTAATTTTAAGCTGCACTCTAACATAATGACAATTTTGACTTCTATTTGATTTTTTGTCTCAGAATTAGCTGATGTTGGCACCAATGCCTTCAATTCAGTCATATTAATATAACTTACTATAGAACATATCTATTGTTGGGAAAACTGCCAAAAATGTAATTTTCCTTAAAGCGTTAGAAACGATTTCCTCGTTAGCTTGAATTGGATGTAAAGAAGCGATTTCTTTATACTAAAGTTAAACAATCCTGCTGGGCTCAAATTCCCCGAGACTCGATGAATTTTTGATGGTTTCTGGGAGTACGAGCCAACGGGGTCCGTATTTATACATGAACTGTTTACTTAACCCTCGCCATAGCACAATGATGACAATAACGTTCTAACCATATATATATATATATATATATATATATATATATATATATATATATATATATATATATATATATCGCCAATTTCTCGAAACTTCTTAAGCTTAACAGGCTTAAGTAGCTTATTTCAATAAGCCAAAATACATACGGAAATTGAATTTTGATAAATGAAAAATGGTTTATTTTGATAATCATATTGATAATTCCTATCTGAAGTATAAAAATTCTTAAAGAAGTTAATATTATGAAATTTATTGAACACCAAAAATAGTGAGCTTAGCTTAATCCTGTTATAAGGGACTTAAGAAGTTTCGAGAAATCGGGGCCAGGAGTCCAGCATCCCAATATACCCACTTCATAAACTGTTCACAACCAACGATACTCACCCTTGTCTGGCTGCTCTTATCTTCCTCGGAGAACTTCTGGTGTTAGTCGCATTGGTAACCTCAGCAAAGGCCTGTCGACTGCTCTGTCTCAAATCATCGATCTCCTTCAAGCCTGTGAACCTGGCGTTAGAAAGTGACATCTTTATTAATAAATATGAATAAGTGGTTGGTGGGTCTCTCCCAAAACACAACATTACCCTCGTGCAACAATGAGCCAACGAGAGTCCACATCTTTAATAGCAGAAGTTATGTAACTTTCTTTACAATCAGTCTGATCATGTAACTTTTTGTGTAGTTGTTTAGGTCAGAAATCCAAATCATGTGAATAAATCAACAAAAATATAACTTCACAGACAAAATAATAATCATATTAAATTGTAAATCAATTAACACGGAGCTAGATTTTGATAAAACTATAATTGACTTCCAATCTTTACCTGTCTGAGAGTCTGGACCGCACTCTTCTCCCTTCGCTGTCCGGTGTTGGATTCCTGAATGACTGATATTCCTCCCCTACACGTTTTAACCTCACACTTTGTACACGCCTCACTTTCCTTTCCGACTTAGCTGGCTCAGATTTTTTCTCTTCCAACACAGCCAAACTTCTCCTTCTCGGCTCTGTCCGAGGCTGCTTCACTCTTTGAATGATATCATCGTCGTCTACATCAGCAGCTTTAGTAGGTGTTTGGCCACCATTGTTACCATTTTTGTTCATTCTTAACACTGCCTTTCTAAGACTTTCAGATCTTGGAGAGTTAGTCACACTGTCATTAATCTCAATCTTTGATTTATTATCCTTTTGTGGTGAGGCAGTGCCTCTTACTACAAATTTTGAACTAGGAATGATGAGGTCCAAATCATCTTCACTAGTGTCTTTCACTGGCTTGCTTCTTGAACTTCTACGCGAGCCATTACTAGCACTACTCTTACTTGAAGCTTTGCTTGATACACTGTCAGTCGAAGTCGTCGATATAATAGAGAATCGATCATCCTCGATTAATTTTGTCACATCTTCTGATTTTAGCCAGGGGTAGGTTGAAAGTCGAGATCTAGGGCTTGAAGTACCTGCAGCTAAAAAGCACAGCTCTACTTTAATCAAATTAATTTAATGAAAATTGATTCAAAGCAGTTTTTGAAATTTTAATCCTTAAAGCAGCTGATTATATACAATTTTAAAATTTTAAAATACTAAATTAAACAATTTAAGTTAAGAATTACCCTTCTAGAACATATCATTTATGTCATGTGAAATTCTTTGTATTACAGGCATAAAAGAGACCACACTAACACATCTATCTATAAGACAAAGGCAAAATTCTGAAAGGACACTGGAATTGAGGAAGGGACACTTGATTTCACCTGGTCACAGGTCAGTGGTGGTGTCCCTTGCAGACCCCTGGGAATTATTGTTAGTGTCGACCCCAAATTTTTTTAATCTTAATATCATTTTCACACTGAAAATCACCACAACGCCAGTTTGTCTTGGTATATTAATATGCAAGAAACTATCTAAAATTCATCCAAGAAAGTGTAAACAAGATACAGCCCAGACAAGGATCATTTCATTCTTTGATCTTTGAGGTTCGCATTGTGCGTGACACGCCACCTTATCATGGTGAACCTTCATGGCAAGGTTGTTTTTTTTAAAAAATCCTAATATCATGGTCAAGATACAGCCCAGACAATGTTAAGTCTGGGCAGATGGACACATGCACATACACGGTACAGCCATAATGTCAACTATTTCTCGCTCACAGCAAGCGGGCTCAACAAAAACACACACCAGAGATCATTTTCTTATGGTTACACCCTAAAAAAAATTCAAACCAATTCTCACCAACTCCATGTTTTTCCGACGGCTGCAATGGACTTGCTGTACTTTTGCTAGTGACACTGTTTTTCCGGCCAGATCCCTGCAGGTCTTTAGGCTCCCAGTTTTCCTTATCATCATCAAACAGGGAACCGATTTTGCAACCATCGTAACTATGGGCTGCGTAGAACATAGGATGTCTGGTTTTTCGACCACTAGGGGACTGAACAGGGATGTTCTTGCTTTCAATAACCTGAAAGTAACATATGAAACACTGAAAGCTATGAATTCGTTTTCACATTTACATAACTGCTTAATTAATAGTCAAATTTTATTACAGCAGACCTGATATTCGGGCACACCTTCTCAATACCTGCAAAAGAAGAATCTTAAAAAATATTACAAATAATAATACTGAGAAGAAGTGTATGACTTTGACCTCATTTACTTATTATGACTGATCATTTATCTACTAATGAAGGCCTAATGCCAAAGCGCCAAAAGTATTCATGTGCTTTTTTAAATTTTATTTTGGAAAGTTTCTTCTAGATTTTTCATTCTTAATTATTAGCAATAAATGCAAATGGAATTACTTGCTCCTAAAAAAACAAAATTCTTCACTACCAAAAGATCTCCAGTACCTGACATTTTCCAATAAGCTGTGTAAGGTCCACCACATTGTTGTCACGTTTGTCTGTACTCAGCACCACCTCCTGTGAATTGGTGTTAGTTTTCTTTAGGGCTAAGGCTCTCTGGGCAGGCTTTGGAAGACATTCTATCTGTATGAATCGCCTTGCCTCTGCTAACTTTTCTTTACCTGGTAATTACATCAATCCCTCATATGTAGTATGTACAGATATGAATGTACTTCACCAAGTCTAGGATAATCATATCATTAGCAGATTCTTCAAATTTGCAGTCTAGGATAATCATATTATTAGCAGATTCTTCAAATTTGCAGACAATCCATTCTATAAATTTTCTGACTGCATGCCTTTACTTTCAATTTTAAAGTAGTGAATTTTAAGTGCATTAAGTAGAAGTTAGTGGGTCTCTGTACTATTTGGGACAGTTCAACCAAATCTTATTGAGAAACTTGATGATATATCTGAGGGTTCATACCAAATTATGGCTTATTTTTAAAACTGAAATTTAGTCATTTTGAGAATTATCAAGCCATGTGTTAACTAAAATAAATATCTCACACCAAACTCTTTTAACAAATAGAAACAATGAGCAAGTGTGTAATAAATGTTCAAAGGTGTAATTAAAGTAAATTTAGACATAGCAACCAGGGTTGTCAATAAGTTTTTGTTGAATCGACTGAAACAGAAAAGTAGGCGGTTAGCTAGGGGGATCCGTGGGCATCCTTCACCCCCAACCCCCGGAAATTTTGAAATTCAGCCCTTCATTTCCTGCATTCTGGGGCATTTTGGGAGAATGGTTAATTAACCCTTTACTTCATAGATACGCAATTTTACTTATCTATCCATAGCTTCATAGACATAGCTATATCGATAGCTTCATAGATACGTAATTCTACGTACTCGTAAAGTTGGGTCAATTATTTTCATATCTGATGCTTGTTTATTTGCTATAAATTCATTTCCATGGAGTATAAACTTCGATAAATATGCACTAAAAAAACAACACTATGTTACTATTTTAAGAATTTTGGGAAATCGCGAAATAAGGTCACGGTATCAAAGATAGTTAAAACGTTGACTGCGCAGGGTTATTGGCATTCCTGTCTCGTTTTTCTCGTGGAAATTTACACAATGCTACAAGTTATAATTAACTATCAATAATACAACTATATTTTATTGATCACATGCCTGACGTCACAGGTCATGGTCCAGAATCGTGTCAAAATGTCGGCAATGTTGGATAAACAAAATATCGTCTACTGCGTCTACAAATACGCCGAATTGTAAGATAAAGTTTCAGATTATCGGAAAAATTTTAACCAGTCAAGGCGATGCTCTAAATATTGATAGAGATGTTATAGGCGAAAAGGGCCGTTTTTAACGGTAAGGAACATTTACAGTACACTCCATGCGGAAATACCACTTTCCTCGGTGACTCGGAGGCGTTTTTAATTTATCGCGGATTTCCGCCGAGTACGCAACCTTTTTCCTCGCTAAATTTCGCCGAGTTGCACCGAGTTAATCGTTTTCTATGGAGGGTTTTATTGCCGGTAGCGCCGGTGATCGAATCGATTTATTGACCTAATCGCGGAACTCCGCGTGTTGTGCATAGCTACTACAGAACATTGCTTCTGTTAAAACAGTATTGAATAATTAGATAATTAATTTTTCAAAGTACAGTAAGTTTCTTTTTAAAAACAATTATCGAAAATTTCCATATCAATTTTCATCAGCATCGTCTAACAACTGTTGTTTTTCACATTATGTAATTGAAAGATATACCATAGCGTGCGTTTGTGTTTGTTATTGTCATTTTTCTCTTACTATATTAAGGTGTTGAGAACTTAAATTAGATTGGAGTAATGAAGGTGTTGAGAACTTTGTAAGTGTGAATATTTTTCGGTCTTTTTTTCCTAATTTGCATTTTACCCGACTTATTAATTTATCCGTACTTATCAATGGTTCTAAACTTATTTATAACGCATATAAGTGTAAATCCTTCATCAAGTTAATTAAAATCGCATTAAACACCATTTTATACATGGATTGAAATGAATAACACATTCTATCGGCTTTAGATCAAACAGTCACTCTGTGTGACGTCACATAACTCACAGTTTTACCCACGAGGATCTCATGGAGAGCATGTATATTGTTATGCAGGATTAATGTGTCCGAGTGGTGTTTTCGAATGTAACTGGAGTATTGCATTTCCAACTTTAATTCATCACATTAATTAGTTACCTATATCATTGAATGTGTTGACTTTTATTGATGATTCAATAAGTATAACTGTACATAATTGCTTCATACAGTCTATAAGTTTTAAAGTTAAGTTACGATTGATGTCCTTTGGGTGTCCGAAAATTAAGTACGCGAAATAAATTATTTTTATAAACAATTACGGGTGTAGCAAAAATTATCAAATAAATTAAACAAAATTAGATACAGTGGGAGATTCTTATCGGTTTTCCTCCGAGTTTCGCGGTGTTTTTACCTCCGAGTAACGCGGCGATTGTAATTATACAGTCCACTGATCAGCCTCGGTGGGTGAACGAGTAAAAACGCCGAGGAAAGAGGATTATGATCAATTGGATGTCGTGTCCGCGATGACCAAAATCCGCCGAGGAAAACGGAAAGTGGTAGTTCCGCGTGGAGTGTACTGTATAACCAAAAAAACTTGCGATCAATTTTTTCTTCTTCCGAATTTGAACCGGCCCAATCTCAATTTGAACCATCCAATTCGGCCGGCGGCTGGTTCTTATTGACAACCCTGAGCAACACCTCAAATTTCTATTGAAGTATGATTTTTTAGAAATGTTGTGCTGAACAATCAGAAAACAATTCTCTGTCTGTATCTGTTCACCTACATAGAAGGGTCACTTCATGCATATATCTACGGAATTATCCGTTAAAATAAATTACCATTGTCAAACAAATCCTTGATCTGACAAACCAGTGCCTTGGATGGGTTTTTGTCGACATCAGTTGCAACCAGCACATAGTCGCCAACACTGTATATTGTACCATTCAGTGTAAATGATCTAAAACAAATCAATAATGAACAAATAAAAGTTTCAGCCAAAAATATAAATTTCTACATTTAACTCTGAACAGATGAACAATGAAAATTTATACCTAAATTAAACTTTTCATCAGTTAATCAAACATGAAAATTATGCAGTGGAACTTACCCATAGCTGAGGGATCTATTCTGGTGTCTATCTTTACTTTTTCCTTTCCCTTGCCATTCGATGTTTTGTTTTGAAGCACGGGTTTGGAAATAGTTTGAAGTCTGCATTTTCTCTCTGCAAACAGCTGATCAACGTGACAGTTCCCGCCAGAACTCAAGCGTCTATTGCTGAAGGTAGCACACAACACTTTTGGAACAGCCTAAGATCAAAGGCAAAATCCTGCAACGCTGTTGTTTATTGCCCCCATGTAGTTTCTGACTATGTTGCACTAATTTTATATAAATTTAAGATGGCTTGATAAATATTAAATAAAAACAATAATATAGAAGTAAAAAGTTTCGATAATATTATATAATACTTAAAATTTTATGTCCCACATAATGGTGGGTTTACAGCAGCTTCTTTTATTATAATGGTATACGGGATTGGAACATGCTTCCAAATAACATCAAAGACACAGAATCAAAGTATGTGTTTAAGAAATTAGTCAAAACTCATCTCTTAAAGGAGATGGAGAAGTTTGAAAAGTATGTCATTTTGTATTCATAATTTTTATGTATTAAATAAATATAAATGCGCTTTCTAAGAATATGCACATTTTTTATATAGTTGCTTTGGTATTTTTTAAATATTCCTTAACTATTTGTATAATTGTGTGGTATATTATATAATTATGTGATACTGATAGTAGTTTATTTGTGATGAATGTCATATATTAATTTAATTCATCTGAGTATATGACATAATATTATATAATACTTGTACTTGTGCAAATCTTTACGGGTTATCCTGTGCAATATAATTTATTATGTTAAACTTTATATGGTAAAACTACCGTTAAAATGTCCCCATGTCAAACCTGGAACCAATAACAAATCCTACTCCCAGGTCAAACACATGACCTGTAACTGATGTTGTTAGTATATTTCTTCAGTTTTCGTGGCAGCGATAACTATTCACGATCAGGACAGTTTGCATTTCAACTTAAAAATATTCCCAGACCAAGGCAACTGTCAGGAATAACTTACAAAATATTCAACATAACAACTTGTCGCCTTACTCGCCTTATTAATTCTTATTGTGTCCCAACTGATATTTTGACATTTCCGATTTGGCCATGATTAAATACATTGTACATGTAGCAAATACCCCCATCGCACCCAACGTTTACACACGGTTGGGTATAAAAGACTGGCCGGACCGGACCAATTCTGGACCAAATTAAAAGACGCATAGCAATGCGTATTTTAATTTGGTCCGGTCCGGCCAGTCCTTTAATACCAACCCAAAATAAAGAAAACTTCTGAACGATTTATGTAACAGTTAGGAGATTCCGTTGGTCCGGATTTGGTCCGGACCGGCCAGTTTTTTTTTATACACAACCGAACACACAAAGAAATACCAAAAGACACCAAAGGAATCCGTGTACCCCTATGGCACCAAATGTTTACCAAATGACTCCCCAAAGTTATCCAAGGATACCTTAGGGCGCCCAAAATTTACGACATTATTTATTACATTTCCGTGTTTGCAGTCTCAACAAAAACCAACAAGAGTGAAGTGAACTATTTCTGTATTTAAGGCAATAAAGAACCACTATTTTGATTAAGTCATTATCATCATCATCATTATCATCATCATCATCATCATCATCATCATCATCATCATCATCATCATCATCATCATCATCATCATCATCATCATCATCATCATCATCATCATCATCATCATCATCATCATCTCAAGGGATTGCATCACTCCGCAAGGAGTATACTCGCAATTGGGCCAACACAGGAGGAGTATCTAACGGGAGTTTGTATGAAAGGAAACACTAAATAGTAAATACTGTAATATGAATGGCATTGATGTAGAACTGATACCAGTTGACTGTAACTTTAATTTCGCTTGAAATCAATTTCGTTTGGGACTTTTTTTCAATATGATACCAGGGGCGCAGCAAGCCTTTTATTCATGTGGATTCATTATTGTGCTATGTGGGGTACGGGGGCTTTCCCTCGTATGTGCAGCTACGCGCCTGGATACCTCCGGAAATCAATATACCAATGACCGACTGTCACTACTTTGTGTTACTAACGTTATTGACTGCAAATTGATCAAATGATTGATTTAATAAAATGGCTGCAAATCTATTACTGCATGATAGCTATTTTCCGGTATGATCAGTTATTCTAAATTAATAAATGGGAAGTGAGTGTGTTATTTTACGACGTTTCAGTTTCTAATCGTGGCCTTTACAAGCATGTCAGCTAAAACAAATAACTTGAAAACAAAAATGCGAAATAAATTCTGAAATCATTTATATACTGGGTGGGACCAATAGCATAATCCAACTTATCAAGATACTGGTACAAGTCGAAGTAAGTTTTACATTGAAAGAGTGTTGTCTGCTACGCCAAACGCCTCGCGATCCAGATCAAAATGGCGAACCGAACAGTAAAAGATGCTCACTCAATTAAGGGGACAAATCCCCAATATTTGATTGAGAAAATAACTCGAACGCGTATATACGAGTGCAGATATTGGAAAGAAGAATGTTTCGCCTTGACCGGTATAAATATTTTTCCGATCTGTCCAAAATGATTAGTAGATCAAAATCGGACGTTTCATTTATTCGGATAAAATATTGATGTCTGGATGAACTGTTATCATTGTCATGAAATATTTTCTTCGAAGTTAAATTGACCATGTGATTAAGATTCACTGAAGTATGTTATTTCATATAATATTGTGACATATTTATTTTATTGATTATCATTTCTTGTTGCAGTCACACTGGCAAATTGGTCCCCAGATCTAAGCTTCTCTTGCTGAGGCATAAAATTCAAGTTATTTTCAGACCCTGCAGGATTAAGCTTATTTGACCATGAGAATCAGGAAGTTTGGACTCAGAAATTTTTGGGCAGTTTTACTTGCTAAAGTACAGTACCCAAAACGTTAAGTATTAACATTCTCTATGCCTCTGAAAATAAAAATAACTTTTGTGATGGGTGCCTTATATCAGCACTTAAAGCAAGAGTTGAGAGCTCTGATTATGATTTTATAATTATTTGCTATCATCATTCATAGGTAATGTTTGTTTTTCTTTGCAGCGGAGTTACTGGTAGACAAAGCAATGGGCTTGAAGTACATTGGTGGGGTGTATGGAGGAAACATCAAGCCTGCACCATTCCTCTGCCTTCTACTGAAGATGCTGCAAATCCAACCAGAGAAAGACATAATCGTAGAATTCATCAGAAATGAAGACTTTAAGTATGGCTTTTCTTTTGGGCACAATTTATGATAGATCAGATTTGCAAAATGATAATCTTACTAAATGATTTTTCATTTCCTGACCGTAGAAAGTATTTCAAGGTTGTTATCAGATACAAATTGTATCATGAAATCAAATAGCGGGTTTATTCTATCCAGTCCATTGTAATTTTTGAATATATTTGTCACAAATATTTACTCTTTGATGTAATAAGTCAATGAATTAATGATTTAATATCCTGTTAATTTTTAAGGTAAAACAGATATTAAGATAATTAGCAATTATTAAGAGGGCTCTAAATGGGGTGTACAATTGTGTAATTATGGAAAAACGCAATGGATTTTTAACCTTTTGCGCCTTAAAATGCAAAAGAATTAATTGGCTTGTGTATTTGCCTGTCTGGTATCAATCAATTAAAAAAGGTCAGTTGAGTGTACTCAAATCAAGCCCTTGGCAGTACTATTTCGGAAATTTCTTTAGTTTATCATCAGAGGTTGATGCATAGGATCTTGTCATTTTTTCAGAACCGTTGAAGTGTCTTCCTTAGAAATATCATCTGAACAAGGCTTTAATTATTTGGATAATCGTTGTTCAAATCTTTTAAGTCCATATGATTAAAAAATCTTTGAAACAAAATCAGAGCATCACACACTTTTGGGTTAAAAATACTTCATATAATACCCTTCGTCCGATCTAAATCATTATCTGGAGTTTTGACAGCAACCAATTGTATAATTATACTTGGAAAAGTTGTTCACAGGTTATCTTTAGGATAGTTGCACATTTAAATAATTTAATTAGCTCAAAGTTATTATTGGATAAATTTTGACAAATCAGTTTGGGCTAACTTAGCCAAATCAAAGGAGTAACCTATTGAAAGACAGGTTTATGAAATTAGCTGCAGATGATACAGACAATTTCTTGTTCACTAAACAGGCCCTTCATTATTCAGGTATGTCCGAGCCCTCGGTTCCCTGTACATGCGACTGACAGGCACATCCATTGACTGCTACAAGTATCTGGAGCCACTCTACCTGGACTACAGAAAACTCAAGAGGCAGAAGAATGATGGATGTATGACAAATTGCAGACTGTTATATCGAGAAGTGTCTGAAGAAGACTGAATTAACTAACTGTATTTATTCGAATACTTACTGCAGTCTGGCATGCATTCTTCGATATGTTAATTTGTTCTCAGAATAGTATAAGTTATAATTATTCATAACCACAGGCCTCACAAACTTACATTTTCAGAATTTCCTGTAATGCTGTACTTCAGTAGTAACTCCGATTCATGTAATTCTTCTTTACAAGATTTAATATCAAACAATTATGTTGTGGCCTGTTTTAAGAAATGTTATCAAAAATCCAATTTGTAATCATTGGCCTTGAATACTAGGAGAATTTTACAAGTTAAAGCATGGTTGTTCTGTTTATAACTTGCAGCATTTGAGCTGTTACACATGGATGAGTTTATTGATGAGCTTATCAGAGAAGAAAGAGTCTGCGACATCATCCTTCCTCGCATACAGGTAATTACCCAGTAGGATTTCTCTGTCAGAACTCTGTTTAAACTAACAACATTGTTAAATTCATCGTTGTTAACTTTTAAATCCTTACTTCTTTGAAAGTTTAAAGGTTACCGGTACATTTTTGATCTGTTTTTTTTTTGACAAAAGTTTCTGCTGTACATGATTAAATTCAGTGAGTGAATTTATATGAACACATCATAAAAAATTCATGTTAAAAAGTCTTGATGATTGAAATTATGTGTAGGGGATACCATTGCCTAGTACCAGTGATTTTACGTGATCTTTAAATGGTATTAAAATTGTCTGTATGTGGTGTAGGATGTTTTGTAACATCCTGTATATATATATATATATATTTGGAATGATCTACCATGTATGGAAAATGGCTCACAGAAGGGACATGTAGAATACCTTGCCTATAAGCATTTGTTTTTAAAAAAACATAACAGACCCGGATTGACCATATTGAATATCCCTTTTATCCTCTTATTTTGTTAAGTTATTTAAAATAACTGTCACCATGATAAGATACATATTTCATACATGTACGACCATAAAAAATACACAACCATTTTATTTCCGCCACTCGGGACAAAGTCATCCTTCTTTGTATAAGTATAATTAAGCTTTTATTGACACTGCTGACTAATCTTATTTGTCATCATGCTGTCATGTATGTATGACCTAAGTTTAAGAAAGATATTTGTTGTTGTTGTTGTTGTTGACAATAATCAGCTGTTAGAACCTCTGTTATTCTGTTATTACAGAAACGTAATGTGTTGGAGGAAAGTAACCTATTAGATACTCGTGTCAGCGCCCTGGACGAAGATCTGGATGAAATGGAGACCGATGAGGAGGAAGACATTATGGTAAGTATCAGCCGCAGACAATAATTCACTTATCCTTCTTTGCCCTTTGGCAAATATCTCGGACTTTTGACCAACAAGCCATTCAATAAGCGTATGTATCATGTTCAGTGTTCAGGAAGAGTGTATTTTGGAGGAGTTGGCGGGTGTGAGCTTATGGAAAAATATAGCAGTGCCCTAAATGTATGTCCAGGGTTCCGTTTCAATAAACATCTTAAGGTTAATTTAACCTTAAGATGTTTATTGAAACGGAACCCTGGTTTAAGATTGTGAATTTCCAGTCATAATCCCATTTTGGGCAGAAACTGTGTTGCCATAAAAAATTTCATATTTAGTCCATAACTTTACAGGTGTCCTCAAGCCCTTTAACCTAAGATATCTTATTGAAATGGGCACCTGCAGGCTGTTTCATAAAAAATATAGGATAAACTTTATACCTATATAGGAAAAATCTTACAGTTTAATACATAAATATCTCATAAGCTAGGATTATTGAAGAAAGGACCCATTGATGTCCATTTAAAAGGCCTTGAGAAAGTGTCCTTGTTTTGTCTCAAACCTGGTACTGCTTGGTTTAGACGTGGAAGGATGGAGAAGGGATACATGTGGCAATATGATAATTACAGCAAACTGGATAGGCAAGATGATGATGAAAAGGACTTAATAGGACTTTTATATTCTTCGAATGAACAAACCTTTAAATTTCTAAGTAAAGGCTGATGTGCGTTCAATGGATTCACTTAAATTATGTTGTGGATATCTAATTGAAATTAATTTCACTATCTTTCGTTTCAGGATATTTACAAGGCAGCGAGCTCAGAGAAGCGTAAGATAAACCGAGAATTGGACCGACCGGCTCGAAGCCCGTCCCCCACTAGAGGACGGAGGTCCCCCTCTCCTCACCACAGGTTAACATTCATATGTTATCCTTTAAGTGACTACATGATTTATTTATTTTAAACTTCAAGATTAACGATTTTTGATTTTTAAATTTCATTCAGTTTTATGTTTATTAACTTATGTATGTAACTTATTTGGCTAGTTTAGAGAAGATACATACCCGTAAACATGCTACGCTCAAGATATTTTGAGAAATTTGGGCCTGTATGGTTAACAAGATCGAAGAATCACTTGCAGTTGATTCGGAAATCAAATTATACAAAGTTCATTTTGTGAGTGTTGTGAGTTTATTAACTGTGTATTTCAATTTTTCACAGAGATAGAGACAGGGGCAGAAAAAGATCAAGGTCCAGGGAAAGAACAGATAAAGACCGAAAATCAGGTAAAATTTCTTGTTTTATTTGCAAATGGCATCGCCATTATGAGATAACATCATGATATGCTTTTCATATATAACTAGTTTGATAACTTTTGATTTGATGTCTTATATGAACAGCTTTTTACATTATATTCATTACATAGTGATGTATTTAGCGAAGTGAATCAACAAATTAATATTCATGTTAAAAAACATATATGACATTTGTGATCATTCAATATGAAATTCATTAGAATTGCTCACTTAGAATCAATTTGGCCAATTTGAGTAAAATTGTGTCATTAAATTTATATAAATAACCACTGGTGTAATATCGTCTATTTATACACATCTGTAATTGCATACTCAGTTTAAGTTTACGTGACGGATGAGAGAAATGAAAACATTCAAGATACAATTAAAAAATGTACAATACTACGTTTATGTTGATGAAAGTGTATACAATTTGTTGCACAGGAATGTACATGTTCGTTGTTTCTTGTAATATTCATCGAGGGCTCAGAGCAAGACTGTTATATTATCTTCATTTGAGTTCCAAAACTTGTGACATGTTTTCTTTTTAACAACCCCTGGAAAAGTACATGTAAAATCACTTTTGATTCAGATAAAAAGCATAAAGAAGATGATAAAAAACACAAAGATGATGACAGGTAAGGCTTCAAGTTTCTTCGCCTCTGATAGCAGTTTGTATGAACAAGTTAGTTGTGAATAATACTACAATGACAGGATGCCATTATGCACCAGTAGTCAATTGTAACCCCCCCCCCCCCCCATCGCCAGTCAAATGTTTTCAATCAAATATGGGCATGCCCTTTCAGATTACTGGCATTGTCTTTTCTGTGAGTGGCTTTTAAAAAAATACATAGTCAGCCTGATAGTTAATCCCAGTTTACAGTCAAGTATCCACATGGTTATGCAATACTATGCAGCATAGTCGTTTTAGGTATAATTATATCCTTTAAGATGTCCATTGTTTTACTTTGGCGATTTTAAAAGCAGGCAAGAAAACACTTAATTCAATATTTACGGTAATATCAGTGTTTTACACAATTTTACGCATGGGATTTTTAAAACCCCTGGAGTAAAGTTCTGGGACATCTTTGAGATTTTTCAGACTTTATCTGCTCATTGAAACACCTGAATGCGTGTTCTCCATCTGAAATTTTAACCCACAGAAAACACAAGAGCAGCAAATCCAGTAAAGATCATCGAAGCGACCGGGATAAAGATCGTGATCGTGGGCGTGAGGACGATCGTCACAAAGATCGACATCGCCATAGAGACCACGGGGGTCGTCCTGACAAGAAGATGTCGAAAGACGAACAGGAAATACAAGAAGCCAATGAACTGCGAGCTAAACTTGGCATGGCCCCTTTGAGGCCATAGAAAAGGGCCATAGTGTTATTCATGTTTTTTAATCTGAAAAGACAATGTATCTTTAGTAGTCAAATTAAGCACAAGCCCTGAATTGGTTTAATGCGTCTTGTGAGTTTGCTAAAATATGAACTTGATATAGCCTTAAAATATGAACTTTATATAGCCTTAAAATATGAACTTGATATGAACTTGATATAGCCTTAAAATATGAATTTGAAATAGCCGGTCTTGTTACAATATCTTCAGACAGGTAGTTATGTTAGAATTGAGGCTTGTTAATTTCAAAAGCCTGATTTAAATGGCTGTATTGTGATTAAAACTTAAAATGTATCGATGAATAAAATAACCCTCTATAATATCTGACAATGTTTATAAATAATGGGTTTTTTCACACTGTTGTCATATGTTGAAACGTCTTGGATGTTATTTCATTGATGATTGAAACATCTTATACCATTTTTGTGTCGCCTGAAAAGACGACATATAGGGGTTACTTTTGTCGGCGGCTGCGGCGGCGTCCGCGTCCCATTTGCGCTTGTCCGGGGTATATCTCCTAAACTATTAGTGGTAACAACTTGAAATTTCATATGTAGATAGATCTAATTAAGGGCAAGTGCAGTGCACAAGAACTGTTACTCTTGCTTCCATATTTTTAGAGTTATTGCCCTTTGTTATTTTTCATGCTTAAAGTTTTGTTCGGGGCATATCTTGTAGGATATAAGAGTTACCAACTTGAAACTTCATATGTAGATAGATCTCATGGAGGGCAAGTGCAGTGCACAATAACAGTAACTCTTGCTTTTTTAGTTTTAAAGTTATTGCCCTTTGTTAATTTTCATGCTTAAAGTTTTGTCCGGGGCATATCTTGAAGAATATAAGAGGTATCAACTTGAAACTTCATAGCTAGATAGATCTCATTGAGGGTAAGTGCAGTGCACAAGAACCGTTACTCTTGCTGCCATATTTTTAGAGTTATTGCCCTTTGTTAATTTTCTTGCTTAGGTTTTGTCCGTGGCATATCTCGTAAACTATAGGAGGTATCAACCTGAAACTTATTCCGTAGGTATATCTGATTGAGGGAAAGTGCAGTGCACAAAAACCGTAACTCTTGCATCTATATGTTTAGAGTTATTGCCCTTTGTTAATTTTCATGCTTAAAGTTTTGTCCAGGGCATATATTGAAGAATATAAGAGGTATCAACTTGAAACTTCATAGCTAGATAGATCTCATTGAGGGCAAGTGCAGTGCACAAGAACTGTAACTCTTGCTGCGATATTTTTAGAGTTATTGCCCTTTGTTAGTTTTGTCCGGGGCATATCTTGAAGAATATAAGAGGTATCAACTTGAAACTTCATAGCTAGATAGATCTCATTGAGGGCAAGTGCAGTGCACAAGAACCGTTACTCTTGCTGCCATATTTTTAGAGTTATTGCCCTTTAATTTTCTTGCTTAGGTTTTGTCTGTGGCATATCTCGTAAACTATCAAATGCCACCTACACTTGAAAGTTAAATGGCAATATCATTGTCTATAAATGAATAAAATGCCAATCTAACAGCTATAATGTCGACAGTAAATAATTCGTCAGGCGACACATCCGACTCGCGGAGTTCTAGTTAATATTCCGTTAGGCAGATATTTGAAATTGGGATTTGTTTTGAACATATGATACAATGTCCGCATGATGTGTATAATTTTTCAGACAGTAAATACTAAATGGTAAATGATATTGTATTTTCTTTTCAAATTAACACCTACCGGTATTCCATTATTGGTTGGAGAGATTCATTTCCCTGAGTATCAACTTTTAAACTTTAAAGCACAAACTTTTCAATTCCTTGCTCAAAGTTTCACCACTTGAAAGGTTATGTGTGATATAACCAATCTTAAGTCATCAGATACACAAATATGTAATATGAAACAAAGGGTAGTCTATGCTTCTTAAAGAGCTCCACCTTTGTTTTATTACTGGAGTTTGATTAGGCGACAAGTTTCTTCAACAAATTGACAAACCTGTTTCCAAAATAATGGTTTGACAGTGCTCCCTCAGGCAGCGGTTTTGCGAAAAAGGTTTGTTGAAGTTTTAACTTTTAAGAAACTAAACTCTAAATCAAACTCTGGTAAAAGACCCAAGGTTGGGCTGTGTAAGCAGCGTAGACTGCGCTCTGTTTCATTTAAAATGGTGAAGAAATAGTAACATTATCTTCATTCAAAGTAAAATGTTGCCATCCGACGTAGCCTTTATGACACCCTTGATCATGTGTTATTCACACACTATGCTGAAGTGATACTGGGCCATCATGGAGTAAAAATTGTGCAGAGCGAACATCAACGATCAAGGGACATAACAATGATAACTGGCAATATGTGTACCAAGTTTCATTTGAATATCTTGAATGGTTAAAAAGTTCTTGCCAAGTTTAATAATTTTGCATGACAACCAAACAAGGCTTAGTAACCAGCTAACTGGATAAAATCATGAAACTGGCTAGAACTATACTAAAATGTTTCCAGGCAAAACTATAATAAGGAAAACAAACATATACTTGACAATTTAATTTTTAACAATTAAGTCAATTTGATCTGAAATTTTAACAATGATTCATAACAAAATGCATAACATGATAAACAAATATCCAACATTCTACAAAATGTAAACAGACATACAAATATACATGTATTGAAAACATGATTGTTTCTTTAAACAACATACAATACACAAACAAGACTCCTCCATTTAAGGTAAGCCATCCATCATTGAGATAGTGCATTTAAGATATTAAAGCTGCACTCTCACAGATTTACCGTTTTTACAACTTTTTTTTATTTTTTGTCTTAGAGTGAGCAAATTTTTTGCGTAAATATCTGCAAACAAGTGATAACGGTTTAAGAAAACTGCATAAGACATTAATTTTTTAACTTAAATATAAAATTCTGCGATCTAATTTTTTGTCAGCAGTCTTATAAAACTGGTTTCCATGGATTTTCGCAAAAAATTGCTCGTTCCAAGGCAAAAAAAAATGTCAAAATGTTCAATCTGTGAGAGTGCAGCTTTATCATCAAGATTATTTTCAGGTTCAATTTGCACTGATAAACCATTATAGTATTATCATATTTGAAAACACCATAACGATGCTGCTATTATGATATATTAAAGGGAGGTAATCATACAGAATTTTACTATGATTATATAGCAATTTTATTTATTTGTTTCTTAAGAAACACAATGTCTATATATTAAAAAAAAACTTTCAGTGAATACTTTAAAAAAATATAATATTTAAACTTAATATTTTGTAACTTTAAAATGCATCTTTACCAATAGCATGTCTTTGTATTAATGATGGATGGATTACTTTAAATTACAAAGTCCATTTCATTTTGAAACACAAAAGTGTTCTTAATTTTCTTGAATTATAGACAAATAACCATTTATCAATGAATAAAAGCATGCCATATTTATTTGTTTAAATGTATTCGTATGCAAAGAAGCCATCCAGTAAGCTATTGATCAGTGGCTAAATTTCATTATAATGCAATTACCGTACCAACCAATTACTTACTGGACGGCTATTACCGTATGAATAAACATGACGCAGAAGGGAACCTAGCTCCATCAGAATATGTATTCAATAGAATTCAAATTCTTAGACATACCTCAGTGATTCCATTCAGTACATTTGCCAATTAATTTTACAGTCCAATCAAAACCAGCCTTCCCCTTAGTCATGCCTCAATGATTCAATTCAGTTCATTGGTCAATTAATTTTACTGTCCAATCAAAACAATCCTATCCTCAAGACATGCATCAGTGATTAAATTCAGTCAATCAAAACACTCAGATCCTACTCTATGAGTTAAATTTAAGTTGGCTATTGTATAGAGCCCCTGGTCTCTTAGTCTTATCAAAGTTGTTAGTTAGAGGTTGTCATTGAAAAAATTAGAAAAATACAATAATGAACAAAATGTCATCTCTTTAATGTTCATAATTGAACGGCTGAAGGATGTCCAGTATCATATTATTGTTACATGTCATTGTGCTTATCACCAGCATCCTCATCATAGATACAAACTTAGTACTTATTCCTAAAATATATATTTAATATTATGTAATGTAAATATCCCAAGTAATGTAAATCTATATGGTTTGTTGATGTAAAATATGATTATTCATTAATAAAATTTACCATGGAATAAATACCAAGCATGTATACATGTATGACAGAAAAAGCTGTTTGGTCCAATTGAGGGTTACAATTACTATCAAGGCTTCTTTTTTTGGTCTGTAACAAATTCCATACTCTCTTGCAAACTCCACGCAGAGTTACTTCCCTTACAGGACAGTAATCTCAGCCACCATACAAATCATGTGACCATAAATACCCACATTAGACATCCTTTAAAAAAATAACATTTGTTAATGTAAATTGACAAAAGTTTAGAGCTTTGGTAAGACTTCATCACCAGATAACCCCGATACACTTCTGTGCTACGCTTCATTGGGTACCATGGGTGATTTGGCTAAGAAATTATCATAATCATGAATAATAAATGAGGCAGTTAAGTTCCGCAAGGAAACCTCCCCGGAAATCTGACTCTCACATATGCACAGATCCTCATACTAACATTTTCCCGTAGAAAAAGTATTCTGGCGTAAGATTGAATTGAACTCAGTGCCGTTATCAGTTCAAATTTTATACCAACCACTTATACCACTTGCCTACAGAGACAACTAGAGTTGTCACAGGAGTAAAGAATACCCCCGAATGCTGCCTGGACACAGGAATGGCACACTATTTCTTTGAAGAGAGGCCATAACTCTGAGGTTATTTTACACTCCATTTCCACTTATCATGCCTTACCAAAGTGTGTTGTTTAGTTCAAATCCATTGAGTAATCAAGAATATGTAACAAAGGGCAATAACTCTGTAGTTAGCTCAAATAGAGCTATGGTTCTTGTACACTGCATTTCCTCTCATTGTACTTAACCATTGCGTTCAGACATATTTTGAAAACATAACATAACAAGGGGAGATAACTCCAGTCAGGGTCATGTGACCTGTACCAAATTCACAGAGGCGAAAGTTTACAACATGGCCATTAATTTCTGAAAGTTTGATAAAGATTTGTTGAATAATAACAAAGATGAATCCCGGACAGGGCTTATTTTGCCTACTTTAACACATCAAGGGGAGATAACTCTGGTCAGGGTCATGTGACCCGTACCAATTTCACAGAGGCGCAAGTTTACATCATGGCCATTAATATCTGAAAGTTTGAAAAAGATTTGTTCAATAACGACAAAGATGAATCCCGGACAAAAAAAAAACGGACGGACAGACAGACAGACAGACGGACAGACGGACAACCCGATTCCAGTATACCCCCCCCCCCCAAACTTTGTTTTGGGGGGTATAACTAACAGTTCAGAGTTATCTAACAGTTCAGAGTTATTGAAGAGTGTTTAATTGTCGTGTGCAATTTCATTGGAAGAAGAGTTGTCTCCCCTGCCTCATGCATATTCATATAATCATGATTTTGTCAGTCTTTTTCCCCACGGTATGTATGAAGTGTAACGCAAGAAAGTACTGTGGTTGCCAATGGTGAGACTTGAGCCCACCACAAACCATTCTCTGCTTCCCACAGTCAGGTGCGCTTACCTATGCTATGATGAATAACATGATTTCATGTTAGAAAAGTAAGCTTAATTTCTATACACTAAAACTTTGCAACACTTTGCCTGAGCAGAAAGAGAAATTTTGGCAGTCAATGAAGCAGACAGTATGATCTATGATATCACAGTCATCCCCAGAGATCCAATGTCACAACCAATGAGAAATACAGAGGGACTTGTACAGGATGAGCACTAAATAGTTCTTTTAAGAACCAACAAACCAAAAACATACATAAAGTACTTAAGTTTCCGGTACTGAATATTAAGAGTATTGGTTACGCATTGTACAGTCGAACCCCGATGGCTTGAACTTGCTTGGCTCCAATTCCTCATTGGCTCGAACTGGATGTAAAGGACCGATTTCTTAATACTGAAGGTAAACATTTCCGCATGGCTTCAATTTTCCAAGGTTAGAGGCAGTTTGAGTCATCGGGGTTTGACTGTAGTATACAAAATCTCTATTCTAAATGACAATTCATCTAAAAAAAAATAATATATATAAGACATGTCAAAACATTTTACTGACATTTTGATAGTTTAACCAAAGCATGTATATTTTTATCTTGTATAGAAACTTATTTTTGACTGAATTGAAATGAACAATCGAATAAGGTCTAAAAAATAAATTGTGTGGTTCGGGTCACCCGACCCTACCTGGAAAATACCGCCGACCCTACTGTTTTTTGGTGGGACTTGCGAAAAAAATACACTATATCCGAGATTGACATGTCAACATCAGACAAGGGGCCATGGACCCGTTTGATGAAGAACAAATGTACGACATTCCTGTCAATTGAATGTTTTCTAATTTTAATATACCCCACCCACCACTGCAGGACAAGACATGACCCTTTTCACTTGTCATGTTTTTATCCAATGATGCAATCATAAAAGAAATAGTTTAAATAAAATAGCAGCTGGGCAAACATACTACTAGTATAGAACGGAAATATAAAATTCTGAGAGTTCTGACACAGGCTGGTGCCTGACAAAATGTGACTTTATTTTAAACTGGGACTGAAACCTGGGTCTGTTGCCATTGTACAGTTTATAAAATATTCCTAACTTTACTTCTTGGAAAATGGCAGAAAATGTTTTTGAGATGCTGAAGCAGGTCATTATTGTCATTTAATTATCAATATGTTTTGCTTTCGGAAGGTGTGTAACGAATGACAACGAAACTCGCCTAGCTCAGTTGGGAGAATGCCAGTCTATCAATCTAAGTGTTTGTTTATCCAGGAAAATCATTGTTACCGAATCTTGAGCCCCAGCAATATCCTAATGTAACTGAAATACTGTTGAAATGGGACAAAAACAAAGCAAACAAACCTGTACCAAACTAAAAACCTAAAAAAAAATTCCTTACCTACCCTACCTATTCTTGGGGGCCATGTTACCCTAACCACACAATTTATTTTTTTAGGCCTTACTCAGTTTTGGTTTATAACACCTATCCTATACAACTCGCACTTAGTATAAATACACGTATACTAGTAAACTACATTTACAATGGAGAGAAAAGGAATGCATGCATTCTCTACATGTAAACAAACTGGAGAATGATACAGAGTTTATTTTCACTATTTTCAGTATGGGTCCATGTCATGTCTGATTGGGAAAATGCCTCATTTTGACTAAAAAAGGAATTCCAATTTTAACTAGAATGCTTAAAAAATAGAAAGAAAAGATAAAAGGCAAAACAGTTTTGTTTTGTTTTTAAGAATTAACCAATACAAAAATGGTTTGGGGTCCAATGTTTTAACTAGACCTTTTTTGGATCGAAAAATTTGAAGTTTTTTTATCTTTAGGGAAAAAGCAAAATGTTTTAGTCTTGGAAATGGTGCCAAATTTGGGCCATTAAGTGCAACTTTACAACTACACAAAATATGAACTTAGAAATAATAATCAACTTAATGTGGTTTCATATGCCCTATCATGCTATAGCTTATATCATATGCTTACATTGTCAGCCTTAATAAAGTATTTTATTAAACATAATAGATTAATAGAAAATTAAGTTCAGACTTACAAATATTCATTTAAACTATGAGTCCACCAAGCACATTGGTTTAATTCAATTGAGTTTTAAGTCAAACATTTGGAAAAATATAATCAAACTCTCATTGCATGGCAATTTTTCATAGGCTGAGCACAAACTGGTAGTATGGCGCAGAATACGACGAAACATCAATACAATTATCATGAAATCTTGGGCCATATTCGGTAATGTCTTATGTCAGAGTTTGACATTCGGGCTCAGAAAACTGAAATCTTAAATGTTTTAAAATATAACTAATTATAACAAAATATATATACCTGATTGTAGAAGATTTGATTTATAACAGATACAGAGATGTTTACTATCTTTGCTCATGTTACAGCATTTTTACACCCCAGTGTGGTGTATTCCCATGTATTCAACTCATTCACAAGTGAGTCCACTATATGTTTGTTTTTCTGAGTCTGAGTCTGAAACTTAGACTCAAGACATAGGTGAATATGGGCCCTTTACTTGAAATACCTACTAGGCTTAGAAATTGTTATTACAAAATGAAAATATGAAACTTAACTGCCCTCTGAAAATAACATTTACACAATGGTCCATAAATGCAATATACATGTACAAGATTAGAGCAAAAAATGATAACAAATAAAGAATCATTAAAAGCTTAGAAAGTCCCAAATTTGTACAGGTTGGAAATTATACTGTATACCTACAGTAAACAGACAATGGCCTCACTAATCAAAACTTTATTAAAGTTAGCAACACCATTATGACATTGTTGTTGACTTTTAAACTATATGATGATGCGCTCACAAAGTTAAATATAAACAAGTACAACTGAAGCATTTCGCTCAGATCTTGTTAGAAATATAGTGTATCCAATAAACTTCCAGAACTGTAAAGATTTCAAAGAAAAGAACAATGACGTTAACAATGTTGTGAATTTTAACAAGGTTTTGAACAATCGGCCCAATTGCTCACTTACATGAACACTTAATTCAAGTCTATGTACAATGTATCACTTACACTATAAAAATCAAGAGTGCCGAGGGGTGTATCTCAACGCTTATCTGCTATTACTAAGTCAAAAAGGGGCATAACTCAACAATTATTAACACCAGAGTTATGGGCCTTGATTTACAAGAGTGTTTTGTTTTTGGCAACATGTGTGGCAAGTTTCATTTAAATATCTTGAATTTTTTTTTGAGCTATGAACAAAGTTGATTTACGAGAGTGTGTTTGTCTCTGACAACATGTGTAGCAAGTTTCATTTAAATATCTTGAATGTTTTTTGAGCTTTGATCAAGGTGAAAGATTTTGCACAACCATTGCAGTCAAGACACTAAGTCTATTAAAATACCTGGTCTTGTTTTCATAAACAAACAGACCAGCTAATAATAATACCATGCAAAACAAGGATAAACACAAGTGGTTGTTATCAACAGGTCTTTTACTGTGAACTTTGGTTCATTTAACCATGACACAAATGTGAAATATGACACTGCATTAGCACATTGTTAACAATTACCTACCAAAATGTATGGCATAAAATATCGGAAAGTTCACTTTGTACAGAACTGGGAAAAATCATAGGGGAAAATATGATTCATGAACAGTTTTGAGACTTTATTTTAGTGTTGAGACTTAATTCCAGTCTAATAAAGTCTAAAAACAATCGCTCAGCACTTTTTCACACTTTCTTAGTGGTTCATCACACTATTCACCAAGAGTTCGTCACACTTTTTCCACGAGTTAATTCTAGCCAGTCGTCCCTCTCAAGTCTTGGCGGGTGGGGTAAGCTTTTTCAGCTCTTTCTTCAGGCTGTGTGTTGCGGAGTCAAGCTGAGAACACTTGCCGCCGGACCGTGACCACTGCTGCATCTCCTGAAAAGAGGGCAATTGAATGCCAATTTTTCGTATTATACCTCACATGACATATACCAATGTTAAATTCTCCAATACCTATCATGGGCAATTTCGTACTGCCTTACACTGGCAGTAATGTTTTGCCTCGGATAACAGTATTTCTCTCCAGTTGACAATATGCACTGTCACACGGGAAGCCATGCGGTATTTATATAATGCAGCAATGATTGTAAATGCACATGTAGGACCGTTTAGTAGTGATGTACTGTGTACATTTTATATATCTGCTATGGACAAAAGCTCTCTTGATCAGTTTAGCGATGTACATATATTTAATTTAAAATCTGATATGTGCGTAAGTTCTGAAGAGCTTTTTAGGGATGAACGTATGTACAATTTATAATATGATATGTAAGCAAGCTCTGTAAAGCTTTTTGACAATGAATGCACACCTGTTTATCCTTTTAGCCATAAACATATGTACAATTTGGGCAAGGATGATATTGAGTAATGTAACCTAGTTGTGTGCTTGAACAACTGTGTAAAGTATGAAGTGTATTGAATGAAGGGTATTAGAGTTATATGTGAAAATTGCCCTAACACTAACCTTCTTCAAAAAGTCAAAATAAAAAAACTAAATCTTATCACTAAAACTTAAGTTACCAGATGTTAGTATTTATTAATTAGCTTTCATGTAATCTAGTTAAATCATAATCATGATTTGTTTGATTACAAAATTTATCATAAGTTGAATTGTTTGATTGTTTATGATGATCAATAATGATGTAATACTGGATGGATTTATATATCCGTAATAATGATCAAGAGCACAAAATCCCCCCTCCCCCTCATTTTTTTTTTCAAAGACGGTCAAAATCCTGTATATTTTATATTGGGGGGATTATGCCCGCATATGCAAACATTGCTAGGTGGTTTTGTCTGTCTCCTATTTATAACATGTACTAACCTGCAGTATGCTATCTTTCTTCAAGTGGAAGTGATTGCGTATCACACTTTCAAAGCCGGGAGGTGGGTGTTGCAGCATGCTGACCATTGCATGGTTGATACAGTGGATTCGTATACCTGGGAAAGAGAAAGTTATGTTTCAAACCAAAGAACATGGGAAATTTTAAAATTAAATGTACAGTAGAACACCGCTATTTCGAAGTCGTCAGGACCCAGCTAAATACTTCGAAATAACGATTATTCGAAATAAACATTGAGAGAAATAATCCGAAGTTCCACCAACGATTGTCTCCGAAATCCGGCGCATCCGAATTCTTCTCTACCGGCATCATGTCGCTTTACTCTCTTCCCCTTTACTGCCGATCCCGGTATCCTCCCGGGTTTATTACCGGGCCCTTCTCCAGATTGCTCGGCAGTGGGTCGAGTGAATAAAGCATCAATCGGTGTTGTTGTGGCAGACAGTTCGAATGACGATTTTACCGAAAAAAACATCCGTTATATACAAATAATATCACTCAACATTAATCACTCTATGTATTTGACACTGTTGTTTGCTCCATACACGCACCAATTAACCCAAGGCATTCCTTAAACCGCGATAATTGCACCTTATTATAACGTTAATTGGTCTGTCACGCGGATGTCAGCGTAGGTGTGAAAACACAACAAAGCGAGGAGCATGGGTCGTCTGCTAGCGGATTCGAAATTTACATCGACTATTATTTGTGCACAGTTTCGAATTCGAAATAAAGATTGATAAATACACGTGAAAAATGTATTTGGGACCGAATATTTAGTTCGAAAAATCGATTTATTCGCAATAGTGAAGTTTGGTTTAAACATTATTTTTTACATTGAATAAAGAAGGAAAAAAATCGGGACCGAAACCGAAGTTCGAAAAACCGATTAATTCGGTTTATTGGTGTTCGAAATAGCGGTGTTCTACTGTAACATGATTTTTTTTGTAAAGACTTAATAATAGCATCTCTAGCTGTTGTCATTGATCATCATTTTTGAAAAGAGATTTGCTCAAGGGGCATAACCTGACAAATATTTTAGCCCTAGTTATAGGACTTGCTACTCATGTCTAGTTATAGTGAACACGTCTACAAAGTTTCATGTAAATATAACATAAGTTCTGGCCAAAGACGATGACAACAACACCGACACCAAGGATATGACAGTAGCTTCAGTTAAATGTTTTTCTTAAAAACAATCCCAAAAAATCTCAAATATTGAATCAAATAGGGTCAACTGTTGTCCATCACCAACACCTTGATGTCATTTTGATTTATTGTAACATATCTTAAGAGAAGCATCATAGCCGTCTGCCTTAAAATATCGATCACATAAAAGGATCAACCATTAGATGTTTAACCACCTTTGTTTTATCATATTTCTGTTGCAATCCTTAGACATTGGCCTTTTTCCCTCTTGCCATATTCCATAGAAGGTTCATAGCCTGACTAGAAATATCAGTCAACTTAAAGGATCAGCAATTGAATGTATCACCAATGCTTTCATTATTTCATTTTATAATCCTTGCTAGGTTTTTTCATCTCATCATATTTTATAGAGGCTTAAAAATTCTGGTAAGATATGCGGATGAACAATTAGATCTATTACCAACACCTTCATTTTATCTTAATATCTAATCTTACTTTTGTTATAATCATCGCTGGCTTTTTTGCCCTCGTCAGACTTCATTGAAGCTTCGTAGCCGGGCTCATTGAAATATGGGTCTGGTACCAAAATCAAGGATTGAATGGATACCAATACCTGAAAAGTATATACACTGGAGTCATTGCCCAATTAATGTAATATGGAATGAACTATGGGCTAAATACGATTGTACCACATTTGAGAATGTTTAGTTTTCGTCTATACTCCCATATCGGAATGGTAACAAGTAGGCCGAGCTTAACTGTTCAATTATTAGTGTGTGGATAAATTACAGCGTTTTTTACTTATACCACATGCTAGTTATTTTTTCGAATGGTAAAAAACAGTTAAGTCACCCACAACCCTTGAGACTGAAATCATACACCCATGCTCAGCGCTTGTGTAAATTTTCAATAACTGAATTTGTGGGAGCAGTAACTATTCCCTAATTTAAAGCTTTAATTACATTAACTTGAGGCGGATCCAGGATTTGATGGAGCGTTACTTAGGGGCATAAACCTTTTGACTGGCGCCCCTGCCTCAGATCCGAAAATAATTTGGTTTTAAGTGTTGGAAAAGGGGTTTGGGGGTACTTCCCCAACAAAATTTATTAATTTCTAGTCCAACATGGTGCATTTTTAGCATAATTCATAACTCTTTTTCGCCAATATTGAAGTTAAAAGTGAACAAGGGCTATTTAAGGGTGCGTGCGCGCCGGGGATCCATTAGTGTTAACTTACAGGCATGTCAAATGATGGGACGAACATACATTTATAAGCTAGCCATGAATCATTCTTATCATACTCTGTGGAGAATAACAACTTTATATCTACAGTTAAATTCAAAAGTTGTGGGGTGCATGAATATATAAAGATACCTTACCTGTAGGACTGTGGAAGTTTTTTCATTCCATTGTTCTCCACCTTGGCCCTGCCATGTTCCTAGTAGAGATAGACACACCATACCACAGCTGTAATAGTAAATACAGAAAAGGGGCTTAACTTAAACCAATATAAGAGCCTATACCCAGTTCAGAGAGACACACTTGTAATACTAAAAAAGAGAATAACCCTGAAAGCTGTTAGAGTTTTTATTGGGTGGCCATTTTGTTAACTATATGCCTGAATAATAACTGAACAGCTGCAATGAAATTCCTCTACAAAATCATTATGCATCATATTGTTTAAAAATTCACATATAAGCTATTTATCTCATAGTTCTCTTTACCAACATGTTAATATAATTTTGGTATCATTTGAACAGGTATTATTAGCTGATTACGCATCTGTTTTATTAACGACTGAAAATACAGAAAATATCAATTTATTGCAATTTGTACTTTGTTCTTTATTTCAACTGACAGTGGATTAAGAATGGCCAATTTTGCAATGTTTCAAAACCAATTCTGCTCTTTTTTAATAAATCTGGCTATTTTTTTACACTTTCTCTAGACATTTAAACTCTTTCAAATATAAACCAAACATATGATGGTCTCAGTACGCATATGAAATTCACATAATTGAGTATCCGATATCGTAACACCGATTATGTTCTTACTTGTAAAGGTTTGGGTTAAAACGAACAGTGCCATTCCCTGTAGTTCGAAGGTTAACTTTTGGTGCAACAATTGGATAGGTAGCAGGAAAAAATATGTCAAACACAAAACAGCCATTGGAGTAGGGGGTACCTTCTGGCCTGAAATGTTAAGAGGGATTGGAACTATTTCTAACTTAAATGTTATGAAATGGTTAAGGATTAAGGATGTATGAATTTTTAGGTTGGATTTTCTAAATATGATTCATTTTTTGGATAAAATTTTAATGAAAGAGGGAAATATAAATGATCTGGGGCCATATTCCATATCATTCTTATCCTTATCCTTAGACACGCCTCAGTGATTCCATTCAGTCCATTGGCCAGTTATAATTACAGTCCAATCAAAAAACTTGGATTCAAATTTTAAAATTAAGTGAAATCTAAGGTAGGCATTGAATACAGCCCAAGTGGCCTGTTTCGATAAAGGTTTTAATCGTACAGTGAAATTATCCTTGTGTAATATTTTCATTGTTTGACAAAAAATTTTAATAATTGGAAATTTAGCCAGCATCTTGGATGAAAACACAGCAGAGAGGAACTAAAATAATTAAATTAATATCATCTGTGATATTATTACAGAAGTAAGATTTTTGAAGTTAAGACTGAAATCCTTTACTGAAACAGGCCCCAAACTTAAAAAGGAATGAAGCAAAGAAATATTTAATTAATAGCAAAACAGTTATTAATTTAATTTGAGTTCATTATGAGCATGTTCGTAACTCTACATACCCTGTTATTAGCGCTTGCATCAATGATATTCTTTCATCATCCTTGAAGAGAAACAGAAATGTGAGTAAATATGTTTAAGGTCATCCATCCATCGTTTAAACAAACAGGAGTATCGCTGCAAGCTATGGATGCTCCTTGTAAGTCCACTTCAAACTTGAAACAAACTTAAGTGTCAATACAAAAACCCTAAATAAAGCAACCAGTTAACCCTTTTTAATTAGCAAAAACATTTTATTTTTTCATGGACCCATTAGATCCAAGGAAATCAGCAAATCACAGATCACATCCCTTATTTAACTACAGTCCAACCCTGCTGGCTCAATCTTGCTTGCCTTAAACTGGATACAAACGACCGATTATCTTTACACTAATAGTTGCATTCCCGCTTGCCTCCAATTTTCCAAGGCTGGAGGTATTTTTGCAGGTCCCTGGGAGTTCGAGCCAACAAGGTTTGGCTGTATATTGCATTTTCAAAAATGGATCATAAAATGTAAAGCTTATTATACATCATATACCTATAATAAGCTTATATTAAGCATAAAATTTTCAAATTTCAATCAATCTGTCTCTTCCTGCATATAACAGTATCAAAGAATATGAAATAATGGCTTTAATGATGGCCGGATTTTCCATTCCACTCACCGTGCGAACAAATATAGATGAAGACAGATTCAGTGGCAGTGAAGACGACAATGATGAAAGCTCCTGGGCAATCCGAATCACCTGAAAATATACATCACATGTAAGCACTCAATTTGTAAAACAGCCTTGCTTCGCGTGTGCACATTGTAATGGGAAACACAAGTCATGAACCATCTTTGTTGTGAATTTCGTGGATAATTTTGGTTTGTCAAGTTTTTGGCACAACATTGACAAAATCACAGCAATGAAATACTTGCCTTTTTTGCAAGACAGGCAAGTATCAGCCAGAGGTTTTGAAAAGTTTCACTCTGACATGATTTTGTAAAGCTGCATTCAGTCATGAAAATTTCGCACCTTCAGCCTGACTAGCATTTTGACATAAGATATGAAATAAATGTACTAAATTCAACCCTGGGGCCTGATGTATGGTATGTGCTGGTTGACTGTATTTATTTTAAATAATCTGTTATGTTTTATATCACATGAAACGAATAAAAATGAAACCTATTTTGCTTTGTGTTATCATTGTATGGTTTTAAAGATAACCATCGCCATTTACACGAAAAAAAAATTTTTTGTCACTGTCAACAAACATGGTGGCCGAAAATGCCAGACAATTTGACATTTTTTCTATGCGTCTTTTAACCCAAAACATAGATTACAAGTTTTTTTCCCCGATTTAGCACATATTTTTTTCCCTGCGTCTAATACCCCCTATCGTCTTATAACCAGTCATTTACGGTAATATAGCAAAATATAAGTTTAAAAAAATCGACATTAACGGAAATGCGTCATAACAATAATAAACAGAAGGACCAGTAAAAAAGTTTGACATAACTAGAAAACCAAGATGATTTTGACATAATGGAATTCTACTTTATATCACATGTAAGGCCATGCAAAAAAAAAAAATCTATGTTCAGCATTATCAGGGTGAAAAGAAACAATGTTACAGGGCTCTCACTAGGCTGAAAATTTTGGGAGAAGTGACTTCTCCCTTCAGTCAATTTAGGGAGAAGTGGGGAGACTTTAGGGAGAAGTGATACTTTCCGTAACACCTGATACAAAAACTATGCCATACCACACACCTAAGTTTACATTCACATTCAAATTAATTGCTACAACTATATAAAATGTTCACAAATAATGTATCATTTTTGGCTCAGCAAAAGTGTATTTGTCAATGTCACATAGTTTATCTCCAAATTACATCTAAAATGAATCAAACACCAAGACAGCTAAGGATTTGAAACAATCAAAATGACCTTATAAATGAACTGTCAATATAGTAGGGGGACGAATCTTATTTTGGTACGTTCGGGATGGGTACGAATGTCACATTCAGCTATGCTGTTATATGCTTGTCTCTGGCTAAATAATTTTCAATATGCTGACATTTAAGAACCAAATGACATTTAAATCACTGTTCTTGATGAAATTTTAACCAATACATAATGGGAGGTTGAAAAATATAACTCGGAAAAATGTTCAGACAAAATGGCGATCTCGCCGATTTTTTAAAGTCATCAACAGGAGAAAAATACTGTAAGTAAACACTACATAAAGCAAAAAAAGAAGATATTTTTGTGTTTACAAATATTTTTTTATCATTTCATTTTATCATGAACAGTTCACTTAAACCAATCAAATATTTATTGATACGTCATGTTATTGATTTTCTTAGCGCCACCTTGCCGATGGCCCGAGATGGTTATGACCGTCTGCTTCAAAAGCAACAATGTTTAAAATGTCTTGCATTGTTTGTTCAATACATATATCAATTACTTTTTAACTTCTTTAATGCTTAACAAGATTTTTCATAATTATGTCGCCTTTTCAATCTGATTAAAACAAACTTATTTCATTTGATCAGGGACTTCTCAATGTACATTCTGATTGGTTGACCATCAATAGCTCCGCCTACTGGCGATGTTTTGGTAATTGGATGACAGGGCCCAATTATAGGATTAGGGGATTACCTAATTTTATGAATGGCTAATTGCGGTGTTTTGACCAATGTGACAGTGGCCAAAGACTGCTGATTGACAGATTTACAATGTGCTATTTTTTCGGCGAAGTCAATGTCGCTTTGATGATACAAATGGGCGAAGTCTGGGAATTTTAGGGGACCACTTCGCCCAAGTCGCCCCCTCGCGAGAGCCCTGCGTTAACCAAACTTTTAACTTGGCAAAGAAGTATGATTTACTTGAATTAAATAATTAAAATACAAATAAGTATAATGCATCATATATAGCGGAAGTTAAATTTTCTACATGTATGCAACAGCAAATGCTTATGATGCATTATTCATGGTTTCCATTAGTAAAATTTGTTATCTAAAGCATCTATCAAAAAGAGAATTAAACTAGCGTGGAGGTAGTTTTATTTTTTTTATTTGAGCCGGACGCTAAATATAAATTTGGCATGGCCTACCCACCTGTTGTTTTGATGTGGCCTGACTAGTAAGATGTTTGGCATAGTGATGGCAGTGTTTCCCGCTTACAGGGATGGTGCTTGACTCAAAGAGTAGCGGCTTCATGGTTTCCCGGTACTGGCTCTCCGCAGCGGTGTACTGTAAGAAAACCAGTTGGATAAATTAAGCCCAACCTTCGGTTAGCGTTTTTTGGATTAGGCATATTAACCAATGAAACAGCTTAAGAAATTCCAAACCAAACTAAATGCTTAAGGAATTTATCAGCCAATGGTCCTGAGAATTTCCATTCCTAAACAGCGGTACTTTTGTTTAATATAATTCACATGAGCTTAGGATTCAAAATCTGGAACTCAGAAATATTAAAAATAGTACACTGACATAGCAGATAACTGTAGAAAGTAATGAAATGCATTAATCAAATACATATTAATTTTCTTAAAATTAAAAAATTGAGAATGAAATGTGTGACAAAAGTGCAAACATCATTTTTGAAGGCAAATTGCGAATTTTTATCTGACCTTACATGATCACCCAAGAAGGGACACCACCCAAGAACTTGAAGATGGTCCGAAAATATCTCGACTTAGCATTGGGTAACACACTATTAAGTCCAAAAGTTTTTGGACCCAGCTTGGAGATTAGGTTAGAATTCTATTTTAGACTTTCCTTTATATCATTTTGGCAAAATTTACCTTTTGTACATGGTTATTAGGGGCATCCCCACTGGCTGCCGCATCCCCATTGATTGGAGGGCATGAGCATCGACCAATCAGATCTTCTCTCTCAAGGCACACTGGCAATGAACCAAACAAAAACTATATGTATGTGGTTGTGAAGACTAAACGATTTTAAGCCTGTCTTTTAAAGCCCTGGTTTATAGATTATTCAGAATTTCGCAACTCTTTAAGTCAATCTCTAGCTTAACATTCCCAAAAATATACAGGTATCGCTAGGGGAGTAGATCTCAGACAGCAGTAGATCTTGGACAGTCACAATGTTTGCCTTATTTTCTTTAAATCATATGCCTGTTAAAAATCAATCAATGCCACACTTGTTCAGAAAAACGTACACCTTTGCCTACAGTAATTTTCATTCATTGAAGTGATTATTCAGCAGAGCAATTGGCTCCATTACTTGACATTCTGTGACGTCTGACATGTCTTGTCTGTTGCAAATACATATTATTTTAATGGCAAGGAAAGCTTCAAAGTTATCATTAATGTTTTTTTTGAAACATTCAAACATCAAATAGATAAATTGGAAAAAAATATCATGACATCATTTACTGAAGATGTCAGAAATTTAGTACTGTCAAATGAGAATTAGAACCCTTTTTTGACTGAATTTGACACTTATTTCGGAACCATAGAAAACAAACATATTTTATTTCATTTCAGATAATCAAATGTCTGAAATCTACTCCCCAACTGCTTAAATAATTAAGTTTTAAGTTCTTGCTTTTTAAACATTTACATGTACATGTAGAAAACCGAAACTGTACTCACATTTAACTAGTTTGAACAGTTCACCGATCTCCCTAAAAACAAATTAAAACCAGCATTAAATGGAAATAAGAAAACCAACACTCCATTTCAATATAAAGGCAAAAACTTGGAATAAGAAAAACAACCTGAAAACAGAAAGATTATTGATTAATAAAATTATATAAATTACCCCCCCAAAAAAAGGCACACTAAGGCCAAAAAAATAAATAATTGTCCGGGTGACATCTTGTCCAAAAACAGGTAGGGTAGGTAGTTGTTTTTTTATTAGGCTTTATGTTAGAAATGTATTGTCATAATTGGGGCTTAAAAGTATATCTTCAGTAAAAAGCTTTTTAATCTACACATTTAAACATATACAAAAAAAATATTCTTTTTTTATAATTTATTTTTAACCGCAGACTATAGAAACAGTATCCTTTTTCATAGGTAGTGTCAGGTTACCTGAACCAGAAGTTTTTTTGAAAGGCCCTATTTGGAATCAATTGATAAATAGTCAAGTATTGATAAATAGTCAGCAAAGGTTAAACCTACTTAGCCAGTTTTTCCTCCATATCTGGGTCAGCACTTGGGCCCTTCATGGGCTGTCTGTTGGTCCGTCTGACGTATGCCGCAATGTCCTGGTGTTTCTGCCACATGTACTTCACGTTGGCCGTGATACAGTCCTGTACCTCCGCATCACTTATGTCCGAGTCTGTATCCGTATAAATGTCATTGTCAGCGCCCGTGCTCTCTGGGAGATGACCGTTGGATGGTTTGGAGATCTGCTTTAGCATTATACTGGCCTGCAAGCAAAGTTAATTTAATACTTCCCGTTAAAAACATAATGATAACATTGATTTTTTAACTAATCATTTTTCACGTCTCAAAAATGAACTTCTCCTGTTGGATTCTATCCTCATGGCAATACCACATTATAAAGAGAAATGACCAGCTGCTAAGATGTTACTTATCTGATCTAGATTTGTACAAAAATAGCTGCAAGAATGCAAGGGGCATAATCCTATAGACCTAGTTTAGGAAAGTTTAACAACTGGCCGAATGCATAATTTTTATGTGTGTCCATAGCCAACAGGGGCAGTAACTCTTTATGACAAGTTGCAACATAAATCTATGAAGACATACCTTGTCATAAAGCTGTTCAAGATACTGGTACAGAGAATGTCTGTCCATCCAGCCAACATAACAGGGGCAGTTACTCTGTACAACAAGTTGCAAAAGAGCAGAATGCAGGAAAGGAATTATTTCCCTTAAAATTATAACACATACCTTGTCATTCAGCTGTTCAAGATACTGGTACAGGGAGAGTGTCTGTCCATCCAGCCAACATGACAGGGCCAGTAACTCTTTGCAACAAGTTCCAGTAGAGCAGAAAGCAGGAACAGGAATTACCTCCCTTAACATTAATTCACTAAGAAGACATACCTTGTCATTCAGCTGTTCAAGATACTGGTACAGGGAGTGTGTCTGTCCATCCAGCCAACATAACAAGGGCAGTAACTCTTTACGATATGCTGGAATAAAGAAGAAATTCGTGAAGAAATCAAACAAAACCACTCAAGAGTGAAATGAAGGAATATGTTACCTAGTTTAGTTCAAACTTCAAGGAGTGTAAAACAAGTTTTTACCACATTATATTGACCACTCTCCTTTGCACAATGTTAGGCATGAGTGTTGTCTTGTGGTTTAGGGAAACTGGAATGCCTACTTGTCAGGTTTCATGACCACCAATAAAACTTGCATACACCCAGACTGAGAATTGGACCTGAGAAACCTTCTGAGAAGCAATTCAATAACCACAGCCCTAACCAGACAAAATATTACTAACAATTGATATAATGACATACAAAAGCAAGACAATACCTATTTCTCGTATCAAACTGATAATCACAGTGTAGACCTGAAAGAGAGAAAAATAATCATTCCGAGTCAAAATCAAATATCCAAACCATTTAGTTTAAACTTTGTCAGTTTTTAAAACAATTGTGAAGAAAGTTACATTAACTTCTATTATTTCATTCTCATTAGCATGATGTTGCATGAGAGTGTGGTCTTGTGCTGTGGGTGAAACTGGGGAAACTGGAGTACCCGGAGGAAAAACACTTGTTCAACTTGATGACCACCAACAAAACTCACATGCACCCAGTCTTGGAATAAAACCTAGGTCATCATGGAGAGAGCGAGTATGCTGGCCATTGTGCTGACTAGACAACCCAAACCATCTAATGATTGTTATCATATTTTTCTATATTTACCATTGACAAATATGTTACATTTTGATGTCTGGTAATTCATATAATATATGTGAAATAAATGTCAAAACAAGCCTTTTCATTTTCAATCAGTAAAGCTTTTGTGTTCAAGGTCACCACAACCGTTCCCTTTGGTTCTAACATCAAAGTCAAGACCAACCCCTGTATTAATTTTGAGGACCCAAGGCCTAAGAATACTCAAAACTTTAAAAAAGGTATCAATTGGACAAGGTTCGTGTACTGACTGACTGATCAATATGAACATAGGAATAAACCATGAAAAAATCATTATTAATAATGTTAATGCAGCTTTACTTCAACTGAAATTGAAAATGAATGGCAAATTTGCAATCCTCCAAGGTTGCTAAGATGTTTATCAGCATTATTAAGAATAATAATATAATCTTTTTTGGTCGCCAAATTTGCTATTGTTGTATTTGATGCCTGAATCACTCTCAGAATAAGGACGGAAGAAAGTCATCATACTTTAAGCTTTCAACAAATGTTTGAAATTATACAAATCTCTTTGCAAGTTTATGTTTTATTAACCAGAAAAAGAAAATAAATGTTCCGAATAAAACATTTGGTGAAAGCTTGTATAAAAGTAAGTGAGTTTTAATATCATCATCGAGTAATAAATCTATTGAGTATATTCATTTTAATTTCATACTTAATATCCATAAAAGCTGTATTTTAAAATACAAGTGTAATGTTCTTACTGAAGCATGTCTGCTGATCTCTAGTAAAGAATTCTCCTTCAAATGTTGCTGAAAAAGATCAAAATACTTCATGAACTTGTAAATTACACTTTTACTTTTTCAACATATTAAATTTCAACTGTTTTCTTAAATATATGACACATTTCACTATTCTTACATGTGTACCCAGCACTTCTGATTACGGGCATATCATGCGTAAAAAAAAAACACATAAAAAGTGTCCAATTTACACATGTTTATATTTTCAGAGCATAAAGATACTTTAATACATATGGAACTATATATAGAAACACATTTGTACAGGGATTTCGCGTTTATTTGCATGACTCAGCAATTATCAGTTTTGCGGCCCGGGCTGATTTTCAATTATTATTTTGCGGCCCATTGAACGTTTGCACGTGAATTCAATTTTCGCCTTAAAATTAATTTTGGCGACTGCAAAGTAATGTCTTGACTAAATAAATAAAATTTTATTGATCTGCTTGAACATATTTATTATTAAAATCCTAAAGGGAGGCAAACGCAAACACAGTTTAGGAAGATATGCTAGTGTATGATAACCAGTGTGGACGGTTAGGGCGGCATTTTTTTATTCTGCGTTGACATTAAAAAAAAAAAACAAAGGAAGAGGCAAAATTGAATTTACTTGGAAAATAGCAACTGTTCATACATGTTGACATCATTAATCCGAGGTATTGGTTTATTTAAGTACAGACAGTCGTTCTACTTGCTAAGTGTTCATGTTTATTGAATTGAATTCAGTTATTCAGGACATGAACAGATAGATGTTAGTGATTCGTACACAAAGATTTGGATAGACGTGCTGTGGAATTTTCAAAGTAATCAATTGTAATTGGAATGGGAACATAAAAGTGACAACAAAATGTTGTTTGCCTGTTTGGCTCACTCTCAAAAACTAAATAAAAAGTAAATTTAATTTGAGAGTGAGTTAACTCATTGTAGTTAAGCGAGAGCGCAATGAGAATGCACAACTGGATTGCAGGTAAACTTTAAAAAGCAAACTTTAAACTTGCAAAATAAGAAAAACAAACATATGTATTGAAGAGGTTAATACACGGCGTAGCCGGGCCGTTGAGTGAAAATTAGCCCACGTGCTCATAATGTCCCTCGACTACGTCTCGGGCCATTATGAGTCACTCAGGCCAATTATCACTCAACGGCCCGGCTGATATTTGCCCTCGTGCTCATAATGTCCCTCGACTACGTCTCGGGCCATTATGAGTCACTCAGGCCAATTATCACTCAACGGCCCGGCTACGCCGTGTATTAACCTCTAAATAATACACTGATATGCGTCCTTCAAAATATCTGTGCATATCTGTTCCCATTGAATAGTGCTATATGACTGCATAATCGATTAACATCGATTAGCCCTACCGTACATACTGAATAAAATCACCACTCCTACAAAAACATTCAGATAAGCAAATTAAATCAGTTAAGATAAAGCAAAACAATCAGGCAATATTGTTCATTTCCTACCTCAATGAATGGTATAAGCACAGAGCCCTCCAGTACAGTGTAGATGTCATGAATAAAATCCCCGCTCCCAGGAGGCGGGGTTATATCCATACTGCTGGTCCCTGCAACATCGTACACGGACGACGTGGCTGCTATCTCCGTGGTGGTTTGGCATGCTGGCAGTCTCTTAAGCTCTTTCACAATGTCTCGTAATGCTGACTCAATCTGAAATTGGTTACAATGGTAAGCTCAAGTCATTGAAGAAAATTCAATATTTTACCTTATACTGAAGTTATCTGGTGTGTGATATTAGTCTAACTGATAAATTACCGACTAATTTTGGACAATTTTGAACACCAAATGGTCATGGTGTAAATAGCTTCCTTCTCAGAATGTTAATCATCATTCTCTTTAACAGTAAAACAGAATATAAGATGGACAATGCAATAACAAAAAATTGTGTCTCGCCAGCTGTAAACAGCTTCCAAATGAGTCTTAACAGCTATCTGAATTACTACTACAAATTAATGCAAGTTTCCATACTCACAAACCAGTAGTCCCTAAACCACACGCATACAAATGAATGTATACATATTGGCAATGCAATAACACAAAATTTGTGTCTTGCCAGCTATACACAGCTTCAATTTGAGTCTTTATAGCTATCTAAATAACTTCTACACAATAATGTTTTCATACTCCCAAAAAAGTAGTCCCAAAATCACAGTTATAAATGAATTATTTGACACAATGTTAGAAGCTGGGGATGTGTGTGATATACACAGTCAGTGGTTTCATACCATGAGAGAGCAAGGCTTGTATAACCCATACATCCCCAGCTTTTTACAGTGTTGCTCTCTGCTAAACTTATACACTACTTAGAGAATTTAATTTCAACATATTACCATTAGCTTCAATTTCATTCGTACAAGCTAAACGATTAAGAGACACAATTTAAAATTGACTCAAAAAGAAAGGTCTGGTAATTAGACTAAACTGATTGATCATGATAAACCGATAATTAGCGAACATAAGTTAACTTCCCCATAGAAGGTCGCCCAAATATCAAAAGAAGTGTGAAGCGAGGATTTTGTATGGTCACCATTTCGATAATTTCGTTGTGGGGTATAAAATTACTAAGGGTGTATGGATTATACACCACCTCCACATAATCGCTCTAGACCTATCGGATAGTGTCATTTATGTAGGAGTTGATATATAGTCAAAACGCGTTGGTTCGATATCCCAGGGACTGGCCTAAATGCTTCAAGCCTTGCGAATATTGAGCCAAGCACGAATGCTTACATGGAGTAATATAAATTTTTCAATAACAACTCGTTTGAGTTAAGTAGATGTACATTTTGTCACTGGTTCCCATCACTATGAGCCACACAAACCTTATTGTCTTTTTCCCTGTTGGCGGCCAGGTAAGCGTCTATATCCCAGCCTGGTCTGTTAACGTGCCCATATCCAACTCCCTTTGCCCAAAATTCATCCTTTTCTTTTTCCTGGCTTGTTTTCTGTTGCTGTAACAAAGAAATCGATCAGATTTAATAATAATAATACTAAACTATCTAATGTATGTATTACGGATAGATTGCTTTTTTTCAGATATTCATGCTGAAAGGCACGGGAGTAAATTCTATCGGTACATTTTAAATACTGAATTTTACTGTGTATAGGACGCATTTTTATGCCCCAGAATTTTTAAAAATAAAATGTCTGTGCCCTTTCTATAGCATAAGGCTTCTGACAAAGGCCATTTCAGGCCAATTTCATAATTCAAAACAAACATGGTGGCTACCGTAATTGACATTTTTCCACTGCTTCCTATCTATGGTATTAGGCTTTTTTACCCCAATTTTTCTCCTACTTTTTTGCCTGCATCTATCTTAGTGTCTTTTGCACAGTAAAATTCAGTAATTATTCTTCAGGTTTAAAATTAGCAAAATCTTCTGCGGCTGAGTATTTATTGTTAAAGAAAAGTCATCAACAATGTATGTTTGTATAAAACAATATCAAATACAGTGAAATACTTAACATCACATAACAGACATTGAGCTTGTCCAATCGGAGCACAAAAAAAATAATGGCATCATAATCCCTTTTGGTTCATAAGTCAATATAAACGCCAAGTGTTCTCTATACAATAGACTAGGTGAATATACCAATTCAATACATTTACTACTTTTAACAGTTTTGCTCCATACGCAATAAATATGATACGGCAACAAATAAAAATCCTTTTGTAAATAATTTTTATAGTTCCACTATTTCAAAAAAACTTCATTCCATTCTAAAAGACCAACTTTCACATTTCTGCCAAATCTTCACTGAATGAAAATTACTTTCACTGAAACAAAATTTAAATCAACTTACTTGGCTTCTGGCTGTGTTTTTCAGTTCCGTAATTTTATCTTCCCCGAGCCGATACTTGTCATTAGCCCTGGGTGTCATCTCACTCACCTATGTAAAGGAAGTGTTATAGAAAAACAAGTGAACCTCGGAAAGAACACCAACACTCACCTTTGGAAATATACACAAGACAACACTCTTGCACAACATCATGCCAACGAGTGACTTAGCATAATGAGTATATTACTAAATTCAGTTTGAGCTCAGAAGCCTTAATTTAACGATTATTGAAGCAAGAGGTTTGGTATTGGTGTACATGTGTGTTTTGTCTCTGGCAACATTTGCACTAAGTTTCATATCAGTTTGTTTACTTTCTTTTTTCATTATGGCTCAATCACTGAAAATGATCACTCCAACAATGGGCCAATGCTATAACCACGACTCAACTTTTTTCATCGATAAACAGACAAGCAGAAACAAATCTATAATATATATTTCACACTTTAAGGGGCACAATATTAATAGATGCAAATAGTAGCCTATTTTAATGCATTGTTATGTTAATTTCTCACAAAACAAAATAATAACATTCAAACTCTGTCCCATTTTGGGGCTTTTACTTGATCATACATGAAAATGTATTTGTAAATCAATTCTCTGCAGACTTTGAAGATGCACTCTTATTCCAAAATAAGATTAACCACAAAAATACAATTGTATTGATATACCAAAAAAGATAAATAAATGTCAAAAACAATGGTTCTAATGAAGGATACAGAGTTTAATTTGAAAGAAAGGTGCAAATATTTAATATATCACCATTCATTTAATATTTTTGCGTTTTCAGCAAAAAATATGTTTGTTATACATGTGTATATATTGATTTTGAATAAGAGTGTCACTTTAAAGTGACACTCTTATTCAAAATCAATCTAATAATTATATAAAGTTTTGTTAAAAAATACTCTCTGTTACCTACATCTGCTTGATTTCGCCTACTTTCCTCTATGCTAAATCTAGCCTTCCCACCATGTAACAAAAACCTGCATTTTTCAATGCTTTCTCCATACCTGTGTAAGAGTAAGGAGGTGATGTTCAATATAGAGGTATGGACATCGAGAGAGGTCGTTCCTGTCGTGGTCCACGTCGATACGCGCCCACTGCTGCAGGAAGTCCCGAATACCCTCGATAACTGACTTCATGTCCTTTGTTGGGGACCAGTACGATAGTTGGAGGAATTCTATGTTAGTGATTCGCTGCATCATACAACCCTGTAATGGAAAGCAAAAAATAATGGAATGTTCATTTAAGGATGACTTCACTAACCCGGTGTACACAGAAACACATCGGACAGTCGGACTTTGTCGGTAGATTTTCAAACTGTCTGTTTATCTTCAAGGAATTGTTTAAGGCCAGGATTAAACTGATCTCCAAAGATGAAATATACATTGCATATGAAGCCTTTTGACAACTGTCACTTTTATCGGATGTTTATATTTAAAATCTGTGTAGTGCGCATTTATAAACTGTTTTTGGTTAAAAATAATTTAATGTCCTACTTAATATGAAAATTTCCTGCATATACTTATAAGACATCAGACAAAATGTTCAGCCTGACCAAATCCTTTTTTGCACAAACTGCTAACCTCGCAATTATCATATCTTTACATACACAAGAACCCCATTTCTAAAATATTTAATGATTATATTTAGTTTAAAACTTATTCATTTTACAACCATTGTGAAACAAGTTATTATTAGAGTATATATATATAAATCATTCTTGTTGTCATGTTATGAGAGCGTGTGGCCTTGTGTTGTGGGGGGACCCTGAGTACCCAGAGAAAACCCACTTATTAGACCTTATATTTATTACATAAATTTCATAAAGACTTACCTGTAATCTTGGTCTTAAAACTTTCACCAATGGTGGATAAAATGGGAACAGATCTATCTCAAACATCTGGAAAAAAAACAACTGAAGTATATCTGACAATGATATTTCTTTTTACGATATTCTGTTAAAATTATGCAAACACCATGTTCAAAATGATTTTCTAATGTTCTTTCTTTATGACAATATTTATCGAATTAATTTTAGGTCTTAGATCATCCTCATGATATGTTCTTCAAATATGTCCATAACATATTATATTTGATAACATCAGAACAGCCACCAAATCGAATCTATCACTTACAGGCCTTTCACAAAAGCAATGTTAGCAACTAGCATTGCGCTGTTATTCAAGAGACTTAATTTACCACAACTAACAAAACTGATCAGATTTGCTGCATTCATACATAATTATGCGCTTTATTGATGTGAACTTATGACGAGTATTTTTTTTTAATAATTATTTGGTTAAACTGAGGACTGAGCTGAAATATTCCTACCATCTCCATCTCGATATAGTCATATCCATGTCGCCTCATGATTTCTGCAAGGTCTTTGGCAAGATCGCTGCAACAAATTATTAGGGATTAGGAACATCGGTCGAAAATTATAATCGATCAATGGAAATAATCAGTCCTGCAATTTCAATAAATTTTCAATTATGTTGCATAGAATGAGCTTTTGATAATTCTTAATTATTTGTATTCAGATAAATTTTCATTTGTACTTTTTCATGAAATAAAATATATTCAAACCATGAAATATGAATGTTTAACTGACAATGCAAATTTATCCACATCATTTTCATATATTAAAATTCAATGGACATGTTACTTTACAAAACATGCATGCTATGACATTTATTAAAGTCTCAAATAAAACAAACGGTATGAATGTAATAGCTAACTGTTCTGAATTTTAAGATTTAATACATAATTCTGCCACTTATGAAAAGATCTTTGTTTACATAAAGGCTCAAAAAATAAGAACAACACAAAATACTTGATACATGATACAAATTCACTGTGTTGATCCATGAACTTAAAAAAGTACAAATGTAGAAAGTCACATACCTTCCCTCCTCAAACTGTGCCAGCTTCACACGCCACTGGTAGATATTGTCTTCAATGGGCTCTGCCGAGAAACCACACTCCTGAAAATAACAACTATGAGCTCTTGAAAACCTACGAATAAGACCGCTAGTATCAAAGACAAGACAACAGGTTAATCACACTTTGCCAGCTTCAAACGTCACTGGGACCTAGTGGCAATAATTGTTCAGAGCTTTTTTAAAGTTAGCAACATGATAAACAACATCGTTATTAACTTTAGAAGAAACAGGTGTCTTGAACCATGTTAGATTTACTGCAGATCACAAATGTATCCCTTTTAATTCTAGAGCAATGAAGACTTGAGAGTTAACAACAATGATGTTAACCAAGTTTTGAACAATTAGCCCGTTGTCTTTAACCTGCTCGGCTCCCATACTCCCATAGCATTATAAACCTTAAAATCAGACTAAGACAACTTTATGACAGTTCAAATATATCAAACTATGCCTCACATGCCAGTGGTAGATATTGGGCTGATTGTTAAAAAAAAATGTTAACTGCATCATTGTTAACCTATAAAGATCAACTATTTTATGCCATAATAATAGATTTAAATTAAACAAGGGAGGGGATGAATTTGTTCGTCTCCCTTATTTCACATACCTGTTCACATTCCATGATCTTAACAAGGTCGTTTGTGAGGATACCAGACGGTGCGTTACTCGTGAATATCTGCTGGGACGACTGCTTCCTCATATCCAAACCTTCAAAACAAAACAATATCACATATATGTAACTGAATAATAATTGTTATACTGAACCTTTAAAGACTGGGATTTGTGGATTTGATTTCAGAATAACTGATGGCAAAATTCTATAATATTCTTTTTAATCCCATACATGTATAATAATATTTCTAAAACACTCTTTCAAAAAAATCACTGTCAGTCATGAATATAAACAGGTTAAAATATTCCAACATCTTAAACTTTCATACCGTTTTCTTATAAATTATTAGTGAGAGCAAATTACTCAGTAGTTAAAACATTATAAACATGCCAGCCAATGAAATCGCCTATCACCGTTCAATATGTACTACACTTCAAAATCTTAACCATTAAAATTGTGGTTTTACAACCTAACATACGTGATATCATAATTTTGTTCCAAGCCTGCTGGAAACACACTTTATAATCAAAGTAGGTTCAAACATATCATGTAAAATCTAATGACTAAGAAGGGCTTGCTCACCAGGCTCACTCCGCCAATTAACGTTTACTTATCATGTTTGTATTATTACATGGAAATTGGTTATTCAAACCCATTTCTTATTCATGTATGTATTGTTTATTACAGTTTATTAAGGTCTTCCCATGCTTTACTCAGTTTTTAAATGCCATAAATGACATAAGATAGAAGTGACTGCGAATCCCAGTCGCATCTAGACATACCCTAGCTCTTTTCAAAGTGACCTTGATTGTTTCGCAAACTTGGTATGAAGGAAAAATAAATAGGAGACGACTTTTTGGGGTTTAACCAGTACTGAGTACAGTCAATTTTCCAGTACTACCCTCTAAATTCCCATTTTTGATGTCTTTAAGCATGACACAGTCCAGAATTGAGCCTAGGATCCTCCACAATCAAAGCTGAAGCTCTGTAAATGCACTATGCTATGGTTATCTATTTCTAGCACACCGAATAGGCATTTCCGGTGAATTCAGCCGTGCTGGAAAACTCCATCTGGCATCCCCCATGCCAGATGAGCTCTGTAAATGCACTATGCTATGGTTATCTATTTCTAGCACACCGGATAGGCATTTCCGGTGAATTCAGCTGTGCTGGAAAACTCCATCTGGCATCCCCCATGCCAGATGAGTCACGCGCTGTGACGTAATAATTTCAATTTCTTTTATAATACACTTTATGTAATAATTATTATGAGATTTAAATAGATGAGTTCCATTAACATTAACTTTACAAAAATAAAATTTAAAAAACAAAACAAAATAACCCTTAAAAGACGTGATGTCAAAGGAACTTATTGACGTATGCAGTGAATACAAATTACTGCGCGTCATGACGTCAGTAAACATCATCGCACGCGAGTTTTGGTGATATGTACAAAATTACTTTTTTATATGTATTTTTTTCACAAAAATGTAATTTAATGTATGCTAGAAAAAAATATCTATCATGTGTGTCCGTTCCGGATAGAAAAATCCGACCCTCGGGCACGCTGCGTAGCCGGTAACTCGGCAAGCCTCGTTACCTGGCAACGCAGGTGCCCTCGGGTCGGATTTTTCTATCCGGAACGGGAACACATGACAGATATTATTAATACATATACCTTGTTCAAGTCGCTTTTTCCTCATCATTTCTCTAACAATAGGCTCCTGTTTGGCCCATCTCATCTTGAACATAAAGCAGTAAAAATATAGATATAGGGGATATTTGTTGAGTGATAAAAACAAAACATATTTTAGCAAACTAACACAGAAAGCAGTTTTATTCATAATTCATAAATTTTTCATCCTAAGTGAACGCTGCATTACTTTTATCAAGCGATATTGGGACCAAATCTTTCAGAGCAGTGAAAATATCAACTTGATGATACAGCAGTGAAAATAACATGATATTTCACAGAAAACAATAGCTTCAACACTATAAAAATTGTATGTGATGCCTTACATGTCATAAATAAATAAGTTGATGAGTATACAGCAAGGTAGATTATGGTGTATGTATAACAGATTAATAAATTTATTCCAATGGGGCAATTTTTTTATCATTGGGACTGCTGTAATATTTAAGTTCATCAAAATATCATGATGATACAGCCTATTAAATAAAAGAAATTGGATATGTGGCTAATAAACCATCAGCAAAAAAGACGACAATTTACAGTCATTGCACTGATTGGCTGATATGCAAGTGTTAAACTATGCCACCATCTTATCAATGAGCGTAATAAGACCATCATTATGGGTGTGCAAAGCCATGAGGCATATTCAATCGTAGACACCATAAAAACAATACTCATGTATGACGCCATTCCCATTATAGCCATGAACAAAATCGCTTACTGATGGTACTAGTGTTGCGAATCGGTTACAATTTTACAATCGATAATCGGTTCCACTCAAGTAATCGATTATCGATAGTACAATCGTTTTTTTAGAATACTAGATAAAACCTAAAGTGAAGTTTTATTCATGCACATTATTAAACTCTTAATCATTATATATGCATACACGTTATGTCTATGATTGAAGTAATTTTAAAGTGTTATATAAAAAATAGTTCATTTTTACTTGCTCATTGTGGCTTTCATCTGCCATTTTGTTAAAGATAAAGTCTGAGCACTTACTTATATTTTTTTCATTTTTTTTTTTCGATGATCGATTATAACCAAATACAATCGATTGTCGCCGATTTCAGGCCCAACCAATCGATTTTCGATTATAATCGATCATCGGAACATCACTAGCTGGTACCAAATTATTAATAAAGTATAATTTAAGTACACACCTTTTTTCGAGCCACCTTCAACTCCCAAGCTGTGGTGAAAGTGTCATCGTCATCCAGGTCCAGGGTCTGAGAAATACATAAAACCATTAGAAATAAACTGTTTCCAAGATATTAAAGCTGCAATCCCACAGGTTTACCATTTTTTATTTTTTGTCTTGGAATGAGAAAATTATTGTGTAAAAATCTGCAACCAGTGATAAAAGACTGCTGACAAAAAATTAGATCGCAAATTTTTATATTTCCATTCCAAAATGAGTGTTTTATGGCTAAAACCTAGGGATGCAAACGAATGGCAAAATTGATATTCAAATATTCGGTAATTCTTTCGATCGAATATTCGAATACAGAAATACTTATTTAGAAGATGTAGTAAACTACTATTAATATTAGTCCCTAAAGTAAAAGCCAGGGCATTTTTACCCTACTTTGTCGTAGCCAGTACGCGCGACGGATCCTGATTTTCCCAAATGAGCCTTTGAAAAAAACAATACATTATAAACAGACAAACAACAAAATCTAATAATTTCAATTCAGCTGTCTTTATATCTGTAAACAATGTGAAATCATATGGATTCCTAGTCAAATAGCGTTTTGCGCTAATGGAGAGTCTTTCCGCAGGATATTTACATCTAAATTGACTAAATATAACTATAGAAAACCCAAATTAACTTGGGAACTAGTGAAATAATAAAACAAAAACATACGTGGATTTGACTTATCTATACATCTGTACAACAATAGAGGAAATATCATAAAACGCTATACAATACATTTACATTTAAAAGCACGAACATTGTATCGAAACATGGAAACCAGTTTTAAGCACATATATGTAACAACATATTTGTAACACATGACATTCATATCATCACGGCGATTTGAGCTATGTTGCACAGCTGAATTTGTAGCCAAAACAACACATTGGTGTTAAAGCCGATTCCTAGCCAGTTATTGTGGTGGTGTTAGTAGTTCATACTCCGGGTCCCGGCGTGAGCACATTGAAGGGTCCAAGAGTGACAGTTCAACTACCGCACACCTATCCTGGGCAGACTATCAGGCGGTTAACCAGTACTAGGTGCCTTCACCTCTGTAAGGAACTAACAACTTGCCATGCCAGGGGCAGTGGTACAGTGTGAATGGTCGTAGAAAGGATTTAATAACCAATCATAAGCAGAAGTGACCTGGTCCGCACGCGAATCGAACCCGGGTTGTCCGATTAACAGTCAAACGCTCTACCGATTAAGCTAACCGGGCAGACAGCCAGTTATTGTAAAAGTAGGGGGACTTTTTATAGTACCCGACGATATGTCCCTAGTGACATATGACGCGTGTTCAGTGTATTGTCATCTCATTCACACCTCTGGCATTAGGGGCCAATCGTTGTAAAAACAAGACAAACAAACTTTATAAACAACACCAGTGTTGTTGGCAAAAGGTTTTTTATTCGCTTTATCAAACTCTTTTTTTTTTCGAATATTCGAATACCGATTTTGACATTCGAATACCAAATGTTTGATAGAATATTCGAATATTCATTTGCATCCCTACTAAAACCGTTACTTACGGTTCAAAAAAATCCATCAATTTTTGAACATAAATATAAACAGCAATAAAATGTTTTGACATCAGTCTTATATGACTGGTGTACATGCATTTTCGCATAAATTGGCCCGTTTCTAGACAAAAAATAATAAAGTTGTCAAAACGTTTGATCTGTGGGAGTGCAGCTGTTATGCATGATGAAAATGTCAACAGGAGCGTTCTGACGTGCGAGGATCTACAACACACCTTTATAATTTCTACCAATGTTAAGGCATCAACTTTACATCAATGGCGTGGGTACTCATGGTTTTTTTATAGGCTGCCGATGTTAGGTGAAAATTTTGTTGAGGTAAGGGTTATCCCTGGTATATGATAATATCTCTTACAACAACACCACATGAATGTGAATGCCAATGATACAGCACTTTCTAGAAAATAGAGTAATTTTTCCATCTGCTAACAGCATCAATACAGTCAACAATAAGCCTACATCAAGGCTAGGACTGAAAATATACACAGACTTAATTGTATGTCTTAAATTGTGACAAAAGAGCAAGCCAATGCTATTTTTTTAAATCTGACAAACATTTTGACAGAATGGAACTAAGCATAAGCGTGCACCTTGTCATAACTAACAACCCAGTTGAAATGTGGCCTGAAATGCGATTTTGGCACAGTTGGCATTGAAATGAACAACGTAAAATGTTGAGAGTAAAATTCTGTAACAAATAACAATGCATTGTATATGCATGTATATTAATATGGTTACTGAAAAAAATGCCAATATGAATGTTTCAGATTTTTTGCACAGAAACATTGAAATCAAGACTATGACTGATGCTTTGCATTTAAAGGCAAGCTAAACCATTACGGAAACATTTTTTTAATAGATAGAGAAGGGTGAGAGTGGTTTAGTGATATGGATGTCCACCTCTCACCCCAGAGTTTTTAATTTCAATCCCCACCAGGTGATCTTTCTCATCGCCTTTTAAATGATGACATCAGTACTGACCAAGCTATCAGCTTTGTCAAAACCAAGCTTAAAGAGACCAGAAACCCGAATATACCATTGCAAAAAAAAGGGAAAATGGTCAAAAGCTTACATAAAATTTATACTATTGTGCCATGTAAATTAATGTATTATGGGCCTCATACTAGTTCATATTAATAATTCTAAGCTTGTTTTGAGGAAATACTGTATTTGCCAATTTGGGGACCATCTGGTTAGAGAAAAATTAGAATTAAATTAACAAAGCTACTTTCTACTACGTCTGAATGACTGCATGTTACTAACATCGTCCATAGTCTCCTCTTCTTCCTCCTCTTCCATGTCTTCATCCTGGAAGTAATTTTTTTAAACATGTCAAACAGTATAAAATTATTTAAAATCAATGGTTGTTTTTGTAATAAAAAACTGATATCTGCCCCTCTGCACATCATAACAATATGGTGAACATTTGTGGCAAGTTATTTCAAATCCTTCAAGTGGTTCAAGAGATATGGAGCCGACAGTAGTCATATGACCTTTGACTTCTAAGTGTGACCTTGACCTTGATCCAAGCTGGTTGTAACCTGATCTGTGCACATCATCACAATATGGTGAACATCTGACATGAAATATACTCATATTCTAGTTATATGACCTTTTACCTCTACATGTGACCTTGACCTTGAACAGAACTGGTTGTTAAATGCGCTCTGCACATTGTCACAACATGGTGAAAATTTGTGTCAAATTATTTCAAAATCCTTCAAGCGGTTCAAGAGGTATGGAGAGGACACAGAATGTAGTCATAATTATGACATTTGAACGCCAAGTTTGACCTTGACCTTGAACCAGGCTGTTTGTAACATGTGCTCTACACATTGTCTCAATATGGGGAACATTTGTGGCAAGTTAAAAATGCTGGTTCAAGTGATTCCAGAGATATTGAGCGGACCCCATTAGTGACTGTCAGCAGTCTTAACAGGGAACTATCCCAGATCCTATGAAACATATTTCGTGAAAGCTGACATTTTGGTTATAAAAAATTGCCTTACCTCTGAAGACTCATGCTTGTTTTTGGTTCTGACAGAAAATAATGCCACTGCTCTGCAAAATGAAATTTAATATATAAAAAGGCATTTAGCCATCAATGTACATGTATTGTTAACAGACCTCTACATCAATTAAAAAATGAGTATATATCAAACTTAGATCCTAAACAGCATGTGTATTTTTGCATTTTCATAGCCAATGCATAAAAGTTTGCCATATTATACTGTGTATAGGACATTCTTTGTTTGCCCAAGAATTCAATGAAAAGATGCCTGCATCCTATATTGAAGACCACTACTGGTATATTTTTCCATATGTTGAACTAGATTCCCTATAAGAATTGCATATATCTTAAAGTAAAACATACAATTTTCCTCAATTTATCAGCCTGCTAATTATTGCATAGTACAACATATGACTGTTTTGGTATGAAATTTAAGGCATAAATGAAAACAAACACTGACCAATATGGTAGAATTATTGTATCACAGGACTCATGGCTATTAAAAAAGCAACATAACAAAATGCTTAGATTTATACAAAATCATATTATTGCAATAACTTTTAAGTTTTATTAATCATTTGCATAAAATATTATTTTTATGACAAATTATGACTGTAGCTGATAAGGTCATTTTTGAGAATGATATGTAACACAAACCTGTCCAAAACTTCTGCAATTTTTAGCCTGTTCCCCTTGTCCAGTAAAAACTGAAATGTAATATAAAAAAATGTAACTAACTTTACATGGCAATTCAAGCTCAAAATTTTGTCAAAATAAACTGGTAGTTAAAAATTACCTATGTACACATACTTCCTTAAAGAAAGCTTTAGGTTACACACCACCATTGTTATTCCCTATATAATTCAATGTAAAATTATAATTTTTAGACAACATTTAAAGGCATTTCGAGCGAATGCAGGCTATGATAACCACATATATTCTTAAAGTACAAGCTTTAAATAACATTTTAAGCCAATAAAAAAGGGGGGTCAAGTTATTCCTAAGAAAAATCACTCCACTTGAAAAACAAACTCTAAAAATTGCACTGTCCACCATGACAGTTCTTCCAAAATGACCTTTCAACTATAGGGCAGCGGTTTATGCTTTAATCTCTACTCTAAATGATAAATCAAGCAAGAATAGATACTAAAGGTATAAAAGTTTCAGGAATAATGATAGTTTTGATTGACAGTGTATTGAGCATGTGAAAACATGTCTATCAATCATAAGAACATTTTTTTTTTATTGAGAATTTTCCTCACAACGGAAGTACATATGACGTAATGGTGACTTCATTCCTTTAGGGCATCTGCCAACAGAGCACGAGGTCGAAAGGTTCAAGCCCAACACGAGGCTATTACTAAAATGGCCAGTTGCTGACCAGGTACCTTATTAAATGCATAGGTACTGATTACATTCCTGCTAGGCGCCTGGCATATAGGATATAAATCGGGAGAAAAAAAAGTATGTTGGGAAAAATAAATAATGAGACTTTACACTAAAAAGAAATATCAGCTTAAAGCAAAAAAAAAAATCATCTTCCATACCCCAGATCATAAAAATTGCAAGCTGAGGGAATTTTCAGTGAGTTAGAAAATTAACATTTCCATTAAAAGCAAACAAATACTTTAAGGCTGGCCCTTTGAAGTAGCATGAATGCAATTAACAAAATCAATTTATATCAGCACATTCAAGGCGTTGTATTTGCTTAGAATCAGACAATAATTGCAGCTGTAATGTAAATATACAGAAATGATACATCGTATGTAGTTTATTTTGTATAAAAAATCACCTCATTCAAAGCAATGGTCCATGTCTGAATGACTGATTCTGACTCCACTAAGAAGCAGTCTTCATTGTTAGGGTAACCTGAAAAATTAAATCAATATATTGTATTAGTTAACTACCGGTATTTACCCTAAGTGAAATAAATCCAAGCTATCATTTTTGGTAGCCATAAAGTGATTTCTTTCTTGCACACAATAATTATATCAAAAATATTTTGCTGCTAAGAAACCTGCTTTATTCTTAAAAGCTGCACACTCACAGTTCTGACAGTTTTGTTTTTTTCTTGTCTCAGAATCAGCTGATTTTGGCATCATCAATGCCTTCAATTCAGTCGTATAAGACAACTCACAATTTCAATTATTTGAAAAACGGCTGAAAATTTCAATTTTCTGAAAGCCTTTGTAACACTTTTAGCCATTAAACATCCATATTCGACCATAGATGTGAAAAACTACTTTTCTTTACTCAGCTTTCTTAATTCACTGGTTTCCAGTCAAAAATGGCTCATTTCAAGGCAAACAATAAAAAAGTTGTCAAAACGGTCAATATATGAGAGTGCGACAATAACAAACCATTAAAATACATTTTGATTAAACAGGCAAGCAGCTTTCAAAATGATCAAATCAAATTTTTTACAAATAACTGTCAGAAATGATAAACCAGTCAAAGCATCTACTTCATCAATTTTTGTGACAGAATCAAAACTGTTTGCATGTGCATAACAAGGGTGCCATAGAGCAAACACTGAGGGTGAAGCTTTAAAACAAAAACCTTAAAAAATAGCCTGGCTACACCAGTGGTTGTATACACGTGATAAAGTGCTACGTCGGAAGGCAATATGCTTTGAATGAAGACTTTAGACGAAGATAACTTTACTATTTCTTCACCATTTAAAATTAAATATAACGCAGTCTATGCTGCTTACAGAACCCCGCCTTTGGTCTTTTACCAGAGTTTGATAAAGAGTTTAGTTTCTGAAATTACTTCAACATTCCTTTTCACATAACTGCAGCCTGATGGAGCATTGTCTAAATATTAGTTTGGAAATAGGTTTGTATAAGTGTTTGAGGAAACTAATCACCTAATCAAACTCTGGTAAAGAAACGAAGGCGAGGCACTTTAAGCAGCATAGATTGCCCTTTGTTTCATTTAAATTGGTGAAGAAAAAGAAACTTTATCATTGTTTTAAGTCTTCATTTTAAGCAAAATGTCACCTTCCGACATAGCATATATGACGTAATTTATCACTTGGTGTAACACACACTGTACAATGGTAGAAATGAAAGCATGTTTTAACAAATAACTGACAGAAATGATAAACCAGTCCAAACATCTACTGTTCTTTATTTTTGTGACAGAATCAAAACTGTTTGCAAGTGCATAACAAGAGCAAATGCCAGCGCTCCCCTGATTTTTTAGGCATTACTCAACAATTATTAAAGCCACAGTAATTGGCCTTGCCAAACATGACTGTGTGTATTGTCACTGACAGTATCACTATGAAGAACAGGAATAATTTATTCAAGAAATATATCATTCTGTTCCTACATATTCGATTTAGCCAATATGCCCCTGATCAAAGTTATATGATTATTATGTTTATAAGTACAATTATCTCTGTATGTATACAATGTTTCTTATGAATACAGTCTAAACCCGTTGGCTCGATATTACTTGCCTGATTTCCTCGTTGGCTTGAACTGGATGTAACGGACCAATTTTGTTTTATTCTTTGTATGCATTTCCACTTTGCTTGATATTTGCGAGGCTCAAAGTATTTTGGCCAGTCCCTGCTATATCGAGCCAACAAGCTTCGACTGTACAATGAACATTATTTGAGTTACGGACATATTTACAGTGTTTGCACAATGATGCCTATAACACTAACAACAACACCAAGACTGGCACCACCATACATTTACTTTTTTACCTGTGATTGACAGACACGTTAAAAATTAGGGATGCAAACGAATGGCAAAATTGATATTCGAATATTCGGTATTTTTTTTCAAACGAATATTCGAATATTCGATTACCAAAATACATCTTTTAAAAGTTGTACTAAACTATTATAATATTCACTCAAGTAATAGCTGGGGCATTTTAGCCCTACTTTGTCTTAACCACTACTCGCGGCAGACCCACTTTGATTCCTCATTTCAGAAAGACAAAATGTAATACCTTATGAACAAAGAAAAACAACAAAGTATTTTCATTTATAATCCTGTGCCTTCATATTTGTAAACAACGTGAACTTAGATGGATTTCTGATCAAATGGCGTTATACAACAATGGAGGGTCTTTCTGTAGGACGACCAGCCTCGCTCTGGGATTCACCTGTACTAAATAAACTATGGAAAAACCAAACCAACTCGGGAACTAGTTTATTCCTTAATTGGCAAAGGAATTTAAGTTTATCGAAAATAATTGATTTTGAGTGTCACTTATCATATAGCCAGTTATTGTAAAATTACGGGGACTTTTATTGTACCCGACGATATATCCCTAAATGACATATGACGCGTGTTTAGTGTATTGTCCTCACATTCACATGTCTAGGATTATGGGCCAATCATTGTAAAAACAAGACAAACAAACTTTAAACACAACAACAGAGTTTATGGCAAAAGGTTTGTTATTCTATTTATTCAACAACAAAACATCAAATATTCCGAATATCGATTTGACATTCGAATACCAAACTTTTGATCGAATATTCGAATATTCGTTTGCATCCCTATTAAAAATGATTTTCACCGGAACTCAAACATCTCTTGCGTATTCAGGTGGACAAAATTCTATTTTTATTTACCCAAAACCTGTCCTGGGCTTCAAGGCAAGTGTTTATTTTGAAGTCAGTATGAATACTATGCATACATCATGTACTCTGATATATTTTGCAAAGAAAGGGTAAGGACTAGCTGTGTTCTATTCAGTAAGTTCCATACCACATCTAGTGAATTTAGAATAAGTCAATATAAATTGAACTCAACTTGTACGCAGAGTGTAAGTAATTTAACTGTATGGTAATTTTTTTTAATCCAGTGCCTTTAATATGGGCAATTCCAATACTAAGCTTTACCTGATGGCACATGCAGTTTGACTTCATACTCAGAACCAAGCAGCAGATTTACTACACATTTATCCACATCATCTCCAGCAACCTGGAAACAAAGATTATTCTCAAATCAAATACTAACAAAAGCGCACAACAGAATAAACATTACAGCATTCTTTGGTTAATATAACCACTCTACATGTAAGAAAGAAACTGTTCCAAGTAATTAAACTTCAAGCTGAATGCTCTGACTGACATGGACTACAAAACAGCTTATTCTACCAACATTTTATTCTTTCTTCCCTACTCTTATGGCCTACTTTTTACAAATACATTAAGTGACAGATGAAAATACAGTACACTCCACGCGGAACTACCACTTTCCTCGGTGACTCGGAGGCGTTTTTAATTTATCGCGGATTTCCGCCGAGTACGCAACCTTTTTCCTCGCTAAATTTCGCCGAGTTGCACCGAGTTAATCGTTTTCTATGGAGGGTTTTATTGCCGGTAGCGCCGGTGATCGTATCGATTTATTGACCTAATCGCGGAACTCCGCGTTTTGTGCATAGCTACTACAGTACATTGCTTCTGTTAAAACAGTATTAAATAATGAGACATTTAATTTTTCAAAGTACAGTAAGTTTCTTTTTAAAAACAATTATTGTAAATTTTCATCAGCATCGTCAAACAACTGTTGTTTTTCACATTATGTAATTAAAAGATATACCATAGCGTGCGTTTGTGTTTGTTATTGTCATCTTTCTCTTACTATATTAAGGTGTTGAGAACTTAATTAGATTGGAGTAATGAAGGTGTTGAGAACTTTGTAAGTGTGAATATTTTTCGGTCATTATTTCTTAATTTGCATTTTACCACTTATTAACACTTATTAATGTATCCGTAGTTATCAATGGTTCTAAACTTATTTATTACGCATATAAGTGTAAATCCTTCATCAAGTTAATTAAAATCCCATTAAACACCATTTTATACTTGCATTGAAATGAATAACACATTCTATCGGCTTCAGATCAAACAGTCTCACTGTGTGACGTCACATAACTCACAGTTTTACCCACGAGGATCTCATGGAGAGCATGTATATTGTTATGCAGGATTAATGTTTCTGAGTGGTGTTTTCGAATGTAACTTAAGTTTTGCATTTTCAACTTTAATTCATCACATTAATTAGTTACCTATATCATTGAATGTGTTGACTTTTATTGAGGATTCAATAAGTATAACTGTACATAATTGCTTCTTACAGTCTATAAGTGTGGTAAAGTTTTATTATTGGCAGATCGTTTTACAAAAATGTCATGTCTTTGTTTTCTTAATCCCTTGATTGCCCTTGTTGTTTATTTAATCCTACAATAAATATTTCACACTTCCTCTTTCTACATGCAATACATCGTTTAGGATGGGTATTTACTAATTAACTTGTCAACAGTGGTGTATACGGTTAGGTAAGGTTGAAACTTGGTAAGTGTGAAAGTTTGATTGATGTCCTTTGGATGTCCGAAAATTAGGTACGCGAAATAAATTATTTTTATAAATAATTACGGGTGTAGCAAAAATATCAAATAAATTGAACAAAATTAGATACAGTGGGAGATTCTTATCGGTTTTCCTCCGAGTTTCGCGGTGTTTTTACCTCCGAGTAACGCGGCGATTGTAATTATACGGTCCACTAATCAGCCTCGGTGGGTGAACGAGTAAAAACGCCGAGGAAAGAGGATTATGATCAATTGGATGTCGTGTCTGCGATGACCAAAATCCGTCGAGGAAAACGGAAAGTGGTAGTTCCGCGTGGAGTGTACTGTAACTTTGCATCAAGATCGAAACTAGAACTGACGACAGTCTCAACTTAGACAAGCTACATGTATCTGGCCTAAGTGAGATATTTTCATACAATTTCATACATAACGTTTAATTTTGAACTTATCAATTATTATGCCTCTACAGTAACACTCATTAAAGGGACTGTACACCAGATTGGCACCCAAAAAAGTTTTTTTCTGTAACAAATCTCAGGACAATTATCTAATAGAATGTGTTACGCTTTGATGTCATAATTGTCAAAAAAAGTAACAAAATGTAAAATAAAATTGTGTCGGAGACCGGGTTCGAACCTGTGTTGCCAAAATTGCAGTCCAGCGTCGTATCCACTGAGCTATGACGCAGAGTTCGACACTAACGGTAGTCCGGTAGTCCGAGACTACTAGATTTTTGGTCGGACTACAAGACATTTTAAGGCAATAGTCCGTCGGACTACTAAAAGAAAGTAAATATCACATCAGTTAATTGAGCATAAAATCTTTATTACACTTAAACTTGCGTAAAACATGATGTCAAGAAGCCAATTATCACCGGTAAACATTCATCGTAAAGCTTGCCGAAGATGGCCGAGCAGTTCTGGACAACGTGGAATGTTAACCGAATTTCACGCGCATTTCTTATAGCCTTTTGATCAATGTTTAAACCAGTCAGTAGAATGTCTTTATTTAGAAAGGGAAAAACCATTTTCGCTCTCTATGGTGTGTTTTAATCATCAGACATGTGCACCTCTGCCAATGTCAGCGAGGTAGATTTTGGTCCAAGTGGCAGAATTTCTAAATCCCTTGCATTTTCAGTCAAAAACAATGAAAGATACGATGTAGACAAACATTTGACGGTTGTTACTATTTTTAGATTTTCTGAAAATACGTCATGGTTATTATGGTTAAGAGTATTGCCAAATGTCGGTGTTTATATAAAGCAAATAGAAGGAACATTATGCCTGGCTTATGAAATCTTTTAATCTGGCTTTTAGAAGAGCATCTGATAAATTAATCATACTGACAAAACAGGTATAATGCAGTGTAAGTGCAGACGACGACAGAATTGTGTGCGTTAATTTTCGCGCCAAAATGTCGCAACATTTTATACATTGAAGCTAGGGCCAATAACAATTGACACAATGCCAATAGCGATAAGGCTACACCTACAGTTTCACATGACCTCTTAATTAGGGACCTCCGACAAATACCCAGAAGCAGACGATAATAATACAAAAGTTATCAATGAGAATCAGATAAAAAATGCATGCGACATGGTAAAACATAGCAACAAAAGCAAGTATAACATTAAATAAGTTCATTATTATTAATTGTATGCAATGTATAATTCAGGTAGAAAAATGTCTAGACTTTAAAATAATTTGTTTCTAAATAACATCGGAATTTTGTTACAGTACAATAACAGTCTCTATTTTAAAACTCCAATAAAGGGAAACAAAACATGTATTAATTTCCTATCCGAAAATCAACAAAAAAAGATGTTTGTATAGATCCATTGTCCAAACTCAATGGATTTCGCTGTTTTTCCTCCTTTCTCGAATCAGAATCACCTGTTTTATACAAGTGTAATGCATTATTATCATTATTGATGCAAAACTGTTCTAACAATTAGCATAGCAATTTTGAAACGACCATAGTCATTATAAATGCGAAGGTTTTTACTTTGATTTGCGTTTAAAAATATGATTTTGTTTTATCTATACGTATATACTTTTTGTGACATTAAGCTATATGTCAGATATTTAATAAAATTTAATAAAAAATGTAACTCACATAAACTGAGGTGTCTTTTTCACTAATATGTCAAACAAACTTACAAGCAAATGTATATGCTTCAGATTTAAAACCTATCGCACAATAAGGAGACAAATTTCAAAATCAAACTAAATCGCAAGATATCATCAATATTGTACACTAATTCTCATAATGATATATCTTATTTTAAGGCTATTAAAACGGAAATATACGTATATTATGTACGTTTACATTAAGACATTTTGAGAATTGAATTAGTCTACTAAACAGTCCCTTGTTTTCAATTATAATTTTAGCAGCATTAAGGGAAAATGTCAGTATTTCGGATTTCTTAAACTGTCTTTACTATCACTCAATTATGAGACATAATTTGTGTTAAATATATATAACAGCGTAAACTGTTGATATGTGAGGATTGTCGGAGGTCATGGCGGATAGCAACGGCAACTGATAAGCCCTGCCTAATCTGGACGCTGATTGGTATTGATCAGCTAGTTTGACTGACAGGCAGGGTCATGTTAATTGTTATCTTACTCCCATATAAAAAATCATTAATAACACTTTCGGAATTTATTTCATCATGTTTTTTTAAGCATTATATGATATGTCGTTTAGATGAACAAAGAATACTGAATAGTATGCTTATTAGTAGGATGTCTGTCATTTGTGCCATAACTTAGTAACGATCTCAGTCGATGTGTTTTAGTGTCAAGTGATTTATTGCAACATTTTCCTGAAAGTGACAGATTATGGGGTATTTAAGCATGGTTTTTAGAATTTTAATCTGAGGTATTTTAGCATGGTTTTTAGCATTTTTTAGGTTTAAGAATTGAATTTAAAAACCAAATATTGTTTTGAAGAATGTGGAAAAAGATTGAGACAGATAAAAATCATGACCAATCAAAGGGTTATACTGACAATGTTCTAAGAAGGCTAAGTCTCATAAAACACTGAAGGAATCCGTTGCAGGCTTGCATTTTTTTGGACTACCAGAATATTTGCTGGACTACCCAGATTTCGGATCCAGTAGTCTGAGGGACTACCTTGTGAAAAATATTAGTGTCTAACCCTGTGACGGCTTACTCTAATTGAGTGACATAATTAAGCTATACACCTACCTCAGTAATATCACATGATAACACCGACTAGCCAGTCACGCATAAGGAATGAATTCTACCTGTCAGACATACCCAGTAATCTTTTTTAATGGAAAAATACGAAATAATTGCTAAACTTGTAAACTATGTGGTACTTCAGTTAGTAAGTTTCAATGCATTGTACACATTGATGCCAAGTTTATGTCAGTTTTCGACAATTAACTTTTTTTTTCGCTATTTTATCATACTGAGTACAGCCCCTTTAATAGCAAATTACACTCACTTTTGGAAGTGACTACTCAGTGTTACATGCCTTTTTTTGAACAAACAACAGCGAATCAAAGAAAGGTTATACCATCTCAGACCATTGGCTACTTTCCATCATTATAGGTTTTGAAGCTGAATGGTTTGTCATTGAGCATGCTGTATCTACTTGACTTACAGGCTACACCAAAAGTGGTCACTTTTATTTCTCTTATGAGAAACTAACTTTTTTTTACCTTAAATGTTCAGCACACAAGTAGCCATAATAATGCGCATTAGGGGAACTTTTTTAACATTTGCATATTCATTGTATTAACCTTATCGGCACAAGAAAACCAATTCATACTAATGAAAAATATATTCTCTGACTGTAGCATACATGCCATTTTTCTGGATACATTCCAGGGGATTTGTTTAAAAAGGCTGAAAATTCAGAGGGATTTGGGTAGTATTCAGGGGGATTTTTTTAGCAGGTCTAAGTTGGTGGAATACATTTTTTTTGTACTTGCGTCTAAAATTACTTTGAAATTTCCCCAACTTAAACCTGCTAAAAAATCCACCTGAACACTACCAAAATCCCCCTGAATTTTCGGCCTTTCTGAACAAATCCCCTGAACAGTCTCCAGAAAATATGGCATGTATGCTTGCCGGGGAAATGGCATGTATGCTGTAGCTCCACAATAACACCAAATTGTTCAATAAACAAACAAAAGATACACATAAATTATTTAGTAGCCAATACTTTTTACCAGATTCACTAGTTTTCAATGAGTAACTAATGCAGATTGGCTTCTATAAAATTTTCATCACCATTTTGGTTTAACAATAGTGACATAATGGGTACCGGACATATTAGCAGGGGGGTCATCTTTCAGCAAATATTCTTAGGGCTATGACATAGCATTGGAAAGATGAAGTGTATTATATGACTTTGGCTGCATAAAAAATGACAGAAGACTGCAGCAGCTGTTAATAAGGACAAGTACATAAGTGGAACTTTCTTCCATTTAAAAATGCTGTTCGGGGTCATGAAGCACTAGAACTCAGTTTTAATTCTTGTGCAAACCGGTTTATTTGCTATAGAATGTATAGCAAATTATTTAGTGGTCTCTAACCTGAACAGGGCTGTCAAAAACTAAAAATAAATGAAAATCAGGAAAACAATGTTTACATCTAGCAAAATAAGGATTCCATCACTGTTTGACAATAACCACTCGTCAACTTCCCGGCTGACACCTGTGGCAACATCTTCTGACATGCTACACGCCATTCTCCTGTTGTCATGCAATATTTATACCAAATTTCCATTAATTATCATCGTGAAACAAATATTTTTTCACAACAGGAAGTTACTTACGATAAAAACAAAACTCATCGAAAACAAAAACTTGAGCTAAGTGAAAGGCTACATACGACTAATAAAATACGGGTCAACTAGGCCGAGTTACCATCTTAACGCCATTTACCAATTCGACCTGGACCACATCAGCACTTTTGTAATATTAAAGGTAGAAATGATGGCATAGCTTTGAACTGAAATAAGGGCGTATGTCTACACAAGTTGTATCGATCTCAAGGCCAATAATTGAGCATAGAGTACTTTAAAAAACAAACTTGACACCTTAATTGTGCATTTCTAGAGCGCTACTGGTTCCCGAGGTATCAACATTATCGGGAAGGATCCATTTGTTCCCAGTGCATACTATCATACTACATGTCCTGTTATTGTCATTAAAATAAAAGTCACATTTCAGAAACACATCCATATAGTTAAACTTTCTGAGATGCATGTATATTCCTGACAAAAAGTGACTACTGTATCTATATAAAAGGGCGACTTAAATTCCGACTTGTTTAACAACCACCTTCGAGACTCTCCACTATGTATTAATTGCAATGTAGAAGAAGATGTTGAACACTTCTTATTTCGGTGTTCACTATTCACCAACCAGCGATTAAATCTCTTCAGAAATACTCGAAAATTCCATCCGCTCAGTACAGATAAACTGCTATTTGGTTTAAACAACCTTTCAGAAGAGGACAACGTCCTGATCTTTAGTGAAGTTCAACGTTTTATTAAGACTTCCCAACGTTTTAGATAACTTAACAATCGGTATCAGGAGCTCATCTTCTGTCGATCTCTCTTTCTCTCACACGTCTTTCTCTACAACTTCTATTATAGTATCATGTGTTTTTTTTTCACTTAAACAATGCAATATACGTTAGATATTACTCTTATTGTTTTTGTTGTTTTTGCTTATAAAAAACCTTTGCTTGGTATAGAATGTGACGTTTCGGGAGAGGGCCGTAACTGATGTTGGCATAACTCGTGGCCCAATCCCTTTGCATGCTTGATTTTATAGTGTCGGTCTAAATATTGTGTTGAAATTTGTATTGATATTGTCATTGTGAAATGTGTTCTCATGCAATAAAATATTATTAAATTAAATATAAAAGGGGAATCAACTGAAATTATACTGACTGTTCAAAATGAAAATTTGCGGGATTTCCTGTGCATTAGAATGGCAATGTCGTGATAATTATTTAAGTTTCCAAACCGCTGCAATTATTTTTTATTGTTACTAGTTTGTAACATATTCAGCGAGGATCATTTAAATCTCGTTCATTTAAACGCCAATTTAAGAGAACAAAATAAAAGTGCGTATATAACTTTGATAGTGTCTCAGATAATGTCTAATAAAACCTAATAAAAGTCCACACGACGCTATATCAAACAGAAGTATATTGGAATGTCCACTAACTCAGCTACTCGTTAATGAGGTCGATGCGTTGGCACTAAATGTAGAATATACTTCGATTTTGTTTGTTATTGCGATAAATGTATTTTCTTATCGTCCTGGGGGTTAAAACAAGTCAAAATTAAAGGTGAAGGGAACACATTTGGATATACATTTAATTAGTACGATAAGTTTACATTTATAAAACATACTTGGCCTTGAATAGGTAAACGTTAAAATGAAAATGGGAACTAACTGAATTATTAAATTCCACTTGTATCTGCCCAGCAGGTTTCATTTTTAAAAATCCCTTAAATGGTTTTAACTTCACGAACTATACCTAACGCTTTTTAGAATAGATGAAGAACTATTTTACAACAGAACTAGCTAGGCGCTACAAAACATGTAAGCTTCCGCTTCGGCGTATTTTCATTTGTTTTATATTATGATTTCACCGCCCAAAATAATGTATACATTAGGTAGGATATATATTATCTGTAAATTTGTATCTTTAAAAAAAATCTAATAAAAAAAATAACGTTCAGAAAAAATAGTCTGCTGGAAATAAAAAAAAGAAAAGCGTCGGGTGCAAAAAATAGGTTAGGTCGGGGAACTGGATACAGACGTTTTTAGTCCATCCTTATTAATATATCTCTACACACCGTATTTATATAAATGTCTTCCATTCAGATTTCCGTTGTGATCTGGAAAAAAGTGAATATAAGTGTTTGTGAAAAGAGGAACGACTCACTCTCTTCTCTTCTCTTTTCTTCTTCTTCTTCTTCTTCTTCTTCTTCTTCTTCTTCTTCTTCTTCTTCTTCTTCTTCTTCTTCTTCCTCTTCTTCTTCTTCTTCTTCTTCTCTGTTCTTGAAGCTTTTGTAACATGACAGTTACACTACTATTTTGTTTGGTGATTATCTCCATTTGCATTTATGGGTGTTTTGCGCTGGACCATTTCAATCTTGCCAATGTTCTCTTTGGCGTGAGGATCACAGATGATACGTCCATACTCCGTTATTTTAAATAGCAGAGGTCTTTTGTTGCTCTTAGGCGCTAATATGTGTTTCTGTATATAAAAGCTCTGATGTGGAAACCCTTTTTGACAATGCTGTTTATATGTTGATTTCAGTTTATGGGTCTATGTGTGTTCAGTCCTAGGTATATGTGAGGGTTGGGGAAATTCCGTTTGCATGTTCTGTCAAGTGTTGGTATTTGGTCCGGGCATGAGGCTTTATAAGGTTTAAGGTCACGAAGGCGATTTTTTTCAACACATATTGGTGCTATGTGCTATGTGCTTTGGTGAGGTCGGGTCTGTGTCACATGTGTTTCATAGAGATTCTGTTCCAGTCTTGTTGAAAACTGAGCTTAACTGGCCATTTAGGATGTTGGCTTTTGTGTTAATGTCTGCATAGTTGATGCCATCTGTTAATTTTCAGAGCTGTCGCATTTCTTGCTCATTGACATTTGCAAACTATCTCTCAATAGTAATATTGGAAACAGTAAAGACTGGTAACGTTTAATGAAACGTTTATTGACAACACTACAAAACTGAAATATATAAATGTGATCAGCTCTGACCGATACGCGACAACCTTCGGGTCAATTCCATAAAAATGTTGTCTGCCTCGTCATAATTATTCTTTGCAAATATTTTCTTTTGCTTAAAAACTTTTACGACACAAGCGCCGAAAAACGTTTCGATGAGCGTGATTGTTTTTTGCTGAAAAAATAAATTATATTTGTACATGATGCTAACACTGACATAGTACATGGGCCTTTTCACGCCATTTTAACTGTTCTTCAATAAGAGTGCCCAAATATGGCGGACAAAATTGATACACGTATCGTTCAGGTGTCAAACATCGCACCGAACGCTACTCGTGATCAGATGAAAACTTTGTTTAGCTATTTAGGCAGAATCGATGAAATGAAGATGTACCCAACAGAGTAAGTTTACCAATTCTGAACTCTGCCCTATGTCTATTGATTTAAACCGATGGTGATGGTAGCACTGACTTATGCCTTATCCCGGTCTCCTGTATCCTCCTGTATTTTTCTCTTTACCTATTTATCTTCCTTTTTTGGAAAATGCTGTTTATAGCTAAGTTTTTTATCTTATTTTTCTTCCCCGAAGATCCCCATTTGCAAACCTGAGATGGCCTTGAACTGTCTTCACATACTTGTCAGGGTATAGCTGATGTCTAGTCATTCTAAGACGTCCAAGCTAACCGTCATTAAAAAAAAGAAGCCTGGACGGCATTTTAGAATGACTTAAGCTGATATCCAAAGTTCAAATATCCATCGTGCAGGAAGCCTTTTTACAATCATCACAGGGCTTCCATTTATAATTTGAAACTGGATGTATGAACTTCCTGTCCATCAACTGGAAGTTTCACACTGAAATTTGGAAGTTTTAAAAAGTCTCCTGAATACAATAATTTTTTGCCACTATTTTTAAACTTGTGTGTTAAAAATCAAATAATTTGCATCTATACTGCAAAATTCACAGATTTATGTTATGATAATTTATTTTAATTCAAGTCTGAAAGAAATTGTGACAATAAAAGTAATATTGACACCAGATTTTTATATTTTGAACTTCCAAGTTTTTAACTTTGGAAGTTTTCTTCAAAATTATGGAAGTTTTTGTACTTCCAAGGAATCAATTTTGGAAGTTTTAACCCATTTTCTAGGGAGTAATATACTTCCAAACTTCCTTTAATGGAAGCCCTGATCATCAGTTTACATAGGTCTTATATTCCACATCTGTGAAGTGTGCATGCACACATAGATCGAACAAAAATGCAGCTTCCTGGTATTTCCTGTGAAGTTGCAGTTTGATGTAGTTTCAAAGATCACCCAATTTTTCCAAATCTTGTTATCAAACTTATGCCCACAACAACTAGTACATAATCTGGCCCCAATTTCTCGAAAGTTCTTAAGTCCCTTATAACAGGTTTAAGCTAATCTCACTATTTTTGTTGTTCTATAATATGCGTTATATTTACTTCTTTAAGAGTTTTTATAAATTACATAAGAAAAATCTGTATGCTAATTAAAGAAAACCATTTTTAGCTCTACTGGTCAAAGGCCAGAAGAGCTTATGCGATGGTAATGTGTACGTAGTATGTGCATCCGTGCATCAGTGCGTTCGTGCGTCTGTAAACAATTGCTTGTGAACACGATACAGTCTTCAGTTTTGATTGTATCTCAATGAAACTTGTACAGTATCTAGATATCCATTAGAGCTTGGTTCCTTTCGAAAACCAGCCAGATCCGCCCATGAATGCCTAGATTATGGGCCATGAAAGTTTTAAAGAAATGCTTTCTATTTTTAGCATGTCTACATGTAAATTCAAGTCTAGAGTTAAGGGAGACAATTTGCAAGTCTAAGATTTTGAGAGACAATTTGCTTTTTGCTTCTGCAGTTGATTTTGTGAATTACTCTGCATTGTTTTTGTTGAAAGCCCAAAGGCCATTTTTTAGCTTTAAGTGCTGTAGTTTGCACATTCATCTTAACAAAATTGGTTGTGAATGTTGAAGTTATGCACCTGGTGTCATTACTGGCCACACCCAGGTTTCACAGGTTTGGTAAGCATAAATCTGGAAAGGTTTGAAAATCTTTTTGTATGTTCGTGCATCCATCTCAGCACAATTGATTGTGAATGTTTGTTCAAATTGATCAATGTTGTCCTAGGATGCCCTTGACTTTGACCTTTTGACCAACTTTTTTTAAATTTTAAAACTACAGAAATGTTAAATATGAGTACAGTTTTGAAAGCATTTTTTTTTTGTCAGATGACTTTTACTTAGCACATATTAAAATAGTTCATGCAACTAATCTGCTTACAATACTTTCTGGGCTCAGATGTTGAACGTGCTACGTTTTCAGGTAACCCAAACACAAAATATAAACTATATGTCTGTTGCCTTTTACCCATACATACATGCTGTGGATTGATATGACCACAAAAGCCATGCCAGTAGAGCATGGGCCCTTTTGGGCCTCTTGTTCATTTATCAAAATCCATAATTAGTATGTATTTTGGCTAATTGAAATAAGCGACTTAAGCCTGTTAAGCTTAAGAAGTTTCGAGAAATTGGGGCCAGATGAATATTTTAATCTTTATTGAGGATATTGGTAGTATCACTTGATAATGTCAATCAACCAATCACACTGTTATACAGCCTTTTGCTGAATTGTGTTACAAATTCAAACAATTTTCAAAGGTGTGGACTTCAAAGACAATATTTGAGCATATATCAACATTTGTTGAATTGTTCCAGTCGTCAGTATCTTAGTTTTAACACTCCTAATGATTTGCCACACTTAATTTTATGATTTTATTTTCATTAAAAGTGCATTTTACAAACCATGAAATAGTCCCTTTTATACAATAAAATGTGATTTCAGGTCCAGTAACATCCAGGTGACGGCCAAGGTGTGTTATGTGAAATATGATGACGACACAAGCGTTGGAGTGGCACTACATCTCGCGAATACAGTCTTCATTGACAGGGCTCTTGTTGTTGTTCCCTGCATGGAAGGTATAGAATATAGTTTGAGAATCAGACAAAAAAATCAATTGAGATGATGCAAACTGTTTAATGATCGATTAATAATTTATTCCATTCATACATGTTTAAAACAGCGTATCATCATTTGTGTGTATATATTTCTTTTAGCATATTGTGAATAATTTCTGGTAAATGTATCTAAAACTAAATTTTGGCGAAATAAGTGTTTTAAACTGGATATTGGGATGGAATTGGAAAAATTTCTTATCAAAATTAACATGCCCAATGACCCTGGCCATTAATTTTCTATTTCTGCCAGTTCAACCACAACTTATTGATATATTGAGAACCATGAGTGTACATGGTCATAATTTAAACTTGTATGGAACTTCTTTTATCAAAGTTTCAAGCACACTAAAATCCCATCATTTACAATTTGTCATCCATTTTTCAGGTGTTTGTTTTTCATTTGATTTTGTAGAAAAAGAAATATGTTGTACAGAATCAGATTTTTGTGTTACCTTTGTATACGTTGCAATTTGACATAACACTTTCATATGATGCAGTTTTTACTTGTAATGTCATATACATGTACATATGGGTTCTATATATTTGATCTTTCTGCTATAACGAAACCTTTCTATTGCATACAGATGAGATACCAGATGAACAGTCAGCTCTACAGCGTGCTCCGCAGGCAGTTGCTGGCATGCTACCTGGCCAGCCTACATGGCCTACCAACGTCATCAGCCAGGTATGGACATGTACTTAATACTTCAACCTTAGATTTTAATGCTGTACCTTAACTTAAGATAAACAGATACAGATGCATTTTAAAGTCACGGTATGTTTTAGTAATGTAAACATAAGTCTTTTAAGTGTATTTATACCCAAATAACTTCTCTTAACCTTTCTGACTTTTTTTAAACGCCAGCATGATAAAAAAAAATGCATAATCATTAATGCAATAACAAACATTCAACAAACTGAAAGATTTTCTGGAATTTAGCGTGCTCATTGTCATTATGAAATTTGCATATCAATTGACTTTCTGACAGTTGTGGTATGTTAAATCTAGAGAGTTTCCGAATAGTGAGATCAAAGTTGAAGTTGAATACTTTAGAATCGCAGTTAGTCTGTGTATGAAATATTTGGTCTTAGAATCCAGTTAGTCTGTGTATGAAATATTTGGTCTGTACACATAGATTGAACACTGAATGTTTGTTTTATACACCGATAAACTGTATTACTGTAACATTCAATCCTTAAATAAACTCTGTATACCTAAAATGATGCTCCTGAAAGTCAATATTTATTTGCTTGTCACTAATTAGTAATCATTTATTGTGCCTATCACATGAGTGAGAATGTCTGATCCATTCCGAAGGCAATTTGACAAAAAGGGCTGATTTTTCTTTCCAACGGCGCAATTTTTTTCCAGATTTACCCAGTCACACAGATAACTAATTCCATCATTTCTCTTACAGCTTCAGAGTGTCGGAGGAAGCCAGGTGATTATCACCAACGATCCGCGCCTTACTGCCCTTGGACTCTCTCAGTACCCTCCCTTGCCCAGTAACACCGACCCCGGCAAGATTGAGGAGATCAGACGTACTGTGTATGTCAGTAATCTGGATCCTGCAGTGAGTCGGTTAATGTGGTATTGTAAACAAGTACACGTCCATTTAATAGATATGGGTGCATAGCTTTGAGTGTCTCGGAAAAAGATGGAAAAATATACAGTTGTTGAAAATGTCATACTGGTATATGTTTAATTGTTTATAACATTTTCTTAAGTGTTTCTGGAACTGTTCATTTATCAACATTTGCATTTTAAAAAATAATGTTGCATAGAAAAACTGACTACCGAGTGTAACTGTTGATATATCTGGGGCTAAAAGATTTGTTACAATTTTGTAAAGGGGGCATGTTATTTTTTTTATTTTATTTTTTTCATCAAAATTTGGAAATAGGCTTGAACTTTCCATTTAGGAAATTAGTACATAAACACTTAAATTTGTGGAAAAATAATATGATAATGCTTCAAGCAGTAAAACATGTAACCCATGGGGGGAAGGCAACTTTTTTCCTAGTATATGTGTCTTTTTTTCGCTAATCGCTAAAATAAATGATTCTATGAAGTAGCTGAATTTTATAACAAAGTAAAGATACATGTTACAAAAAACGCTTAACACTTCATTTCTGTTAAAGGTGACTGGAGAACAGATAATGTCGTTCTTTACCCAAGTGGGTGAGATTAAGTATGTCCGTATGGGCGGGGAAGATGTAGAAGGAGGGAAGTGTGCGTACATTGAGTTTACAGACCAACGATCCATCGCCACTGCTCTCACGTATAATGGCGTCATGTTCCAGAGTAGACCCCTGAGGTAAGAATATGGTTATCCCATCATTTAACAGTATATGTATCATACATGCCATATCCCCTGGTGAGGGAAAATATCCCCCGGAATTTCGACCTTCCCCTATTCCTGGCGGGAGATAAAAAATCCCCCGAAATATTTTTTAGTGATTTTACTACAGGCCATTATGTTAAAATGAAACCACAGTATGTGAGTTAAACTGAATGTAAACAAACAACTCCACAAGGGAAAAATGACTATAAGTCACAATGAGTATTTTAAAAGAAGGTTTGATAAATGCCACAAGGAAACTTTTACAAGAAGTTATTGATTTATTTGTACTGATTAAAGGCAAGGAAATATTACAAATGGAAGAATAATATAATTCCATTCTCTTTGAACGTCATCATAGCTAATAGTATTAAGCAGATTTTTTTAAGGGAGGAAGGTAAATTAAATTGTCTCGAAGACCTATTTTTTCTATGACATATTTGTTCTGCAAACTTGTGCATTACAGTATGACATGACAGTGTATCAGAAAAATATGCTGAATCATGATATATAAAATAATTCTGTATATTCAAAAAGTTTAAAGTTTTCATAGCAATAAATATATGTGAATAAATTTTTTCGCACATGCGTCTAAAAATGCTGTGAAATTTCGCCAACTTAGACCTGCTGTGTCTCCAGTTCATTGTTGTTTGAGTCGTTGCTTTGTGTCTCTAGACAGAGCATATTTTTGGGCTGTTAAAGCAGAATAGGTATCAGCTGCCAAATATGTTTGTAGGGCCTAAAAAAAATACATTTGGTTCGGGTTACCCGACCCTACCTACAGAATAGGCACCAACCCTACCGTTTTTATAGTTAGTTTAAAAAAAAAATGAAAAACAAAAAAAATCTTCTTTTTTTTTAATTGCTTTTCAATATGTAGTTTAAACCTTAAATGCTTATACAGAAGACAACCTTAACACCATTGATACTACCTTTCAGTGTTGCCCACTCAACGTCTGCCATTGAGAAACCGAAGACCAAGATGCAGGAGGCAGCCCAGCGTGAGATTGATGAGGCCATGAAGAAAGTGAAGGAAGCTCAGTCACTTATAACAGCCGCTGCCGACTCAGGTAAGATTGGGTGTATGTAGGTCAGGTAAGACTAGGGTGTGGTGTTCAGGTAAGGTAGGTGGTGAGAGGGGGTCAAGAAATTCATGGAAAACATTGCCATAGTCATTTATTACTATTGCACGAAGCTCTGTTCAAATGGGAAAGAGGGATAGGCATCAGGTGGAATTAAGATATATTGGGAACTTTTGGGAAAAAATAGGCAATGTTTATGATTTTTTACAAAATGTGTTCAAATTAGTCTCTTGGGGTCAAAGCCTGCCCCATCCCTGTTGACCTACTTTCTTATTTTTGCAGCTTAAGCAAAATACAATGTGCAGGGCTTCCATTTAAGCAAGTTTGGAAGTATATTACTCCATAGAAATCAGTTAAAACTTGATTCCTTGGAAGTACAAAAACTTTCAAATTTTGAAAAAAACTTCTAAACTAGAAAGCACTCAGTTCAAAATAACCTTTTGCCAATATTACTTTTATGGCCACAATTTCAATCAGTCTTTAAGAAAACCAAATTATTATCATATAAGTCTTTGAATTTGGCAAGTTAAAGTTGAAAATTACTTGATCTTTAGCACACAAGTTGAAAAAAGTGGAAAAAGATATCGTATTCGGGAGACTTAAACTTCCTCCTTTCAGTGAAAAACTTCCAAAATTGATGGACAGGAAGTTCATACTTCCAGTTTAAAAATTCTAATTGGAAGCCCTGCAATGTGTACAGTTTTTAAAGCAAATATCAATGACAAAACTTGATGATGGTTTGATCTCTAGTTGCATTGCCATAAACCACTTGTTTTTTGGTCACATTTCAAGTCATATTAGTTCTTTGTAGTCCTGGGTATGTTACTTAACTTCACCATATCTGCCAAACACTGTAGATTTACATGTAAACAGGATCATTGATATCATCCAAACACTGTGTTCTTAAAACAGGATCTTTGATATCTTGTATTGCTCTTTACATTTAACATTATTCATTTTTATGATAATATATTAAATTCTTCAATAATAATATGCAGTTTACATACATTTACAAACATTTTCTTGTAATTTTAGGCTTTTTAATGTCTTTAAACGGGGGGTATGGGGTATTTTCTTTCAACATGAAACTATTTTCTCTGCAGGTGATTTGAACATAGATAAGGCGGTTTCAAGATTGGCGTCAAGTAAGTACACTGGTCTTCAGTAGTCGCCTCGCAAGAGGCTCAGGATTTTTCTTTTGTTGTAGTGGTGGTTCACATGTAAATCATATTTCAATACAACCTGTGGGAACCTCACACTTTGCGGGCTTTCCTCGCCGAGGAGACCAGGCAAGAACCCAGGCGAAAATACAAATGGCCGCCACTCGGCAACCCTAGGTTCGATCGGGGCCATCCCGACCATTCTGGCCAATTAGTTTCCAGTCTTTGCAGCATATAGATGTGTGCTTGGCTTTGATTTTTTGTAACAGTACTTTAAGCTCATCTGATTTCCTTAGAAAAAAATATAAAGTGTTTTCATAGCCGTGGTGTCTTCATCCGTGTGCAAGTTTGACTGTTCATTAAAATAATATGAAATTTGATACACATGTTCATTTTAGCCATACATGCCATATCCCCCGGCGGGGGGAAAAATCCCCCGGAATTTCGATCCATCCCCCTATCTCCCGGCGGGAGATAAAAATCCCCCGGAATTTAATTTTACATCAGGCAATTATGACAAAGTGAAACCACAGTATGTGAGTGAAACTCTCCAAAAGGAAACTTTTACAACAAGTGATCAATTAATTTGTAGTAATTATCAAAGGCAAAGAAATATTGCTATTTTGGAAGGAAGAAATTAATAATATTTATTCTATTCTCTTATTGTCTGAAAGTCATCAAAGCTGATAGAATTAAGCACAATTTTTTTAAAGACTTTGGAGGAAGGTAAATTTAATTTAATTGTCTCAAAAACATATTTTTCCAATGATGTATTTTGTTCTGCAAGTGCATTACAGTATGACATGACAGTGTATCATAAAAATATGATAAATCATGACATAAAATAATTCTGTATAATGAAAAAGTTAAGAGGTTTTCAAAGCAAACTATATGTGAATACATGTTTTCATACTTGCGTCTAAAAATACTTTAAAATTTCGCCAACTTAGACCTGCTAAAAAAATCCCCCTGAATACAACCAAAATCCCCCTGAATTTTCAGCCTTTTGAACAAATCCCCCTGAATGGTCTCCAGAAAATATGGCATGTATGATTTTAGCAATAATCATGTGTGTCGGAACTCCCTTGGGGCTGTGTCAATAAAGGTCTTAAATTATCTTGGTATCCTAGTTCCATAATTGTGCTTCATATTGGAGTGAATTGAACATTTTTAGGAAGTATGAAAGCAGAGTTGAGGAAATTTGATCAATCGATGTGTTTTTAGTTTTCATGTTTATAAAGTTTTATGATTATTAAAGGTACGACTAAAATCCTTAATTGAAATAGCCCCCTGACCTATCTTGCGAAAATATTTGTTGAGCTATGCCCCAGCAATGAAATGAGAAAAACAAGCATGATTGCTTCTCTTTATCACATTGTGTACCTGTATATTGAAAACTTGTCATTAAGATTGTAGGTTGTCCCCATTCATTCATCGAACTACTGAAAATGGCTTGTTATGTAAAAGAACAAACACTACAATCTTACTTTTGCCTTTAAAGGTTTTGGTAGAAGTCATTCAAGGTCAAGGTCAAGATCTCGCAGGCATAAAAGTCGATCTCGCTCACGTAAGCGTAGTCGTTCAAGGTCTCGTCGCAGGTCTAGGTCACGAAGGTCGCGATCTCGCCATAGGTCAAGGTCGAGGAGACGTTCAAGGTCACACTCTAAAAGGAAGAGGACAAAGTCAAAGTAAGTTCAGTTTTGACTTATTTAAAATCAGGCCCAAATTTCTCGAAGCTTGTAATTATTATTCCACAACTTGATTGAGCTGAGCTGTTTATTTTTGTTTTTCTATATTTTGTGTAATAAATACATCTTTAGGAGTTTTTAAACTTTCAATAGGAATGATCTTTGTGGTCATCACGATAAACCATTCTCAATTTATCAAAATCAACTTGAAGCATGTATTTCGACCAATTGAAATAAGCTACTTAAGCCTTTTAAGCTTAAGAGGCTTTGAGAAATTGGGGACAGTTTCTTAACTTTAAAAATGCCCAATGCTTGATGAAATAAATGTGTCTGTGTAAACTGCAATTTTAATACTATTAAGTTTCAACATTTTAACTGGATTTTGATTGAAAACAAACAGGAACCTTCTCCCATATAATTTCTTTATTGATTATTCCTGAGTGGGTTGTATATTTTAATGGAACTGCCCTTACAAAATGATATCACAACATATAAATTCTTTTTACATTTTTGATGTTATATTTCAGGTCTCCAGAAAAGTCTGCCATAGCTGCGGTGGTCGCATCAGTTGGGTGAGTTAAGACGGGAACAAATCGTGGGGTTAATAGCAGAATAAACCAAACAGGACTTATAAAACCCAATAATTTCCTGGTCTGGACTAATTTTGACTTTGCTGAAACCAATTTCAGTAACAGAAAATGGCTAATAGATGTTTCCGAAAATTGTTCATTTTTTTTCAATTTCTTTAAAAAAAAGTCAGTCAAAAAACTGTTATGCACAGAGAGTGTTTGTCATACCACATCCACAAATACCAGGGCACACCCTTGATGGCAATAACGTCTGTGTTGATTGACCTCCCTGTTTGTATCACATCAAAGAGATGTCAAAATCGCCATCTGGACCAAATGAGATTTCAAACTTTTAGAAGCCCTGGTACAAAGCAATATATAGCAGGTTTTTGGTACCTTCTAGGTGTAACCCCATGAAAAAGTGGGCTGATAGTTCAGAACATTTTTTAAAATAAACAATGTTGTTTATTTCATTGCTGTTAATTTTCAAATGGAAATTTAATGGAGACACTTGTTATCTGCAGTATTTAAAGCAACATTTGAGACAACTGTTTCAGCTGAACTTGATTATATTTAGATATGTGAGCATCAAATATTGTACGTTGAAAAATTAACAACGATGTCGATAATCAAGTTGTTAACTTTATCACAGTTCTGATCAATAGGACCATTGTTACACATCAGTAGATATTATATATCTGATTGGCTTTTATTGGCAATATTTCTAAATGAACAACTTCTGAATTAATTATCGGATCATTGCTCAATTTAAAATAATGAGTGCTCTCACAGACTCTCTACTTAGGTTTTGTATGTTTTAAAATGCTTTTAGACACAATTTTGTTGTTAATAAGTTTTTTTGAATCAGACAAAATTGTGCCATCAATTATTGGAAGTTGAAAACCGATCGATGACTAATCATCTTTTTTCATGCTTTTATAAACTCTTTACTATTTGCATTTTGGCTTCATTATAAAATTTCAAAAATGCAAATTACTTATGCTTTTCTGTACATTTCTGTATGAATTTTGAAACTTTCTTCTTGGCGTCAAAAAGATCAACAATGTCATTTTCCTTTTGCTAGCCTGAATTATGGGAATCAAACCAATTTTACTATCAATTATCGAAGATTGAAAACCGATCGATGGTTGATTAATAATCCATTATTTTCATGCTTGTTAACATACTTAACTCTGCAATTTGGTTTCATAATTTTAAAACTACAAGTTACTGAATGCATTTTGTATCTCAATTCTTTCGTTATATTTGTAAATCTTACATTGATTTATTACATTTAATAATAACAAATTAAAGAAGTTATTTAAAATGAAAATTAATTTTTGTGAAAAAATTTCAAAGAAAAATAGTATGAAAAATGTATATTTCAATAACTGAATTTGACAAAATCGCTGATGGCAACCTTTTTGATCGATTTTTGATTATAATCGATCATCTGAACAATTCTTATTGAAATTTTAAAGACGGTTCTTAAACCTAGACTTATTTTTTGTTATTTATTCCATCAATTAGCTTCCCAGAAAGTTTGGTGCCAATAGTGCCAATGCTTGGGTACGTATATTGATGGGATGATGTTGTGTCATGTATTAGGTAGCAGCATGATTTAAGCCTTTGGGCAAAGAGCAGTTTACTGAATATTCCAGAGGGCCATGCAGGGGGTTTTATAGCAAAAAATGGGAAAAATTCTGGCTTTTCATTTTGGGAAAATTTATATGCTTAAAGGAATCAAATTAACATTGTTTTGGGTAAATGCTTCAAGCTTATTTATTAAACTGATGAAAGAATGACATATAATTGAAATAAAAAACAAGCAACAATTTTATTATTTAAAAGTTTTTTTGTTTTTTTTTTAAATTTGGAAAAATATACTTTATTTTAATGGGGGCGTTGCCAAATTTTAGCCTCTGCTAAAGAAGGTGAAGAGGCCCTGGCCATTTCTACAAAAATCCAAGGAGCCATTTTGTACTTAAGAGAGATTTTCATCAGTAGTATTTCCCTGGGTAACGAATTGTGTCCAGAGTTCTTACTGGAACAATGCCCCAGTTCTTCAGGGTTCAAAAGACTAAAAGTTGTCCGGGAGTCTGAGTGTCCCGAGATTTGGCCAAGTTTTGTAGCTTGAGAGTCCGTCAGACTCCTAGTTTATGCAATTTCAAAATGTTGTATTTGATACTGTTTTGCATCTACAGCAGTATAGGCGTTTTAAAAATCTCTGGGGTAGTGTTTTACAAATACATTTAATTTTTAGGTCGTCTTTGTGGTTTGAATTACTGGTTGAAAGAATGATAGATCATAATTATACCTGTATGAGCTTGTATGCGGAGAAATTGGAAAGAAATACTTTTGTCTTTTTAGGAGATGAAGTTCATTTAAATTGATTGAATAACATGTAGTATGCAAGCTTCTTCTTAGTGCATGTGGTATTATAAGGTTGTATATTTTTGAAGATTTTTTTCGAGGTATTGTCATAGCCTTGGTGTCGCTGTCGCTGGCATCATTGGTGGGGTTGGTGTACAGAAACCTTTATCTTGACCAAAACCTGAAAACTGTTCAAGTTATTCATTGAAACTTTGTACTCATGTTGCCAGAGACAAAACACACATGTACAGCAAGGTCCATAACTCTTGCTTTAATAATTGTGGAGTTATTTTCCTTATTTGTCTGATAAACAATAGATGAGTGTTGGCGTTGCTCTTTATGGCGCTGTCTATGGCTACTATGTATCCTTATGTCAGCTTCAAGTTGCGCAAAAATTAAATGGAGACCATAAGATTTATATTTTTTAGATGTCTTTATATTAATGCACATGTTTTTTTTTCCATTCCTGCATGTGGTCATGATGTCAGTGAATTGTGTTTGTCAAAATTGTGGTGTTTCTCGGTATTTTTTGAAAATTACGTCACAAAGGATTATTTCTCAAGAAAGTATTGTAAGTAAGTAAGTATTGATTTCTACACAAGAATCAGACTTGAGAGTGAATCTTGTAATCACAATTGAGCTAAAATAATAGTATAACTAGATAGTGTACATTGTTACAAAAAATTCCACAACCTTGTGTTGTGCTGATTTTGTCTGCTTACAATTTCAGACCAACAGGGTTGAAAAAGCCAGGGCCAGGGTAAGTCATTATCATTCAGTAAAATTTTGTTTGATTTCTGGAAGTCTTAAATGAGGAATTTACACATGTTTGCTTTAAAGTTCAAGAGTTTATTTCTAAATGAAATGAGCTTCATTGACAGGGTCAAGTAACTCTGGGTGAGGAATTTCTTGAGATTCAGAGATCTCAGGATTTTTTTTGTCTTATAGGCATTTTTTTATTTTTTTATTTCTCTTTACAGCGTGAATTGATATGTAAATTACAATCTAAGGATTTTAATATGCTTCAACCATGAAGCCCCTGTTAAGCACATGAACTTTTGCTTCTAGCCATTCTCAAACCTGGTACTTTTATGACTGCAAAAGGTAGTCAAACTAAAGCACATTCCCTGCACTGATAAAATGCTTTCCTGGCTTTCAAGGAGGGCTTGTTAAATTTTGATGTAAATTGCAAGTGTTAGGATTCAGTCATGTGTTTTAAAAAATATTCACCGTGTACATAAAGAGGATTAAGTGATGAATAAATAGTGTGTTTATATCTGCCAACACAAACATGAAATTTTTATGGATACATGTAGTATAATCTGAAAATTCTATACATGCAAATAAGTCAGATCTTAATGCTTAAATTTGTTCTCTCTTGTTTTCAGAATGCCAGGCGGACCAGGCACCGGGTTGGTACAAGTGGATTTTTTTAAGAAAAAAGAAATGGATTGTAATAGATCTTGATGTTGTAAAATTACTTTTCATATGCCTTGTGAACACAATAGGGCCTCAATTTCTTATCTGATCTTCACAAAACTTAGAAAGTAGTTCAGTATTGATGGGACCTCAGTTGTAAAAGCTACCAATACCCATCATCTTTTTACTTACAATATCTGTTTTTGGTCTTATGATAAAAGCTATCAGCATGTTCGTATCTAGTTTAGAAATGACCGTAATCTATGAAATAACTTTATATTGCATAACAATGCTTGGTTTAATCCCTTAATGCATCATAATGTACTGTTGTTTTTACCTTGTAATTTTCTGTTTACTGGCTAAGGAGGAAGCGCTCCAGATCTTCAACTCCACCGCGTCGTAGAAGATCAAGGTCACGCTCCAGGTCACGGAGACGCAGATCTAGGTCAAGGTCACGACGCAGAAGGTCAAGATCTAGGTAAGTGGTTTGTTAAAGAATTTGTTTAGTAAAGTCTACAGAGATGATATGGTTCAGGAATAATCTTTAAGTCAGGACTGAGAACATTCAAATTCAGACTATCATACAATTGTAAAGCGTTGTTTTTTTGCTTGACATTTGAATTGAAAATAGTGCCAAGTACCTTGAAATTAATGTAAATGGCTTTGAAAACAATAACAACCCCTTTGGGCCAGAATACCCCATTCTCAAACTGAATTTTCAGGTTTGGAATTTTTGTTCCATTATCCAAGGGTTATAAATTAAGACATGTTGAACCTTGAAAAAGGCTTAGAGGTCTTGCAATTTATGTGTCTGTCTCTCATGCAACGAAAATGACCTGAATGTTGACTAAACCCATAAAAGCAGTGAAGCTGCTCAGAAAAAATGCTTTCTTCACAAAACTTTGTAACATATTTGCGCTAAACTGATCTTCAATACTTCTTTATCTACATTTTAATTCTCTGAGTGTTAATAACTGGACCGACCGTGCATGTGACCCTGCTGATATTTTGCATAAATTAAAATAACTTAACTCCAGGAAGCTTTATATGTTCTCTTTTTTAACCTCATTTCACAAATTGTACAGCTCTTAGTTATCTGTTTAATAACTTACATGTTAGCTTGACTTATATTGTATTACTTATACCATGTATCTGTAATATGAACATTAAATACCTATGTGTACATGAGAATGTAATTGTTTGGGTTGGAATTTTAGGAAGAGGTCAAAGAGTCGAACCAGAAGATCAAGGTTTGTTTATACTATTAAACTAGTTACCATGTCTCTGGTTTTAAGAAGATAATCAAGGTATTTTCATAGCCTTGGTGTCTTATGTTCTCGTCTGCATTATTGTGCAAAAACTTTTAACATTGGCCCTAACTCCTAAATGGTTTCAGAGATTTGAAACATGTTACTAGAGACGATATGCGCATGTTTTAAAGCAAGGCTCATAACTCTAGCATTAATTAATTGTAAATTTATGCCCTTCTTCGACTGAAAATCTGATGTTAGTGCACTCCACGATGCTGTTGTTTTGGTTGACCAGTCTTTAACAGAGTTTTTTTTATAGAAAATTGTTTAGTACTTTCGAAACTTTGGTTTCAAATGAGTCATTGCATTGGTATGCAAATATTTCATCTTGGATACAAGTCTAAAATTGGTTGAGGTTTTAGTTCTAATACATGTGAGTTGATAATTAGCTAATTTAGATAATGTAATTAACCTCAGTTAAGAAAATCAGATTTTAATATCGTTCATATGTGTCTTTTCTTACAACATCAGATATTGAATATTTGCAATAATCTCACTATTAATTTGTTTTCATACAATGTACAGGAATCAAATTTAAGTGTACTTTGAAGAACATAAATTTATAACCCTTAATGAAAGCAGTTACTAATTGTTAAAATGTTCTTATGTCAGGAGCCGACGTCGTAGTCGTTCCCGTCGTAGGTCCAGGTCCAAACGCAGGCGTTCTCGCAGCGGGTCTCGTAAACGGCGCTCTGGCAGGTACGGTATTGTAGTGAAGCATGGAGTTTCAGAGTTTTGTCTTTGTTTACGATTGACATGACGCCAACCCGCCCTTATATTAATATTCTTAACAGTTGAACCAATTGAAAATTTGCTTGTCACATTATAACCCTTGACATACATTTGCATATAAGCATGGATTCGATAAAAAAAAGTTCAACATAGAAGGTTATAACTGAGGGAGAAGGTTATGACTGAGGGCAGTCGTAATGAGATTTCAGCGTCATGTCAATTATGGCAATTGACCATATGCCATATGCAGTAAAACTACACCTTAAAAGGCATTTCATGGGGTATTCAAATTTTGAAATGCTAGCTGAAAAGCACGGGTTTTTCATGGTGTCACTTAGAACTTGATGGCCTCAATGACCAAAGAAATCTATTACAATAAAGTTGATGGCCATGTTGCTTTTTCCATTACTGGACAACAGTAAAAAGTAAATAGTTTTACCTTTACCCAGTAGGTCTTCTTTTTTTTCTTTTTTTACTGTCAACCAACCCCAGGAAGGCAAATGAAAAAAGTTTTATAATGGGAAGCTCCTGTTTGTTTTTTGCTACATCAAAAGAGTGTGGTCCAATTTGCCTTGCTGGAGTGTGTTGTATATTTAAATGGAATTTGTGAATATTTAAATACTATTGAAGAGCATTCTGGGATTTGGTGAATTGGTTGCTTGTACTAATAGATTTTGAAGTGATTTTATTAATAAACATTCAATTATTTGTAAATGGTTGATGGTAAAAAATAGAAAGCCAGATTTTTTTTATAAATATTCATTATAAACCTAACTTAAACAGGCATCTAGTTATGAAACTTCAGTTATTCAACAGTTTTATAACAAAAGTGTTATGGGCTTATAATCGTTTCAGCATTTGTTTTTAAGTATTTTTTTTCGGCATCGTGTGCTTGATTGAAAAATGAGGCGTACTGAAATTATACTGAATACACCAATGGTTGTTAAACCAGGTACAGTTCTGAAGGAGCACTGCACATTGCTTAAATTTTGTAGAAAAAGAGAACTAAACTTGAAAATAATTTTTATGTTATTTATCTGACATTGACCTGATTCTTCAGGAAATGTCATGGCCTGCTTAATTACATAAATTTTTTTTTTTGACAAGAGGAATAAAATTGTGTTTATTATGACAGCGGGTGTCAGATTTGTTTTGTCACATGCTTCTTTTGGCCATATAACCTTTCCTGTTTCACCTGTACCGCTGTTGAACATTGTATAATCTTTATTTCATGAAGTCGAGCTGGGTCTAAAGAAAAGTCTTCTAAGAAGAGGTAACATTTCAGATATGGCGGGGAAATTGTACCTTAAGATATATGCAAATAAATGCATCGAAATAAAGTATTATTTTCCCATTGAATACGTGACTGTGTACTATGCATTTGACACACACACTCTATATTCAAGTTATGTGTACATTATTTGTGTTGTCAGATTTGGCCTAAAAAAACATTTGGTACGGGTTACCCAACCCTAGCTATGAAATATGCGCTGACCCTACCTATTTATAGTCAAGTTTGTAACATGTATTTAAAAAAAAAAAATTCAGTTTGTGTTTTAATAAGAAGTTTAAATTTTAAAGACAATGACTTTAATACCATTATCCAATGTTGACAATAATGTTTTTACATAAAATCTAAATGAAATATAAAATAAAGACCTCACCTACTTTACCTGTGTTTCAAAAGGATGTAACCTTAACCAAACCATTTTTTTGGCCTTATAACAATTTGATAATTGAGGTAAATCATAAATGTAAAAAGCATTTGATTTGTCTTAAGATCATAATATTGGTGAAAAAGATTTATGTGCATGTTTGTTTTTTCTTTCTTTTAAAATACTTCTATTTCTTAAAACATTATGGGTATAACAAATTATGTGTAATTTAAACCAAAATAAAGTGAGAATGTTTGTAAACTTAGCTTCATGTTTATTTTAAAAAAAAATTAACATTATGTATGTTAAAATTTGTTAATCATAATTTCTCTAGCGGGTGCTACGCTACTAATCATTGAAGCGTAAACATTAAACATTCTTCGTACAAACGTATATACATGTAATCAAACCATCTCCGGCTCTTTGTTACTGATACATGTCTTTGTTGCTATCTTCCTTAGTTCTGCCGATACTAAAGACAAGAGCTCTTCAAGAAAGAGGTAAAAAAACAAACTCGCTGGAATATGTAGATTGAAATCAGATGATTTACATGTAAAGTAGCTTTCTATGGAAATGAAGTTAGCCTTAAGCATGGAACATCTTTTGATTAATTCTTTAAATGAAAAATATGAAGTATTTCAGAAATCATACCGTGAATGCTCCATCAAAAATAATTCATACGCAGAATTTTTGAAAATAAGCATGTGAAACTTTTATCTAATTGTGTGAAACATACAGAAATCACGTTATCTTTTGCTGTCATTTAGAGGAGGGTCATTCTTTTGTATAATTATTTTAGATTTTTTTCTTGGATTGTGTTTGAAGTAGTTGATCTTTATTTTAGCCTTAAAATACAAATGGCATAGAGGTGTTAAATTCAGGGCTGTCTCTCAGTTCTATAGAAATGGGGTCAGGGCCCTTCTGAATTTTGATTTTGCCGGAAATAGGGAATAGCTTATAAAAACTCCTAAATACTTTTTATTCTATGATAAAGTGAAGTGTAAATGAATAGTTGTGTCATAGAAGCAATCTCTTTAGCAGTAGGAATAACAAAAAAAATAAGTGACAGCAAATAGCTGGCAAAAAATGCATGTTCAATATCTTTGCTTATTTTGTCCGGTTTTGGTTGGGGATTTTTGTTTTATACATTTTGAGGTTGGGAATTGGGCTGGCCACGTAATCTTAGCAAAGACAGCCATAAGATGGGATATATGAGTTTTGGTTTAAACAGTATTTATTTTGTAACAAGTATCCAACTACGAATAAAGGATTGAGGAACCCCTTTTCAGTAAGATTTAGTAAAGCAGGGCTTCCATTAAGAATTTGAAACTGGAAGTATGAACTTCCTGTCAATCAATTTGGGAAGTTTTTCACTGAAATGTGGAAGTTTACGTCTCCTGAATTCAATATTTTTTTTAACTAATTTTCAACAAGTATGTTGAAAATCAAATAATTTGCAACTTTATCTTGCCAAATTCACAGATTTATATAAAAACAATTTATTTTTCTTTAAGACTAATTAAAATTGTGATCATAAAAGTAATATTGAAAAAAAGGTTTTGATATTTCGAACTTCCAAGCTTTCAACTTACTAGGAAGTTTTCTTCAAAATTATGGAATTTTTTGTACTTCCAAGGAATCATTTATGGAAGTTTTAACCCATTTCTAGGGAGTAATATACTTCAAAATTTCCTTTAACGGAAGCCCTGGTATAGCAAAGGCAGGATAGTAACTTTGATCCCCAAATTGACGTTAAAATATTTTAAGCTTCCTTTGTGTTGACATATTATTATTTATGGATAAGGCTTTTTTGTTTTTGATACTATTGATATCTTCCTTAGTTCTGCTGTTGCAAGAGACAAGAGCTCTTCAAAAAAGAGGTAAACTTAAACAAATATAAGGCATATGTTTGAGGTTGGTTTATACCCATAGATTTTCCCCAAAATAAGGAAATTTGCAATTTCCACAAATGTGACTATATCTTATTCTCAATCGCTCTCCTAATTTGGGCAAAACTTACTAGGTCAATATTTATGATATATATATATATCCTGAGAATGCTTTATGATACAGTTGTTATCTTTCTATCGTTTCCCCCAAATAATGGAATTGTTATTTTCCAGAAAATGTGACTTATACCTTAATCTCAGTCATTTTCCTGGCAAAACTAACTAGGAAACATGTTTAGCATACATATACCCTGAATACATTATCTTGATACAGTTGATATCTTTCTTAGTTCTGTGGACACAAAAGACAAGGACTCTCCAAAAAAGAGGTAAACTTAACAAAAACATGAGGTCATTTTTTTTGGGGGGGGGGGGGGGTTGATTTCTTTCCCCAGCTTGTATTTTCACCACACATAAGGGAATTCGTTGTTTTAACTCCAAAAATGTGACTGAAACATTGTACTCGTTTCATTTTCCTGAATTTGGCTAAACATCCCAGGTCAATGTTATGTTATATAAACCTGAAATGCGTTATGATACAGTTGATATCTTTCTTAGTTCTGAGGATACAAAAGACAAGGACTCATCAAAAAAGAGGTAAACTTAACAAAAACATGAGGTCATTTTTTCGGGGGGTTGATTTTTTTCCCAGCTTGTATTTTCACCACACATAAGGGAATTCGTTGTTTTTTTCTCCAAAAATGTGACTGAAACATTGTACTCGTTTCATTTTCCTGAATTTGGCAAAACATCCCAGGTCAATGTTATGTTATATAAACCTGAAATGCGTTATGATACAGTTGATATTTTTCTTAGTTCTGAAGATACAAAAGACAAGGACTCTTCAAAAAAGAGGTAAACTTACAAGAACATGAGGTTATGTTTTGGGTTGGTCTTCTAATAAATAAGGGAATTCTTTAATTTCACAATCCACAAGTGTGACTTAAACATTACTCAAGGTCATTTTCTTGATTTTGGCAAAACTTACCAGGACTGTTTCATGTTTAGCATACATTGTGTATATACCCTGTAAATTCTTTATGACACAGTTGATGTCTTCCTATCGTTTCTACACAAATAAGGAAATACGGTAGTTATTTTCCACAAATGTGACGTAAACATTATTTTCACTTTCCGGGTACATGTTAAGCATATATACCCTGTGAATATGTTATGATACAGTTGATATCTTTCTTAGTTCTGTGGATACAAAAGACAAGGACTCTCCAAAAAAGAGGTAAACTTAACAAAAAGATAAGGTTATTTTTGGGGGGATTGATCTTTATACATGGATTTCCCCTACTACTAGTAATAAGGGAATTCATTATTTTCACAATCCACAACTGTGACTTAAACATTATTCAAGGTCATTTTCCTGATTTGGGCATAACTTACCAGGTACATGTTTAGCATATATTTCGTGTAAATGCGTTATGATTCAGTTGATCTTTTTCTGTCGATTCCCTACAAATAAGGGAATTGTTATTTACCACAAATGTGACTTAAACGTTATTCTTGGTCACTTCCTTGTACTAGGTACATGTTTAGTATTTAAATATACCCTGCAAATACGTTATGATACAGTTGATATCTTTCTTAGTTCTGTGGATACAAAAGACAAGGACTCTTCAAAAAAGAGGTAAACTTGAAAAACTTGAGGTTTTGATTTGGGTTGGTCTCCCCACAAATAAGGGAATTCTTTCTTTTCACAACCCACAAATGTGACTTAAACATTATTCAAGGTTATTTTTCCTCGTTTTGGCCAAACTTTTAAGATACATGTTAAGCATATATATACCCTGCAAATTTGTTATGATACAGTAAACATCTTCCTTAATTCTGTGTATACAAAAGACAAAAAAAAATTCCAACAAAGGTTAACCTTATTAATGAAAAAAACATTTGGTCTGGTTTTGGGTTGGTCATTACCCATGCATTTTCCTCTTCCATTCTTTATTTAAAATTCACAAATGTAACTCATCAGTCAATTTCCTGATTTATGGTAAATTGTACCAGGTCAATGTTTACGATATATATTCCCTGCAAATGCAATATAATACAGTTGATATATTCCTTAGTTCTGTGAAAACAAAAGACAAGGACTCTTCAAAAAAGAGGTAAACTTGAAAAGCATAAGGTTGTGTTTTGGGTTGGTCTTTACCCATGTATTTTCCCCACAGATTAGGGTATTCTTTATTTTAACAGTCCACACATTTGACTTAAACGTTATTCAAGGTCATTTTCTTGATTCAGCAAACATTTCCAGGGTAATATTTGTAATTTTCCAAATACGTTAATAATTAATTATCAAATTTTCTTGACACCAATCAGACGTGTAACTAAACCATGGTTTTCTTTTTATGCAATGTTCTACTTATGTCGTTTAAAACAAGAAAATGCATTATCCATGATATCTGCATTTATACACTTATATTCTTTCTGAATTATATTCTTGGCCAAAATAAACCAATATTTCAGCAAACCTATAAAGCACTTTTCTAATAGCACAAGCACCTACAGTATTGTCAAGTTAAGTACTGAAATCGTGAATACTAGGGCCTTCCATGTTCCATTTTTATCACGTTATTAACGGAGATCAAAGCCAGCAACTTCAATGACAAGATTTAAACATTTATAGAAGTCTCCTTTTTGCCAACTATTTCCGATCTTCTCTCTGGTCATGAAAACAGTTCTCCCAATCATTGCTATTTGCCGATATGTAAGAGAGTCGATTCTTAAATTGACTTGTCCATTTTAATTTTGTGTATGAAGTAACAAAATGTCATTCAAAGTGTTCCCATATGATTTCCATATGAGAATGGTATAATTTTTTTAGTGAAAACATTTCATTTTGCTCTGGTTCCAATTTATCATAGGAACTTATGCATAACAACCTGAAGTACATGTAGCTTATTTCATTAACCCAAATTTCTTACTAAGTTTTGGTTTAACGAAACAAAAGTTAGTCCATCTTGATGATCATTAAGATAATTCCCTCTTAAAGTTTAAAAACTCAAAATATTGCAAACACTAGATGTTAACACCAATTTATACCTAAACAAATATAGTGAGCTTAGCTTAATCCTGGTATAAGGGAATTGAGATGTTTCGGGAATATGGGTCAGGGTCCAGGATTACGAACAGCTTCAGTTCTTGAGTTCAGACTAAAGTGGAAAAACAGCAAATCTTTATTTCATTTTAACTTTCTTTCTGGTTGAGTTTTGATGAAAAAAATTGCTGAATTTTATAACTATTTGAAAATATACAATTACCGATATTCAACTTTATTTTTGTAAAACGTAAGGAATAAAGATGATTCTTTGCATTTAAAATTCAATAAAAGTGCTGAGTCTTAGTTTAGACTTGGACTTGAGACTGTTCGAAATAAGGGCCCCAGATCTCCACACATTTATCTTATTCCTGGGTTATATTCATCAGGATAAAATAATAATCTCATTTAATTTGTTAATTTTTATTACATCTCCATGAGAATTTAATATATTGATGTATTGGTATTGACTTGATGTTAAATATCCCTTTAAATAGAATTTTGTCACAATTTCTGTTAATACGGACTAATAAGTGTGTTTCAGGATCACAATTATTCTCTTAATAAATGAAGTCCTATGCGAAGACATTTTTCGAATAGTTTAAGATGAACCTCAGCAAATTTTTAATAATGTCAAAAGATAAGAAAACTTTACAAAAGCATCCATATCCAACTTAGGCCCACATTAGAACATGGCTTGTTTTTCTACAGATTTATATGTTAATCTGCAGCTTTGACTTGACCAGAATTATTCTGTTATTCATTTATTTAGAGAAAGCTTTAAAGGTTAGAAATAGTAGATAACGGTTACTGTAGTTTGTCAGTTATATATAATCATTCAGAACTTGCCTCTATTTGTGTTTCTATATCCCTTGTTAAACTTTTTATATCGATAACAAAAACTAATTTTTGTAAGATACAAAATCATCCGTATGATATTAGATGGGTTTGGAGTTATAGCACGCTCTGAAAACTAATATCTGACTGCAAGTTTCTTTTGAGCAAGTTGCAGGGGACAGAACATTTAACTGTAACATTTACCAGGAGTTATAAGGGCCATATTATCAACAAGCATATTGTTGGATAGTTCTTTTAAGTAGATATTTCTGAGAAGTTATAATATTTAACCCTAAAAGCTTTATTATTAAGTAGGTTTTTTTGGTTTTGCAATTAAAAATTTTAATTCAATTTTGACATTCACTGACTCAATATTGATATTGTCTAAATATCTTGATCGTACATTATTTTGTGACATGCTCTTTGATAAAGTGGCCTATATATTCCTATTTTTAATGTTAAAAGCTCAGAATGAGCTAGATGTGTATCATCTGCCTATGAGGAGACATTGAAAGGGTTACTTATTGTGTGAGGTATTTCAGGTCACCAAGCAGAGGCCGAAGTCGCAGTCGGTCGAGAGACAGAAGAAGGCGATCTCGTAGCAAAAGCAAGGGGTAAGTTCTTCATTGAAATATCAACAACTCAGAATTCTTAATTTGATTCGAATTAGTTTCAAAGCAATCATTAAGTGTTGTTGGACAGGAAATGTTTACAATAGCAACAGCTGGGTGCTAGGCCCTAGTTGGAGCCCCTTTTGCATTTGTCAAAGGCATTTTGCTGCACTGCATCTTACGATATTCTCAGTTTTTACATGGCAGTGCATTGGTTGGAAAATCTTTAAACAAAAATTGGGGTAATAGGGTTATTTGTCCAAGATAAAGTCCATCTCATTGTCAAGGACAAAATTTACCTATCTTCCACAATTATATGTGACATGAAAAATGGCCCAAAAAAGTGGCCAAAACACTTAAAATAATGGAAAATAACCAGCCTAATAGTCTGCACTAGGTTTCACAGTAATATGACTACAGAAACTGAAATGCATACATGACTTCAATGATCATACGATTGCTTTCTAAAATCTTTTCTGCGAAAAGTTGTGATAAACTTCCAAACAAATTCTAAGAATTAACACGCAAGACTAAGCTTATTTGAATAGCAAGCTAAATTTTGAATGCAAATTGATGTGATAGGCCCTGCAAGTAATGATAAAAAGAGTTGCAAAATGTGAGGAAAAATATATTTTGCTGTAACTATTAATTATCTAGCATTTAAAGTTTTAGAACACACACATATAGTTTGATTATTATAATCATGCTAGATTTATTTGTAAAGTTACTGTAATTTTCATTTGATTTCAATCATCTTGTATCTTTATAGACGCAAAACCACAAAGAGTCGCCACCGAAGTCGCAGTGGATCTCGCCGGAGAAGGTCAAGGTCACGTAAGAAGTCAAGGTCACGCAGTGGCTCCAGACATAGGTCAGTATTGATTACTCTTATCAGTTTTGTCTTTCATTGATATGATGTTGTTAATTGTACAATTATGAGCATGAATCAGCCTTATTTGAACTATATTTCAATAAGAAATATAAATTAAAATAAATTACTGAATTTTGGTAATACTATATAAATATTTTTAGGAATGTAAGTAGATCCATAATCAAGTGGCAATTCAGCTTTTGACTAAAAAATGGCTCCTATTATGCTAAATCTACACTAATTACCAAATCACTATTAAGTTTTACGGAATTATTATTGCAGTTTTAAATTTCCTTCAAGTCAAATACAAATCATACAGCGGACATATGTTCATGGAGTATTTTCATCATAAATGTTAAACTCCTGTTCCTGTTCACAGATCCTCCCGTAAGGATAAAAAGAAGGAGCGCGACCGCAGTCGGGAGCGTGACAAGAAGAAGAAACATAAGGAGAAAGACCGAGACAGGGACGAGAAGAAGGAAAATAAGGTGGATATCGTAAGAAAACATTTATTCATTTCTCAGCCATATTGTTCTAAATATTAAGACTGAAATTAGGGTGGATATCGTAAGAATCATTGATTTCTTTCTCAGGCATATTGTTCTAAATATTAAGACTGAAATTAGTGTGGATATCGTAAGAAAACATTAAATCTTATCTCAATCATATTGTTCTAAAATTAAAGAAGGAAAAAAGGTTGGATATCGTAAGATACCATAAAAGGTGGATATCGTAATAAAACATTGATTCTTTTCTTAACCACGTTGTTCTAAAATTAAAGAAGAAAAACGGGTGTGTATTAAGAAATTCAGTTGAATACATGGCAAGAAGCAGAACATTAATTTTTGCTTGCAAATTTTAATAAACAGTGTCCATTCCACAGGTTAAGCGTGATTACGACGAAGAGGAACAAATCTTGTACGAAGACGTTGACAAAGAAAAGAAAGCCAAGGCGTCGGACAGTACAGATGATGAACGGGATAGCGGCGAAGAAGATGCCCAAAGCGATGCTGGACGCAGCAGTCGGGGCCAGAGTGAGGCTGGGGATAGAAATGGGCGAGCCTCGGAGCCCAAGCCCCCAGGCATCTCGGATGATGAGTATGAGGAAAGGAGGCTGAAACCACGTAAACCACGAAGTGAGGAGGACGAAATGGAGCCCGATCGTGGGGATTCACCTGATACGAGGGAACAGGATATGGACATGAGTGACTAGGAGTAATCCGGGCGAAGCCCAAGAGGGGCTAGAATAGGGGTCGCCAGAGACAGGTGTTATATGCATGTAAACTTGGTGCATTTGGGCAGGTTATACAGATTAAGATGGGAGTTTATTGTTGTTTGCTTGGTTGGGTTATTATAAATATGTTGAAAGTAATGAGTTCATACTCATATGAAGTGTTATTGAAGACTGAATGAAGAAAGAGTGTTGATGGAAGTCTTAAGGAGTTACTGCGCATTTGTAATGCTATAGTGGGCACTGTATAATTATCATTTAAATGTCATATAAAACGAGGTAAAAAGAATGTTAGATGTTATTAAAATCAATATAAATATTTGCTATGCTTTCTATTGGTGATAAAGAAACTTGTAATATCACTGACTAGTGGGGTCATCTGCATTTTCCCTCCTTGTATAATCAACTACTAGACGCAATCTTCATTTTCCTCCATTGTTTTGAAAAATTAAAGGTTTAACCTTACATTTCCATGATCACAGTTGAACTGTTGCTTTAAATAATGGAATAGGAATTTTATGATTTATAAATTGTACGAATATTTTTACTAAATGATCCTGGCTGATATTTAATTTTGTATGTGTTAAACGATCACGAAAAAAGAATGAGTTTACCGCATTACTGTTAATGTATGATAATTAGTTTCTGTTATTTTTTATTTTTTTGAAATATTCCTGCATAATGCATTGAGCTGTTATAGAAATTATGGTTAATGAATAATGTTTGTGATTAAAAAAAACATGTTTCTTTTTTTTTACCGAAATACTGAAGAGTTCATCAACATGCATAACAAAGATGTCGGCTTTAGATATTAAGATAATTCATTGAGCTTAAAGCCTTAACAGTCATGAAAGACAAGTTAAAACATTTCATCAAAGAGAAGCTTCCATTCTGTTGTATTAATGTTTTCGTGTCATAAATGAGTATGGTGTAATAAAACATGTTTTAAAGAATTGTTTTATCTTTTATTAGGTGTTCTTAAAAATCACCCACTAGATCATCCCTTGATGAAGAGCTGGTACTAGTTAAAGCTATGAAATTCTTCGTGAGTTTTCAAAACTTACAGGCATTTTACTGGTCTGTCTTTGTAACTGTCCCTTTCCAAACCTCAGCTTAAAATAGTTGTAGAGTGTCCGCCCTTTATGTAAGATGTCGCTGGTTTGTGCTCCACCGGGTGAGTTTTCTTGGCTTCTCAAAACCGACATAAGTTCAGCACTCTTCCAAGGAAACTGGATGCAAGATTGATACATATCAACTAGTAGCTATCCTCAAAAGAGTGCTAAAAAACTAATTTAGTACTTAGAAACATAAATAATTTTGTTGAATTATAAACCTTCGGGGTTGCTTTGTTGCAATGTGTAAGTGTACAAAGAAGCTAAAAGCTCCATAAACAAGTATTTTCAAGCTCCTGTAGTTTCTCTTTTGAACAAATATCTGGGTAAGTGGTTTCATTCTTGCAGAACCAAGTGGTCACTCATCAAGTTTTTGAAAAGATGGCCCTGAATTGTGGAACGATTCAATGAAATATCCTTTCACTGAAAGAACTTCATATACTAGGTCACTCGGCACGAATAAGGTAAATATTGTTCTATTGAAATGTACAACTAATCCAAGGAACGCACTCATGGATTAACAAAATCTTATCAAAGATCGAACAAGAACTGCCCATACAGCATTTCTTTATTTTCCTTTCATTGGGTTGGTTGTATGTGTAATGGAATAGCATGCACTGAATTTGCAAAAAATAAATTTATTCAACTGAAAATCCCTGCTGATATGTCTTGGAAAAACATGCTTTAGTCCAATTTTATTCAGGAAAAAAACGATATTTTGAGGTGATCTGCATGCAATTTCTGTTATAGTAAAATGACTTAAAGCTACCATTATTTCTGATAGACCAAGGCACAAATTGGAACCAAAATCTTCCGGTTGATGTCTTGAACATTTGTGCCAAGTTCAAATTCCTTGAAATTGGTTGAGAATTTTAGGAATTTTGGAGCAGACAAGATTGCCTTTCAGCAAATGCCAGTGTGAATCTGTTGTTTATTTCGTTATGAATTGGGCAAAATCAACAATCATGTCTGAAAGGCCTTGCTCAAAATGTGCGTATTGTCTGGCAACATGTGTACCAAGTTTCATTTGAATATTTTGAATGATATTTTACTTCTGGCCAATTACAGTTTTTACACAACAACAACAACAACAACAATAAACACAAAGGCTATGCAAATACTTATTCTTCAAAAAAGAAACTAGCTGAATGTAGCTGTTTGACATCTGACCTCCGAGTGTTGCCTTCACATTAAATGTACGCAGCTGAAACAATTTCTATTTGCGTTGTGAACATAATTATTGAAGTCTTCAAAATCAGTTGATCGAGGAGCCAACAACAAAAAATTGACTGCTGATTTTGCACCCTGATCAGACCCCAGCAAAATAACAAGGTTTCATCATAAGGAAGGTTTGTTTATTTCATCAAACAAGTAAAATAAAATACACCTTCATTGATATTGGTATCACAGTGCAAATCACGTAGACATAAATTCGAGATGTTTCATATTCAACAACAAAAATCATAAATAAACAAGATTGTCTTCATTAAAACAACAGTAAAAGATAATTTAAACTTTTAAGATATTATTAACTTGTTTACATGTCCAAGACTAAATTCTTTCATAATATATCTACTGTATATATATATATACAATAGTTATGACACCAACAACCCACAACTCCAGTAAGTGAAATTATACTAGAGCATAACATTGGTATAGGGTGACGTATCTGTTTTGTAGCATGCTGCCGAGGTCAATGTTCAATAACTAGCATGCAGAATAAGTAAAGAGCCATGTCATTTATATGCATGAAAGTTATTGAATGATTAAGCTCTACTTAAGATTCCAATCCGATATGGAAGTTAATGTATAGACGAAAACAAAGGAAACTGTCTAAAACACAGCATAAAATTTGTGAAAAGCATGAAGAAGCAGTAATGAAAAACAAATAAGAAAAAACTGTTAAAAATATAATATCATAGCGCACCACAGTATGATACTTCTATTGCATGTAATTGCTGGATAAATATTTTGAAATTAGCATAAAAAAACCCATATATTAAGATTCATTTGTACCATAAAAAATATCTTGAGTTAATTGGTTCAGACTCATTTTGAGACAGTTAATCAAAAAACAATTTAATAAAACCAATACACATATCTGCATAATTAAGGGTTTTTCTCAGTGACTTACATTTTTATAAAAAACAAAAAGTAAGTAATATTAATATTTTTTACATTTTTGGATGTAACTATGGCACATAAATGAACACAAAATTGTCTCCATTAAGAAAATATACATGTAAGGGACGCAAAATGTTTTCTCCTGAAATATTTATTAAGGCAACCCTGTTTAAATGCTGGAAAAGGAGATCTCAAACAGTTTTCATTGGAGTAACTCCAAGTTGTTCTGCCAAGTCCATCTGCAAGTAGATTAAAAAAGCAAGATTTATTTCATTTTGCAATGATTAACCAAGAAGATATATAGGATAATAGTTTTTTTCAGTGTAAGATCATGATATATTTCACTGAGTTAGCACCAACAGCTATATTTCATAAGTGGCGTAGCCATGAGTGGAATATTTACTTTTGGTGATCATGAGGTGAAATATATTGAGATCTTAAACTAAAACAACTTCATTATATGCCATAAAAGGATTTACAATAACATTTGATTGTATGCCAATGTAACATCATTTTTTTAGTATAAAATAAGCAATAGAAAGCTCACATACCCCGAACTCGATCTGTTTCTCATGGTAGGGGATTCCCCCTCTCATGTCACACATACTCATGTGCTGCTTCTCCGGGTCACCTGCCACTAAAACCTCCTCCTCTCCCTCCACCTGGAAGAGTATTTATTTTGGTAAGTTCAAACAAGCATCTTAATAGTTTGACACTCAAAAAAGCATTTAAAAAAATACATATCTGAGTATCTTTGATATATATATACATGAAAAAAAGAGAGTAAATTATTGTAAAAGATGTTATTTTAAACATTTTATGCATCATTTTGTTAACATTTAAATAGCAACTTTACGATGAAATTAAGATTTAAAGGTCTGAGTCTTAAGTCTCAAATTCAGACTCAAGACGTTTCTAAATATGGACCCTGGTTTCCTTTTTGAGAGGCCAAGAAAACCTTCCAATACCCAGGCTCAAAAACCATATTATCATATTGTATATTTTCTATAATGTTAAGTATTATTTTGTGTCGATCACATGTTGAATGATAGGCAATACTTGAATTTACATTGAAACAACTTAACACATATATGAATCGTCATTGTCAACACAAGTACTTAGTATTTAGAATGATTTCTTGAATGATTTCTTACTTTCCACCAAAAAGAATGCTTGCACTAGACAAAGACAACCATAGTACTGACTGACTTAAATGTTTAAACAAGAATGCCAAAAAGCGAGCACAACAAAGAGTATGTGAATGCTCAGCGCTCGTCTGAATGTTTGTCAAAAAGGGCATACATCAACAGTTATTGAAGCCAAAGCTAAACATGGTGCGTATTGCCTCTGGCACCATGTCACCATATGTATTAAGTTTCAATTGAACATCTTAAACATTATTTGATTTATGGCCAAGGTCAAAGTTTTTGCATTATTGGTGTTGACATAGACACCATAATTATGCCAATACCCAGATTACTTTCCTTTGAAAAAATAGATAAGCTAAAAATGGATGAACTAAAAGAAATCCAAGTGTTCTAGGTTTCTTACGGCTTCCAGTTGTCGGCAGGTGTTAATTAGGTCATCCAGTCTCTCTGAGAAGCCAGGTGCGAATGCCTCAGGATCTACAGCTATGAAACACTGACCCTGGAATATATAAATAGTTGTATACCTTTTACAATTTAGTAGAATTTACATGTACAGTCCAAAACCCATTGGCTTAATACTGCTTGGCTCGATTTTCTCGTTGGCTCAAACTTGATGTAAAAGACCAAATTGTTTTAAATGTCTCGAAAAGGCTCGAAGTTTTATGACCAGTCCCTGGAATATTGAGTCAACGGGTTTGGACTGTCATAAACTGTAAGCAGTACTTCAATACTACTTAAATCAATTGAAAACTGTATTCTAATCATATTCTGCATACCAAAATCACTAACATCTGCTTTAAATCATTAATCTAATATAAATTCATCTGTTTTTTTCTGCCATAATAATATTGTAATGGACAGTCAATCTTTACATATCTTAATAACAGTTTTTAAAAGTTGAAAGTATGATATAAATATCCATTCACAAACCAAATTTGCTATCCTATCTGTATTTTTCCACCGCCTGACGTTAGGCCCATAGCTGGCGTTGCTAAGGATACCGCAGAATATCTCCACCATCATCGCAAGCCCATAACCCTTGTATCCCCCTGTCTCTTCTGCCCCACCCAGGGGCATCAGACCCCCTCCATTTAGGACAGACTTTGGCTCAGTGGATACCTGTCAGGAAGATAGGATTGATATAAGTCAGTTCTTTCATACATGGAAAATATCAGAGGCCTAACAGTGTACGACAGTATGTGAATTGTGAGGATATAATTATCTCAACATTCAAGGTGCAAACGTATGACATACATGCAATATCCGTCTGGTGAGCAGCAGGGGATGAATATACTCTAGAATAAGAAATAAAAACAAGTTTGAGGATAGTAGGTATTGTTATTGACCAGTTCTAAATTTTGTTATAGGAGTTGCTGAGTTATAGTTTACAGTAAAATATGTATGCATCCTACTGACAGCCGAAACTACAGTAGTTAGATGAATAATTCAACATTAAGAATATGGTCAATGCAAGTTATACAGACCAATCATCATACCAAATTTTAGGACCTTTTTATGTTATTTTTATATATAAGTCAAACAAGAGAGCATAATTCTGTTTAACTGGACAGTTATGAAAGCCAGAGTTATTGGCCTTGCCTCCCATGTGCGTCTGGCAACATGTACACCAAGTACAATTTTTAAACAGTTCTTGAGTAAAGGCCAAGGTTAAAGTTTTCGCATGACACCGCACCAGAGAAAGACACCAAGGCTATCACAATACAACAACTTTTTCTTTAAAAATCAGACCAGCTGTTTCGGGGTGGGGTTTTGAACAGCAGGTCTGGGCTGAGAATCTAACAAAATGTATCTGGTTGTAAATATACCTTGCCATGTTCGTCTACGCCCCAGCCACTCGGCATTCGGATATTCTTCCTGTCATGGAGCTCAATCTGTAAATGGAGAGTTTCTTCTTGTTTCCAATGTTCTTTTGGGTAGTCTATAGTTTCAGGCGAATTGATTGATCAATAATGATTATTGGATAATTATTGTCCAATAGATAAACATGTTGGATAATAGTTTTAAACATTTGACTACAACATTGCACAATTAAATAATTTGGTTTGTTAGTAATTATTATTGGATAAATATGACTTATCAATATACTTGTAAGATAACCTTGATCAAACTAAAGAATTATCGAGTTTTATACAGTGGCTGTTACAACAAAAGGTTTAAAAACTTGAGTACCCACAAGTATATATACACTTATTATGTTATCATTAAACATACCTTTCCAAGAGCAACGGTTGAAGTTGCCATGTCCAGAACAAAGCTGTCACCATTTTTGGCCGGCGCTGCTAAACTGAGGGGGTTTGTTCCCAACACAGGCTGAAATGTTTAATGTAAAAATCATTATCCTCTTTGAGTTTATAGGGAGATTGAGATCTTATGAATTCAGTGAATGCATAGTTTTTACTGTTAGACGTACTAGTTCATAGAGGATAATTGTTTGTTTCAGTGTAAGATGGTAATATATTTAACTGTTCACTTTTGGTGTTCGCTGGCGTTTGATTTGAAACAGAGAGTGGGCTTAGATTTCAAAACAGTGAAAAATATGAAATTGATATTTTCTGTTTGAAACAGTAAAATATCAATTTTATTTCACTGACAAATGTCTATAAACCACCAGAAAGCATATAATAAATGATCATTATTGTGGCACACTCCATGAAGCATCAATGATATTTACTTGTTGATAAACTTATTTTAAAATCAATCTATTCATTACTTTTGTCCATTAACTATCAAAAGACATCTTGACAGAAAAAATCACAGGTCCTCCAATGTCTTTGTCAGTGAAAGGAAAAATGCGACTAATCCATGAAGATATTCTTATTTCTTATAACAGAATTTTATCTTTACCTCAAATTCTAGAATAATGTTTTACAATTTACAAAACTCTGTAACTTTCTATATAATTAATGTAGTGAAATACACAACTCATTAACTTTGCACAAGACAGAAATGCTACACATACGGTAAGCATTAGGTCATTGACTCATTGTAGACATTTAAACAATGTTCCACATTAATATGATTTTTTAAAGAATGGCTCGATGGTAAAGTTTTTGCATGAGAATGCCTAGGACAACATTTAACTTTATTCCTTAATCATTTTTCTTCAAAAAGCAATTCAAGAACAAATATTGAAGACAAATCTAGGGGTGGTTTTGTATCAGCAAAGAGGTCATGGCTACAATCCCCACCAGAGGGTTACTTCTCACAGCCTCTCAAAATGGAGACCAGTTCTAGCTTCTACCCAGGAAACGAACTGCTATCAGCTTTTGTCACAATTGAGATAAAGGAATTAGTATAAACAACAGATAAATCTGTCTAGAAATCTAACCTTTTTAGCCCTGGTTGGCACTTGAAGTGGGGAGGTATTTGTAAAAGACATACCCTGGAAAAGAATAGAAACTTAAATATTATAAAATGATAATTTTCATCTACATAAGTCTGGCAGCAATCTTTGTCATACATTTTTTTATATGAACACGCTCAAAAGTGCAAAGAACCGCATGTTTCCTCCGATTATTTTGTTATAATTTGTATAAAATGACCTCTATTTTACAACCAGTTCAAACGCTTATACTAAACTTAAAAGCAGTTGATTTCAAAATCTACTTCTACATGAATTAGAGCCAATACTTGGCCTTTTGCTTAAGCTTAAGCTTCATGTGGACAATATCAACGTGTATATTCTAACAGAGTTAAAGTTAGAGTTTCTAGAGTTATGCAAATGGGATGTGTCACCTGTTTGGAGAATTCGTCACTTTTTAGTAAAGGTCACCATGACCATGACCTTGCTCTTTGATTTACTGACCCCTCTGACCATGACCACATGACCAATGTGCATACCAAGTCTGAAGACTCTACAGCAAATCATTCAAAACCTATTGATTGGAAAGTGAGACATGGACACAGACAGATAAAGTAATCCATGCTTAATAGGTGAAACAATTAATCAAATAATAAGATAGAATCCAGCATACCAATAAGCCTTCGCTACTTGCTTGCATTGCATACCAACCAGCAATACCATAATGATTTGAGCCTGAAATATAATATACTATCTTTTTAAAAAGTAAATTATGCATTGTCAATGAATTTGGTAACAATTAAAGTTCTATATTGTCATTTTAGATAGTTAGATCGTTAATATTTATTATTTTTAAGGACCCCATTGGAAATAAGTTAAATAACTTTAATGGGTTATCCTGTGCTATGTATTTGTCACATTGAATTAAATCTTTATTAACGCACGTACATGTATCCAACGCATTCTAATGATGTTGTGATTTAGTAAAGATATCATCCCTTATAATTTGTTAATCAGTCTGTAATATAACTTTATGAAATATTTGGTTTGTTGCTATGACATATATATATATATGTATGAATAAATCTATCTATCTCTCTATTTGTTATAAGCCTTATTACCATTTGCTGCAACCCATCCAACTCCACTCTCTTTAGCCTTCTTGATGGCAGTTTGCATACACAAGTTTCCAACCACAGGTCCCAACACATTGTTGCCGTTGACAAAAGCTGTGGCTGCAGTTTCTTTAACTATCTTTGGTTCGGCATCACTCACTGTTATCCCTGACTGTATGTCATGTACATACATGTCTGTAAAAGAAACCATGTGTATCTATCAATCAGGGCCCCATTTCAATGAATATCATAAGCCATAACATTTCCCACATTATTTAATTCCATTCTTGTTCCAATGATAATGACATAAATTGTTTACAATAAATTACTTGTTGTAGATTACCAAGAGAACATTTCGCCACATATCAAGAATACATATATTGCTGTGGCAATATTACTTGTGGTGAAAGAGAATTGCAAGCATGTTTTGTATCAAAAAATATATATTATAAATGTAAAGTTATGTAGTGTGCATAGGTAAGAACCAGCCACTGGATTAGCTCAGTTGGTTAGAGCTCCATGCTAGTGTTTCAATGGTTGTGAGTTCGAGCCCCACACCGGGTGCACTTTTCCACCCAGTACTTTAAAGTAATTGCTCATGGTTTGTAACATGTGCATTTTTTTTTTAATTACAAAATAAAGTGTGCAAATCATAAGGATGTTAAAGCAAAAATACCAAAAACTGGAACCCGTCAGCAAATGTTTATACATTGTGGGTACGAACCAGCCACCCTGTTAACTAAGTTGGTTAGACTACCGTGCTAGTGTTCCGGCAGTCTCGGGTTCAATCCCCACATCGGGCACACTACACCAGGTTTACTTTCATTTGATGAATAGACATACAATGATGAGGAGTAATTGAATTGTGTGCACTTCATTTTTTACCACAATACATTATGATCATAAAGCCACTTATACCTAGTCGATTTAGGCCATGACTATAGTGTCCCCTGTAATCAGCTGTCATCAGATTGTTGGCCAGGCTAACTGCATGGTCCCTTTTTGTGCCTACTTTTATCATGCAATCAATAATGAATCGCTCAACCTCTGACTTGGGAACTGCGTCCCATCTATTCTCCGGTGTAAAATCAGAAAGTTTGCATGATGACAACCTAAAATAAGGGTTTAGTTTCGCTTTAAAAAGGCGTGATAATTTGATGTTTGCCATTATTCTTTATTATGACATTTATCTTCTTACTGAAGAGTACTTTTCCTGACTCGGAATTTTCGGATTTCTACGTTGATTTCAACGAAATATGTCGGCTTAAAGAAGATTTTTACATTTTCTCACATTTCCAGGTAAACATTTATTTTTCTTACACGTTAAAATAGTAAATCCGTTTTATATCACTAAAACGCAAATTAAATCATATCTGTCCTTAAAGTCATCTGCAATTGCACTGGATTTTTTTCTAAAATCAAAGTACCACAGGGAGGGGATGAAATGGGGTGCCCTTACCAGGGGTGAGTTGCTTAAGAAGCACATTGTCAGGTACCCCTGATACACTAACTGCACTGTTAACCATGTGCATATTGGAAAGGAAAAGCTCGTTATCATAAATAATTGGGCAGTTAAATTTCCCGAAGTTGCTTGAAAAAGTATTTTGGCAAAAGCTTTTATTGTGTAAGTCGGTTTGCTGTGTTGACAGCGAATGTGCATTCATAGTATAACATTCCATTATAGGTGGAAGTACGTTTGTAGTATGTATGTTTACTTGGTTGGTAATATGCAAATTAGCAAAGCCTTTGCTCCATGTAGAATTTAGAATTTACTGTATATTGTAACGTGCGACGTTAACAAACAAACACCAGATAGCCGAGCTTTCTGGCGTAATGAAACAAACACCAACAGATCCCTTCAGAGAAAAGCATGCTCAACCCTGAAGGAGTCCACTGGTCTTTATATACACTAACTTCTCTATTCTCACATAGCCCATGCTTTGCTAATTTGCATATTACCAACCAAGTTTACATCCAGAATGAACGTACTTCCGTTTTATACGGAGTATTAACCATCAGGAAAACAGCGCTTTCTCTGAAATATTGTTAAAGTTCCAACTTACTATGCCTCACAGGACAGCTGAGCTTTCTAGCAAGCGCATAGAAGCGTAACGCACATCCGCCGCCTATAGCGGACCGTTACAATATAAAGACCAGTGGACCCCTTCAGGGTTGAGCATGCTTTTCTCTGAAGGGATCTGTTGGCCTTGTTGGACGGCACGCGTTACAAATGGTGGCAGCGATGGGATATTGACAATTGCCGGAACAGAGTTGCCTCACCCATGAGATTCCCAGGCCAAGACTCAGAACGAGTCTTCTCGGAGGGGAAAGTAATGTAATGGTCCGCTGTAGTCCTTGTTGGATGTTGCATGTTACAATTGAACTAAAATTGGTCTACCACTGATCACTACAAATTTTAACTACCCACTTAGATCACTCACCTGTGGAGACAACTGACAAAACAGTGTTATTGAAGATTATTTAAATGTAACATGCAATTTCATTGGAAAAAGAGTTTTCTCCCCTGCCTCATGCATATTCAAAGAAATGATATTTGATCAGTCAATTTTCCAACGGTATGTATGAGGTGTAACAGAAGAAAATACTGTGGTTGTTGATGATGCATAAGCAGGGAGCACTGTGTAGCTCTTTGCAGGTGCATAACAAATCATTGCACATGAATTTGTTACATATCGTTATGTATCGATAGATTATAGTCCAGTAGCAAAAGAACATAGTTAGTATCTCACCTCAGGTTCTGGTATCATTGCATATTATCTTGGGTACTGCTGTTCGAAAATTAGCATTTGGAGTATTAAATGATCATGCCTTGATCAATCCACCAAGTGAATGTCATTTCAATTGCATATATATCTTAGCCTGTGGTCTGACTTAAAACATCAAACTCACGGACTGCACCACTGTCGATGATCGATGTATTTAACTTTAATGTATCATGTGCCATATGATATGTTACTGACTGTTAAAGAGGCTGGCTCATACCAGGTACACCTGAATCAGTATAAATAATCTACAATTTGCATTAGTGTCGCTTGAACTGACCAATTGAATTGTAGATTTAAATTCCACTTTCATGAAGGGCATGGTGACAGGTGAGAAGCTTTGAAGTGTTAAAACTGACTGTTCAAAGCTGCTGTTGAGGCGGAACAAAATTTATTTGACTTACTTTTTGGTGTAATATTGCAAAGCAATGGTGCTTTGATTACTTTCAAGATTGACAAATTTATTTTTGCTAAGTTAATTTACAAACAGTTATAAATACTTTATATTTCAATTCATGTCACTTGCCTGGTACTAAGTTAATTTACAAACAGTTATAAATACTTTATATTTCAATTCATTTCACTTGCCTGGTATTTCCAGCCGGATTAGGTTGAAAAAGAAAAGCTCAAATTACAGTTTACGATTTAATTCAGTCCTCTCTGGTTTCAGGAAAATGTCATATATATTGCATATTACAGGTGTTCAAAAAATTTACAGAACAGTGCTTGCTCTCATAACTTGAAGCATAAACAAAATGCTGGCACTGAAACTTTTGTGATATATCTTTAGATGTAGATCAGAGATCATTGATGTTCTGAAGTAGGTCCATTTATAGGTCTGTTAATAAGTGGAAAGCACTCTCTATTCATAATCCGTCCTAAATGGTCATCATACAGATTCTTTTGAATATAAATCGAGATGTTTTTGACTTGTTTGGTTTGAAAGGAAACAGTTTATGTATAATTATTACCTTGGCATCATCAGTTGTGGCAGCATTAAAAAATATTCACCTGAAGCTTATTACACAATCATGTTCACAATAACACAACGCCATATGATATGCATCATCTTCCAGTATGTTCAGGAATCCTTTAATTATGTTACAGATGGCCTCATCTGAGGGAGCAGCTGCTGGCCTTAAACTGGATGGTGGAGCATTCAACAATGGGGATGTCTACAGGTACACATACATATTCACTGTTTGACTTAACTATTTCAAAATGTTCACTTGTGGAATACATCAAAAGCATTGTTTTGAATTCCATTTGAGGACTTGAAACATGAGAGTACATGTAGTTAAGAAATTGAGTATTTTGACAAACACCATGACGCATCCAAACATGTAACTGTTTATGAGAGAATAGTTCACAAGAGTACTGTTCATGTGATTACTGTTCATGAAAGTATTGTTCATGTGAGTACTGTTCGTGAAAGTATTGTTTTTTGAGAGTACTGTTCATGGGAGTAATGCTCATGAGAACATTGTTCATGAGAGTACTGTTAATGAGAGAATTGACCATGAGAGTATTTTTTATAAGATAATTGTCCATGAGAGTACTGTAAGTGTGAGTTCTGTTCATGAGAGAACTGTAAGTGTGAGTTCTGTTTATGAGATTACTGTAAGTGTGACTTCTGTTCATGAGAGAGCTGTAAGTGTGAGTTCTGTTCATGAGAGTAATGTTCATAGAGTAATGTTCATGAGAGAAATGTTCATGAGAGTAATGTTTATGAAATACTTAATAAAGAATGTTATTTGATAAAGCATCATACCATGTTTTATATGCTGTAAATATGTTTCATTTCTTTTAACAAGGTCTCATTCCAAGAGCTACCAGGAAACCTTCTTTAAGAGTCTACAAATCCTGAGAAATGACAGTACATTCTGTGATGTTACCCTTCAAGTTGAGGGCCAAAGTTTTCCCTGCCACAAGGTACATGAATTTTTGGGTTTGATTTTTGAGAATTCCTTAGTTATGGGGATTGATTTGTCCAACATCAGTGTTATTCACATTGGTGCCACAATTTAGTTTTCAATCAATAACCAATACTTGGATTATAATAGGAAACTCTTTGAAGTGCTGAAACTGTCTGGTCAATGCCGCTGTTGGATTGATACAACTGGTACAAAATAGCACTGTGATCATGCTTTATTCAACTGACTGTCGAGGTAAGGTTTTCCTTATTTGCAGCCTGTAGTAAAAAATGTGTGTTTGCTTTTTAATTCAGGTGATACTTATGGCGGGCAGCTCCTACTTCCACGCAATGTTTGTGAACAACATGGCGGAACATGACAAGGAGGCCATCGTTATTGGTGGTGTCACTAAGGAAATACTCTCATGTCTGTTGGATTTTCTTTACTCAGGTTGGTTTATTTTTGTTGGGTTTGTAGTGTTTATTGGAGATAGAATACCACTTAAAGTGACACTCTTATTCAAAATCAATACATAATAAATATTAAATGAATATTAAATGAACATAAATTTTGAGTGCTTTAACAATTTACTTAGTAAGGTATTAATGGAAACTATTAATTACAGACTACACAATTGTAACCGTGTATTTGCAATAGCTGAACACCTAAAATATTAAATGATTGGTGAATGCTAAAAGATTTACTGTGTTTTACTATCGTCTCATAAGGTAGAAATACCATGTTTTCTGCACCTTTATTTCAAATTAAACTCGGTATCCTTCATAAGAATCATTGTTTTCGACATTTATGCATCCGTTTTGGTATATTTAAACATTTGTAATTGTGGTAAATCTTATCTGGGAGTAAGAGTGCATGATCTTTAAGATGATATATGAAATGTCAAAGCTTTGTGACCCCTATGACGTTAGCAACGTTCTGAACATTAACAAAGTTCTAAACAATTGTCCCTATCTTGCACTTACCATGCGCAATTAATACCATAGAGGGGGAGAGTGGTCTTGTGGGTATAGGTGTCCACCTCTAACTCTAGATGTCATGTAGCCGATTCCCACCGGGAGTACTTTCTCACAACCTCTAATTATGGACAACAGTACTGGTTTCTATGCAGGAAAGGTACTCGAGAGCAATGCATATCAGCTTTCAGCTGTTTTGACAATCTACTTAAATTATGCTTTATAGTTCTATTTTAAAATGTGTTAATAATGCTTTTCTGCAAAAAGGAGCATTTTCTGTTAAATTTTTAAAAGCTTATAAACAATAGAGCTCTTATTTAAAATTTAAGTATGTTTGATCTTTTAAATAAGCACTTTGTCCACATTTTACACTAAATTATTTTTTATGATGTCTGACCCTATATTACTTATCATAGGAGACGTGGAAGTTACCGTTGATAACTGTGAGGAGTTGCTGGTGTCCGCAGATATGTTAGCCATCGTGGATGTGGTATCCGCGTGTGCCAAATTTCTCCATAGCAAACTACAGCCGGATAATTGTATGGGTAGGGTTCCTATAATTTGTGATAAATTAGGAAAAAAAGTCTTCTTGGATGAATTTGTGTACGTGATGTTTGCATATGAAATAAAGGAAATAAAATGTACCTTCAGGTATTCAGCACATCACATGTTCTATACTCAAAGTTCTCTCGAGGATCCATTATATGCCAATCAGTAGGAACTCTTCTTAAAGTTATACATGTACAGTATGGCACTAATCTATAATTATATATACTAATTTTTTTGCTCAGGACTCAGGACGATCTTACTTCCCTTTTAACATATGACGTCATCTTCAGCTCAGTATTTTTATGTTGGTGAATATTGTGTAATTTCCCCTTTTTAAAGATTTTTGTGATTGTTGAAGCAAGTTCTTTTTAAGATTTGGACAATAAATTAGGTTTTATTTTGTTAAACCAAGTGTATTTTATACAGGTATATACCAATTTGCTGAGGCAGTTGCCTGCAGTGTGTTAAAAAGGGATGCTGAAAACTACATACACAAGAACTTTATAAAGGTATGGTGTCTGGTAAGCTCAGTGGTTAGCACACTCACTTCTAATCAAGGCGTCCCAGGTTCGATTCACAGCCTGGACATATGTGTGTTTGATTCTAAGACCGACAAAAGGTTTTTTTCCAGTGAATCCAGTTTTCACCACAAAAATAGACCACACTTTTGCATTACATCGCACCAACTGGAGTGATTAATATAGTGTTGTAATAATGTGAATCACAATCATTGTAAAACAAATAAATAAAATTTATATTTCCCAACAATGGATTTTTTGCTGTCTAAACTAAAAGCTACTATTAAGTACATGCTTTCACTCTGAATTGTCTTTTATTTTTTCTGAACATGTTAATGATTTTTCACAAAGTGTTACTGTTTTTCCCTAATGTGTTGCTGATTTTTCCCCATAATAATCCCCTCTCATACTTTTCTCCCTTTCATTGACATTTTCCCAATTGATTCAACACCAAAATATTTCTGACTAATTCCCAAACCATCTTTTTAGCTAGTCAGTTTTTCGAAGATTAAATGTTATTTCATAGCGTTGGTGTCAGCTGCTTGTTGTGCAAAAACTGTTATCTTTGCCATTACTCAAAAGTCGTTAAAGACATTCAATTTAAACTTTGTATAACATGTTTCTCGTGGGAGTAAAACATCAAGGTCCATAATACTCATTTGAATAAATGTGGAGTTATGTCCCTTTTTCAACTTAAAACACAACAACAGGCATGATGAGCATTGGAGTTCACTCAGTGACGCTCTTGTTTCCAAGATGTTGCCAATTTAATGAGCAACTAATGTCCGAATACTTCCCATCACCAGGTGAGCCAGGAGGAGGAGTTTCTATCACTTGACACAAAGACCGTAACCCACTTCCTGGCAAGTGAACTGCTGCATGTGGAAAATGAGTTTCAGGTCTTTAAAGGTTAGTTGTTAGTCTTTCAATACATGTAGTATCTGCTCTCAAATTTAGCCCAAGCCTGATGCTTATATTTACCGTGCTTAGTATTATGATGAATACAAAATGATGATGTTCAAAATTTTCAATGATATTTCATTCACGAATTTTCTTCCTATAGGTAGAGGATGTTTGTATTTTGCATCTACATAGCTGTTTGATTTTTCTGTTATACCCGTAAATTTAATCTATACAAATTAATGCTAGCCTGATTGTTAAGACAGTTGAAAGCTGATATGAATCACACTCCAGTCCATTTCCTTGGTAGAAAGCAGTACTGATATTCTTTTTGAGAGGTCATATTAAAGAAAGTACTCTTGGTCGGGATCAAACCCACAACCTGTTTGTATGAAAGCAGACAGCACTAGAAATGTCTTACCCTCTAATCAATTTAATATGTTTCAAATGTTAACACTTGCATGTATCAATGAGCCGATGGGTCAGAACTTTGTTAAAGTTAATACAACATTATTTAAGACATCATTGTTAACTTTTAATAATTAAATACTTGAAAATGTGCTCACATATTTAAATATAGATAAAAATAATCATAGCTTAAACATTTGTACCTAATTTGTTAGAAATATAGCAAATCACAAGTGTATCCATAAAGCTTCCAGAGCAGTAATGATTTGAAAGTTAACAATGATGACGTTATCAAGGTTGTTAACTTAAACAAAGTTTTGAACAGGCCCAATATGTATGAACTATTTCTTTTTTATCAGCTGCTATGGACTGGGTGCAGCACAACTCGTTGGAGAGAAAAGTTCACATCTTTGAAGTCATGTCGCCAATACGCTTTCCAATAATTTCTGAAAACCAGATGGAAAAATATATTAACTCAGTTCCAGATTCTGATCTCAGTATAAAAATAGCGCTTCAAAAAATTGTTAATGATTTTCGAACAGATAAAAAACTTTTTGGTGTATTTGAAAAGAAAGCGAAAAATGTTAACATAAAACCATATCATTTAGTGCCTAGACAGTGCTCACGAAAAAATATTTACATATGTGGTGGTTTCACGAGACCCAAAGGTGGTCGTTGGAGCGACGCTTTGACGTTGAACACTGTGGAAAGATACGACACATTCTTCAAGATATGGCACGAGTGTCCGAGTTTTCAGTTTAATCGCAGTGCTCTTGGTGCGGGTGTTATAAACGGACAAGTATGTGTGGTGGGTGGGGAAAACGACATGTTGATTCTGGACTCGATTGAAATGTACGACCCGATTACGTACGAGTGGACGTGTATTCCTGGGATGACCTCACCAAGGTAAAGCAAAATAAAACAATGACATGGGCTGTGCAAGCCTTAAAAAATTGATCAGAAACCTTTAAAATGTTGTAACTTTCCATCTTATCAAACGTATACTGTCCTAAAAGTAACACATGTCCTGTAGGAAGAAAATGGACTTAAGTCATATTGTGTAACATCAATCTTTGTTACTAATTGTTTTTGTTTTTTTAGATGAATGTCAATGAAACAAAACATGTAAAATCTTCAGCTTTGGCCTTAGTCCAAAATATGTTCAAGATATTGGCTTGAAACTTGGTACAAATGTTGTAAGAGTCGATGCACACATTTGAAGTAAGGTCTATAACTCTGGTTGTAATCATTGCCATGTCATTCCCCTTTACACTTTAGAATCAACAACAGACAAAGGGTTGATGTTTGCCTGCAAGGCTTTTTCTATACTAACATTATACTTTTTTCTACTACATTTAGATGTGGCTTAGGTGTGTGCACGATTGACAATTGTCTTTACGCTGTGGGTGGCTGGATTGGCTCGGAGATTGGAGGAACGGTTGAGCGGTATGACCCAGACCAGCAGACGTGGAGCGTCATAGCTCACTGTAGGTCGCTGAGATGCTGGATGGGCTGTACTTCAGATAATGGTGAGTGATTTGGTTTAACAAGTGTTTATTGCAAAATAATAATACATCAAAACATGAGTATTAAATTAAATAAAAATCAAGACAAATTGAAAATTTATCAGAATTTTTTTTCTAAGTCTTTCTTCTGTTATAATTAGAACAGTTTTTAAAATACAGTATAAACCCGTTGGCTCAATATCCCATGAACCGGCCAAAATACTTTGAGCCAAGCGAATATCGAGCCAAGCGAATATCGAGCCAAGCGGGAATGCTAATATAGAGAAAGAAGGAAATGGAGCCAAGCAATATTGAGCCAACGATTTCGTCCGTACATCAAAACTGGGTAGATTGGCTACTTTAACAATATCTATAAGTATCTACTATTATATTTATATTCATATAGAGGTAAATTGTTTGTTTCAGTGTAAGATCATAATATTTTTTCAACAAGTGAGCATTGAAGTGAATTATATAGCTATCTTCCACTGAAACAAACAATTTTTCTTTTTATTATATGCCTAAAATTGGAATTATAAGTCATTCAATTACACTTTTTTAGAAAATCGCGCCAATTTGTATGCGCTCTTAACATCGGAAATTATGTTGAAATTGTGTCCCATCCATGTGCACGCTGACATTTAATATTGAACTTAGAGCAGGCTTAAAATTTCAAAACAGTGAATACTATAAAATAGATATATTTACTGTTTAAAACAGTGAAATATCAATTTTATTTCACTGATAAGTCGCTATAAACCACAGGAAAGCATCTAATATTTGTTTATTTACCGTAGTTGTACGGTAGTTATAATTATGCAATTGATCATGATACTCATTTTGAGGCTAAAAATTCTCTAAAAGAATTTTACTTATTGAAAATGATGTATGATAAAGAGATTGAAACATGCTTTTAAAAAGCATTTAATTTTCAGGTTTAATGTACATCGTTGGGGGAAGCAATGACCTTGGAGATGAATTAACCTCTGCCGAGTCTTTCAATCCTGTGACCAAGGAGTGGACATCTCTACCGGACCTGAACACTAGGAGGTCTTATCCAGGGGTGGCTTTTCTTTACGAGTGTTTGTACGCGGTTGGTGGGTGGAATGAAGGCGAGGGAGCACTCAACAGTGTTGAGAAACTAGATTTAAAAAAGGTTAAGTGGTTTTTGTTGTTCAATGATTTACCATGCTTAGAAGCATTTATTTTTAATGAGGTTTTCTGCAATGGTGTTTAGGAACCCACATGTCTGAAAACTTCAATGGTAATCTAAAACTGTGTGTTACTTGTAAGCTAAACAATATTCCAAAATAATACCTTCCATCAAGTTCTCAAGCTCTCTTATGGTAATCTAAGTGATAGAAATTTGTGCCACAAAACAAGTGCAGGCATGTATAAAAGAAAATGTTTTTATATTCATGCTTATATGCTGAGTTATTGTCTTAAAAAAATATAAAATTAGAGTATTCACTATTTGGGCTTGTTCAGAAAAATCTTAATTTGATGATTGTATTCTTAAAATGAGAAAAAAGATTATATAATTTTTCAATTTCTTCATTTCTGTGGTTGTAATCTACAATTTTCCAATTTCTCCATTTCTTTGGTTGTAATCCACATTTTTCCAATAACCCAATTTCTGTGGTTGTGATCTACAATTTTCCAATGTGTCCATTTCTGTGGTTGTGATCTACAATTTTCCAATTTGTCCATTTCTGTGGTTGTGATCTACAATTTTCCAATTTGTCCATTTCTTTGGTTGTAATCCACATTTTTCCAATAACCCAATTTCTGTGGTTGTGATCTACAATTTTCCAATTTCTCCATTTCTGTGGTTGTGATCTACAATTTTCCAATGTGTCCATTTCTGTGGTTGTGATCTACAATTTTCCAATTTCTCCATTTCTGTGGTTGTGATCTACAATTTTCCAATTTGTCCATTTCTGTGGTTGTGATCTACAATTTTCCAATTTCTCCATTTCTTTGGTTGTAATCCACATTTTTCCAATAACCCAATTTCTGTGGTTGTGATCTACAATTTTCCAATTTCTCCATTTCTGTGGTTGTGATCTACAATTTTCCAATGTGTCCATTTCTGTGGTTGTGATCTACAATTTTCCAATTTCTCCATTTCTGTGGTTGTGATCTACAATTTTCCAATTTGTCCATTTCTGTGGTTGTGATCTACAATTTTCCAATGTGTCCATTTCTGTGGTTGTAATCTACAATTTTCCAATCTGTCCATTTCTGTGGTTGTAATCTACAATTTTCCAATTTGTCCATTTCTGTGGTTGTAATCTACAATTTTCCAATTTCTCCATTTCTGTGGTTGTGATCTTCAATTTTCCAATTTCTCCATTTCTGTGGTTTTAATCTACAATTTTCCAATTTCTCCATTTCTGTGGTTGTAATCCACATTTTTCCAATAACCCAATTTCTGTGGTTGTGATCTACAATTTTCCAATTTCTCCATTTCTGTGGTTGTAATCTACAATTTTCCAATTTGTCCATTTCTGTGGTTGTGATCTACAATTTTCCAATTTCTCCATTTCTGTGGTTGTAATCTACAATTTTCCAGTTTCTCCATTTCTTTGGTTGTAATCCACATTTTTCCAATAACCCCATTTCTGTGGTTGTAATCTACAATTTTCCAGTTTCTCCATTTCTTTGGTTGTAATCCACATTTTTCCAATAACCCCATTTCTGTGGTTTTAATCTACAATTTTCCAGTTTCTCCATTTCTTTGGTTGTAATCCACATTTTTCCAATAACCCCATTTCTGTGGTTGTGATCTACAATTTTCCAATTTCTCAATTTCTAGCGTTGTAATCTACAATTTACTGAATTCTCCATTTCTAGAGTTGTAATCTACAATTTTCCAACTTCTCCATTTCTAGCGTCGTAATCTACAATTTTCCAACTTTTACATTTTTAACATTGTAATCTACTTTTTTCCAACTTCTCCGTTTCTAGGGTTGTTGGGTGGATGTGGCACCCATGTGTCAAGGTCGCGCAGGTCCAACAGTTGTTGTCGTAAACAACATGCTCTATGTAATGGGAGGGCGGAGTTACGAGGATGAATACACTGCGCCGAGCTCCCTCGACACCATGGAGGGGTATGATCCACTGACGGACACATGGACCGACCTCGGGAAAATGCTCTCTAGTCGTTGTGAGGGTGCTGCTGTGGTTATCTGAACAGAACAAAAATACAGTCAAACCCTGTTGGCTCCAACTCTCAGGGACCGGTGAAAACACCTCGAGCCTCGGAAATTTCCAGCCAAGCAGGATTGTTTACCTTCAATATAAGGCAATCGGTCCTTTACATCTAGTTCGAGCCATCAAGTAATTCAAGCCATATGAGTTCCAGCCAACACGGTTCAACCATAGCTTAAATAGAAAATTGAGAAAATGTTAAGTTATTAACTTATTTGATAGAAACAGCTTCATTTAATTTGAAAATAAGTGAAAGAGAACTGAAGGGTTTTGTTTCGAAATTTTATGACTTATCAGTATCTGCTTTAGTTAAGGATTATTGTTTAGGATTATTGTTTTGGATTTTGACTGTGTATTCTTGGGGTGGAGAGATTGCTTTGCTTAGGGGACTTATTTGTATGCTTAATCATGATCATTAGACATCACACATGACTTTCAGACAAAAATACTTGTTTGTGTTAAGATTTGACTTGCCCATTTATGGGCATTCTCAGTACAAAGTCTATTCATAGTATGTAACTCCATTGAATACTCTAGGCAAATTAATTGCAAAACCATGTTCTCAGGAATAAAGTCCACACATTTGATTGAGCGGTCGAGGCACAACCAAGCGATACAGAACAGCCAAGTACCTACAGTTGCATAGGAATATTCATGCCTATTTTCCCAAAGTGAATTCTGTATTCTTATCAGAATAATATAGCATTGATTCCAACAAAGTTCATGGGATATGATTTTTTTAAGTTTCTGAGACAGACACAAAGCACTTTTCCTATTTATTATCTTCCATTTGCAGAGAACAATTTCCACTAAGTTGATCGTGTATTTTCTTATCAGCTGTATGTTAATTATTGCATTGCATTATCTTTGAGATTCTTTTCTAGTCACTGTTTGTTTTGTTATGTTGCTTATAATGTTAACTTGCTTCCCTCACATAAACAATTATTATGTCTTGATTCATACAATATGTCAATATTAGACAATTTGTCCTAGATCTGGCCCAAATTTCTCGAAACTGCTTATTAGCCAAAATACATACTTAAATTGGATTTTGATAAATGAAGAAAGGCTTATTGTGAATATCATTAAGATATCTCATTATTAAAGATTAAAAACTCTAACTTAAAGTATTAAGTATTTAACAAATTATGCCAAAACAAAAAATAGTGAGCTAAGCTTGATCCTGTTATAAGGAAATTAAGAAGTTTCGAAAAATTGTGGCCAGGTCTCATGATTGCGATCAGTCTCTAGATGGAGTCTTGACTCACACTCAGAAAATCACTTTCATTCAACAAAGAAAAGAGTCAAGAAAGCCAATTTAGTTTAGTTTAAACATATTTATTTTACAACGATTGTGAAACAAGTTATTACAACATTATATTAATCACTCTCGTTGGCACGATTTTACGCGAGAGTGTGGTCTTGTGTTGTGGGGGAAACCGGAGAACCCGGAGAAAACCCACTTGTCCGGCTTGGTGACCACAAACCAAACTCACATGCGCCCAAGCTGGGAATCGAACCCGGGTCGCCTAGGTGAGAAGCGAGTGCGCTAACCACTGCGCTAACCGGACAAAGCCAATTTCATCAGGCCCACAAAATTTTTGCGGATGCCCTTTGGTTATCATCCTGTCTGTTTGTTTGTCTGTCAAGATATTAAGTTCAAAACATTATTTACTCGCTCACAGTAATAATACTCTCTTTTATGACAAGTTATGTAACTTATGCTTAAATATTGTCACATTTATGGACCTTTGTATTCTTAAAAATTATGCCATATTTTATGGTTTTGTTGATGACTTAAAAACATTCAAGCTATTAAGATCAAACTTACCACACTTGCTCAGAACAAGTCAATAGATGGAAAGCAGTACATTTGTCAAGGATGTCGACCACACTAATAAAAAATAAAATGTCTGTTTCAACAGTTTCGAATAACTTAATAACATGCTTTCATGTAGCACCCCCTTTCAAATATGCTATAATTTGTGGCCATTAAAGTGACACTCTTATTCAAAAACAATGCATACACATGTATAACAAACTTAAATGTTGACTGATAAATTTACTTAAATACTTACTCAATAATGCATTTATGGAAAATATTAAATACTGATAACAAGAATACGCAAATATTCAATACTGATGACTGAAAACGCAAAAATATTAAATGATTGGTGAATGCTAAAAGATTTACTGTGGTCTACTATAGCCTCATAAGGTAGAATACCGTGTTTTATGCACCTTTCTTTCAAATTAAACTCAGTATTCTTCATAAGAACCTTTGTTTTCAACATCTATTCATCCTTTTTGGAATACTAAAACAATAGTATTAATTGGGGTAAATCTTATTTGGTATTAAGAGTGCATCTTTAAATTATCACTCATGTGGTAACTATCTTAACATTATAAATGCTTAATTTATGTGTATCATATTTTGCCATATTTATCATAAAACATGACCGTCCTCAATTTCAGTCAGACTGATGTATAAATTAGTACAAATGTCACTTTTTTCAAAACAATTTCTAGATTGAATACATTTCTGATACACATAGTAAGCATTTATTGCAGCAAATTATTGCGTGCCCCACAAACTTTTACTATAGTATGGTACACATAAACGTTTTTCTGTATTTAATTGTGTGCAATATAATGTCTGATTTCATACCAAACATAGATAGTTATATTTATGAGGAATGTTTATATATAAAAGTGCCAATTTTATTTCCTTTTATGGAAGTTTAAGCTGTTTATTTACCATGGAGACACATTTCATGTACAGCTGATGTGCGGCAGACAATTAATTACTTTAAAGGGACTAGACACCAGATGATACAATTGCTAGAAAAAATGAAAATTGTCAAAAACTTACATAAAATTGATATCATTGAGTCATTCTTACTGACGTATCACATCGCTGACGACACATGTATCATTCGCAGTTTTTTCGTATTTTTCCAATTCGAAATTTACTTGGGTTTTCTACCACATCAATCCCAGTTCATTTAAAAATATGTATACAGGTATATGTATCTGTACTAATCACGTGACTTTCACATGCTTAATATACACAGGTAAACCATTATAAATTTGTGAACATTTTAAACAAAATATTGTTTTAATTATATAAAATGATCGTGTCAGCGACCTCTAACTAGCTTGTATAGACAGTTCTAGTCTTTTCTTGTAGAAATAATGTATTTGCTGATTTTGGAACCATCTGGTGTCTAGCCCCATTAAATGTGATTTTAAAGTCAATATGTGTTTTATTATAATTAAAGTAAGGCAAACAAAAAACTGTTGAAATATTACTTCAAACATTTAAATAACATCAACTGATTACTTTGTGTATAGTGCGGTGTACATGTTTTAGAATTTATATCTTAACCACATCAGTGTTAAATTGTACATGTGCATGTTGAACATTATAGCCAAGCATATATGTCTTTCATTTCACTATTTATGATACAGTGTTTGTATTGTCACCATATGGGGAAACAGGCTGAGGCCTTTGATTAGGAAAAAGGGTAATTTGGGCTAAAATTCTTCAAATTTTGCTTAGAAATAACAATGATTGCCTTTAAATAAAATAGACAGAAAAGATAAATCTTTTAATATATATATATATATATATATATATATATATATATATATATATATATATATATATATATATATATATATATATATATATACATTATTATAATTATTATTATTTGTTTATTTTTTTTAAACAGAAATTGGGAATTTTATTTTATCTTTTGGAAAAAGGCTATATGTATTAGCATTGGGAATTTGGCCAAAGTTTGTCCTAAATTGGTTCTGATATATGTGTTATGTGTAAGTGCTACTTTACTTTGTTAAACAAAGTGTACCTGTGTCATATATTAGTTTATAAAACAGAACATTCCATTTTGTATCAACATGCTTTGTTTATGAGGGGTATTTAATATGTACTGTTACTTGGGATTGTTTTTTCAATGATTAATTCCGAAAATAAATCTTGCCACCGGTCAGAGTATTTGTTCATATTTATGAATGACAAAATAATTATCATGGGCAGTTGTCATAAAGCATCTAAAGTCACTTCCTATCTTAAGTCAATATCTAATTTAAGTAAGTCACTGGTCCATTGACATATTTACTTGATAATTTCGGAAATACTTGTAACTTCATTTTCATGGATTTTTTTTTTAAATGAAATAAAAACACATTATTATGTTAAACCACTTATTCTTTTCTTTTTATTTGACAGTTCATGTATATTTTTTTTTGCGAAAAAAATACTTAACTTACAATTTGGAAATTTTAAAATACACATTTTTATGTATTCTTTTCTTTTTTTGACAAAATATATATACTTTTTTGAAAAATTTGCTACAGTAGATAGCTGATTAAAATGATGTTTTATGAATAACTGCCCAGTTCAAATAAAGCTTGTTGAATTCTTCCTATTTAACTAGCTACCTGATTATAATGATAGCAACAACTGTCATCAAAAAATATTTACACTTGTATTGCGTGTGCTTTCTTAGATGATCTCATATGAGTGTCTAAGCTTATTCGCACTTGGGCAAGGCCCAAATCGCAAATCGGCTAGTGCTCCGAAGATTGTTAGGTTTTTTTAGCGTTTTGGAGCATAGTGCAGTCAGACAGAATGCAACCCTGGTTAGAGCTACCCTGGTTCTTTAACGTACACCAGTGTATAGCACTGACCCACAGGACCAACTTTTAACGTCCCTCCTGAAAGACAATTAGTTTTTTAGTGGTGCGGCAGGAAATCAAACCTGTGACCCCTGGATTGACAGTGAGTAACCACTAGAATAAGGATCCACCATTAATCTCAAGTGTGTGTGTAAGCTTATTTATTCTTGCACTCGGGCTTTGTCCATTCAGCGAGTTCTCCGATAAGATTGTTAGTCATTGAAGACGATTAGTTCATACCATTCGGTAATTGCAGAGATCAGCGTGAAGTGCAAACTGACCAAATGTTTTTATACACTTATGAATCACAATACTAAAACATTCAGTCTTTAAATGTGAACTTTGTTCATATTTTTTGCATCCACCCTTAAACAACATACCAGTACATAAACATTCAAATGATGTCATTTTGTTAATCTCCATTTAAGCCCCATTTTCAAACATCAAATGTTACCCTGTTGTATTTTATCAACTTTTTTTTTTGCTTATCAATAAACATAAAAAAATGATATAAAAAGTAATCATAGACTCTCATGTTTTGTCAAGTTGCATTTAAAGGTCGGTTGGTGGCTGTTGAGATGTTTTCAAATATAAATAAACAAGAGGCCCATGAGGGCCTACTCTCTACTGGCATGCATTTTTTAAACATGTTTAAACCAGAGCATGTATGTATGGGTAACTTGCAGCATACTAATAATTCACTTGGAATATTTTGTGTTTCGGTTAGCTGAAAACGCAAATGTGAACGAACGGACGCATGGACAAATGCGCACTCGAATAAGTTATTCTGGCCTTTAGCCAGTTAAGTACACATTGAGGAATAATTGGAGAACTCAAAATAAATCTACCCTCTTTAACAAAGGCAAGACAGAAAAACAAGTACTCTCTGTGTACATACTATCTCTCTATTTTTTCACTTGTCTACAATAGCAATTTCGATAAATTCAAGGGCCATAATACAGTCATGCATGGGCGGATCTGTCTGGTTTAAACAATAAACCGACTGCTTATGGATATCTGACTGCTGTATGAGTTTGAATAAGATATAATTAAAACTGAAGGCTTTAGTATCTTGTTCACAAGCAATTGTTTACGGACGCGCGGACGTCTGACAAGGTGCCTTTGGCCAGTAGAGCTAAAAAAATAAAGGTTATTAGTTAAAACATGAACTTAATTTCATAAATGAAATGATAAAAAAAATATTAGAATATGAAGAAAATGTAAACATATTTTAGGGTCTAATATTGTATATAACAAAATTAAATAACAATATTAAGTTGGTTTATATGATGAGCTCGTCCAATTCTTCATGAGACAAAAAATCTGGGTATCGTGACAGCCTCGGTGTCATTGGCGTTTTACTGCAAAATAATCGTTCAAGATATCAAAATAAAACTTGGTACAAGTAAACTGGTTACCAGAGGCAAAACACACAATTATGGCAAGCCCCTTAACGGCTTTTATATTTGTCAAGTAATGGAACTCGCTGAACTAAAAAATAACAACAGTCAAGCGTTTGGATTTACTCCGCAGCACCCTAGTCTAAAGAAGACATTCTTCATGCTGCTTACTGAATATGTATCTGATTTATGAATATGTTATTTATACCTTCTTGTCTTTAACTTTATTTAGAACAAGTGTCCTACAAGCCGGCCTCTTTCGATAGGATAGGGTACTTGAATCTCAAAATCTGCAATAAATCTCTTTGTGTGACTATATCAGGGTGACTGGAGTTTAAAGATTGCATGGTCCAAATACCTGCTGCCCTGTGTTTGTACACCAACCATATTTTACAATGATTTGCAGTTATATTGAGGCACTGTTATTAATCTTCAGAAACCTTTAATTTCTCTAAACTAGGTATAAAATTGCATTTATATTATAGTTTATACCTTGTTTTAAAATTCAAAAGAATGTTTTAACGTGCTGGCCATGGAGAACTTTGTGATCATCCACACTAAAGTTGTAGACTGTAGCAGATCTACAAATCTTTATGAAACATTATCATATCGAGTTTCTTTGATTTTGGGTCGTGTCCGAGTCAAATATTGAAATGTAAATGTGATATAGGTAATGGTTGATAATGGTCATGTCCAAGTCAAATATTGAAATGTAAATGTGATATAGGTAATGTTTGATAATGGTCATGTCCAAGCCAAATATTGAAATGTAAATATATAGGTAATGTTTGATAATGGTCATGTCCGAGTCAAATATTGAAATGTTAATGTGATATAGGTAATGTTTGATAATGGTCATGTCTTAGTCAAATATTGAAATGTAAATATATAGGTAATGTTTGATAATGGTCATGTCCAAGTCAAATATTGAAATGTAAATGTGATATAGGTAATGTTTGATAATGGTCATGTCCGAGTCAAATATTGTAATGTAAATATATAGGTAATGTTTGATAATGGTCATGTCCAAGTCAAATATTGAAATGTAAATGTGATATAGGTCGTGCTTGAAAATGGTCACGTCCAAGTCAAATATTGAAATCTAATTGTAATCTAGGTCATGTTTGATTATGGGTTATGTCCGGGTCAAATATTGAATCATTAATTTAATCTAGGTCCTAGTGAAATATTGAAGCATTAATGCAATCTAGGTCTTGTCAGGGTCAACTATTGAAGTGGTAATGCACTTTGGGATATGTTTGGGTTGAGGTTATTTGGGGTCAAATATTGAAAAGTAATGTAGGTCATATTTGATTATAGGTCATGTCCGCATCAAATAACGAAGCGTTCATGCAATCGAAGTAGTGTTTGATTAAGGGTCATGTGCGGGTCAAATATTGAAGTGTACACGTAATCTAGGTCTTGTTTGATTGTTGGTCATGTCCGAGTAAAGTAATCTAGGTCAAGCATTGTTGGGTTATAACACCCCCTCAATGTTTATGAGACTTGTTCAGAATATTGAACTACTTGAAATTTAGGTCAAATTTGTCTGAGGTTAATTAGGATTCTAAAAGTAGGTCAATAGGTCAAATGTTTGAAAAAATTATTTACACTAAATAGGCTACCCTTTCTAACCAATCTTTCTGAAATTTTGCTAATATGTGTGTCTCAGTCAATTTTAAGTCAAGTTGTATGCACTGGGCTTGACTTATTGCCAAGAATAAAGATTTAACATGAGGATGACATCACCTTCAACGACTTCAATGGCATAACAAACACTTCTTTGAAAAAATACTTCTTTGAAGAGATGCGCTTGGTATTGAAAAAATGCCAGAATACTTCAAAACAGTGACAAATCACACCTTTTTAACATAAATGTAAATATCTAAACAAACATGTTATAAATATAAACATCCACTGTGAGTTTCATAAATCTTCGTCAAACCCATTTCTGCGTTTATGATACATTTTTAACGAAACATAGTATATAATTTACAATTACTTTGTGAAGAACAAAGAAATGCGCGATACAAGTTCAAGCAGAGTTGTACCACATGGCTAGAAGTGATTTTCTACAAAATATTTTCAACATGAATGTAAACGTGATTTAGACATATTTATGGTGAATTTGAATGTGGCATGACGATCTTTACTAATTTACATAAATTTCACTAAATAAACTCAACAAAATTAAGGAACCTGTTTGGGTGGTTACTATAAAAATATTGATACTTAAAGCTCCACTCTCAAAGATTGAACGTTTTGACAACTTTTTTTATTTATTTTTTGTCTTGGAACGAGCAAAAATCTATGGAACCAGTCATATCAGACTGCTGACAAAAAATTAGATCGCAAATTTTTATATTTAAGTTCAAACATTGATGTTATATGCATTTTTCTTAAACAGTTAGTAATGGTTTAAGCCATAAAACATTAATTTTCGAACAGAAATATGAAAATCTACGATCATTTTTTGTCAGCAGTCTTATATCATTAGTTCGCAGATATTTACGCAAAAAATTGCTCTTTCCAAAAAAAAAAAAGTTGTAAAATGGTATATCCGTGAGAGTGCAGCTTTAAAAGATTAACTTGTCATGAGTATTATGTATTGTTATTTAAGCTTATATAATGCTGTATGTTTTGTTTATGATCAAAGGCTTATTCTTTTGCCGATATTGCCAATAAAACTTGAAACTTTCAACATTGACAAGTACGTTATATCCAAATCAGGTTCATCACTGATCAAACACTATCGGATTATTTTTTATTATGTTTTTTTTTTCCAATATGCATGTTTCAGCTTTCAAATGTTTATCTAGTGCTGCACTCTTACAGATTGATAGTTTAAACTTTTATTTATTTTTTGCCCTGGAATCAGCTGAGTTTGGCTTCAGTGCCTCAATTCAGTCATACAAGTTAATTCAAAATAGAACAGATCTCAATTGTTTGGAAAACTGCCGAAAAACTCGTCCTTCTTAAAGCATTAGTAACGCTTTTAGCCATTAAATATCAATTTTTGAATGTAAATATGAAAAGAACTGCAAACAGATATTTTGTCATCAGTCTTATATCACTTGTTTGTAGGCGTAGAGGCATAAAAAGGCTCAATTTCCAAGACAAAAAATATGTTAAAATGGTCAATCTGTGAGAGTACCACTTTTAGGAAACAAAACACATACTATTTTTTTTTTTAATGGTGATTTTATTGATGAGCTAGTAATGTAAAAACAAACTGTTTTCAATAAGGAAATTTATTAAAGAAAATGATAATAAAAAAATCAGGATAAAAAAATCTTCTAATACGACCGAACCTGCCACCACTGACTTATCAGTCAATCGCTCTTAATTATAACCACAATCACAACTTTATCATTCTCTTCATCAGAGGTTTGATAATGATAAATCTAACCGCATCTGTGATACGCATAGCATGACCACTCGCAGGGGCGTACCTAGGCATACTCCAGTACGATCAGGCGTACAAATGAATTAAGGTTCCCGCGAAACGACCAGTAAAAAAGTCCCACGTCAGGGGATATCGGTCCGCTCTAGCCACAATAATGCGCGTATAGGGAACGTTTTTTAACATTTGGATATTTATTGTGTTCCCTATAACGTAGAGTCGCAAGCACAATCGTCAAAGACTCTGAAGCGGCTGTTTATATGGACTAGTCCCGCTCGAACCCCATATATCATATTGGGACCAGAATATAGAAATACCTTTACTTTTGTTCACCGCTCTCGAGTGTACGGGCGTACATTTCAAAATGCTTAAGGTACGCCCCTGACTCGGGTGAACCAGACGACACATTTAGGTTGATGCAAAAAGAATATATATATATATATATATTTTTCTAATTATACTGCATTTGACTATAACGATCAAAATGGAAGAAATCATTTAATTACAAAAGCATTACACAAATCATATGCTTTCTTTGTTTTATTCTTATCATTAAATTCAAACGAGTCAAACATGATAATGCATTAAAATTATAAAAATAATTGCCATTAACCCATGCTGAGCTCCTTTAAAGCTGCACTCTCACAGATTTACCGTTTTTACATCTTTTTTATTTTTTGTCTTGGAATGAGCAAATTTGTGCATAAATATCTGCAAACCAGTGATAAAAAGACTGCTGACAAAAGATAAGATCGCAGATTTTCATATTTTCGTTCGAATGTTAATGTTTTATGGTTATAAGCGTTACTAACGGTTTAAGAAATATGCATTAAACATCAATTTTTGAACTTAAATATAAAAATCTGCGATCTATTTTGTGTCAGCAGTCTTTAAAAGACTGGTTTACATGCATTTTAGCATAAATTGGCTCGTTCCAAAAAAAAGTTGTCAAACTGTTCAATTTGTGAGAGTGCAGCTTTAACATAATTTCGCGTATTTCTGTATCATTTTCCTTGATCACCATCTGATTTGAATAACAAAACATAGAGAGTATTAAGATGTCGATGTAAACATGTTGGACATCGGTGACTTTATCATACCAAACTACATGTATATGCATTCACTTTGATAATAAACGCACAAATACAATGTTGACTCCTACACACACGCCGAAACAGCAACACGGTGCACATAACTGTCATCAAATGTGACGAATTGATGTCTACGTGGGCGTAGAGGTGTGCAGTTGTATGTCTGCCTGCCAGGTATCAGTCGTCTCATGAAATCGAAGCCCCTCGGTCATTTTCATTCGAAATAATCTCGTTTGTCCGTGGACGGTTGACAATGTTAGAATTCATTTAACTACGCTGCAAGAAAATGGTGTGGAAATTCAATTACAGAATACTACAAGCTGACTCTGTGCTGCTTTGTAATGCACCAGTCAATTGTAACCACGCCCCCATCCCCAGGTTCGGAGGATAGCGGGGAAAAATGGCCGTTTTTCCCCTTCCAGGTGGCCCCGCAGTGCCGAAAGAATGCGGTGGTTTTGTTTTCGCACCGAAAATAGCGGGGAATGGGCCTTACCTAGGATGTTCCCGGGGTGCGGGGTGGTATTGGGCGGATATTTTACCAGTAGTTTGTTCCCGCATGGCGCAGATTTTACCTGGGATTGGCTTAGTAGACCAGTTAAAGTTCCCGCTATTTTCCGATCCTGGGGGTGGGAGGGGTTTACAACTGACTGGTGCATTATTTTTCAGTCAAAACATAGACTGTCCAACACTAAACACAAATTACAGGCAGACACAAACTTTTAGGAGTCTCCGACATTTTAAATTTACGAACTACTTTTACCACCAGCATATTTCCGAGGCTCTTTGTATGGCGGAAATGACCGAGGTTTTCCGATTGTCTCTTACGTTACTGAATTGTTTGGTATCCGTTTTGCATCGCAGAACATTCACTACAAGCGGGGAACCAAATCGCTTAAGTCAGCCGCCAACATTAACTGAACTCAGGTCTGGTCTATGCGCTTATGCAAACAGAACGTAAAGGCGAGATTATATGCACAACTCAGTTTTTTTTTACCAATTTGGCCAAGGGTTATGGAAACAGACGAACGGATGGACATATGTTGAAAGTCTGCCTCTCAATGCCCATGATGCAAAAGATACATTGCAATATTAAAAGAAAGGAACGGTATATGTATAACACGTCCTTTCCTAAATTGCTCCATTTTTGGAAAAACATCCGCATGTGTCACATTTAAAACATTCTCGTTCACCAGAGTGATGATGTTATGCGTTAGATTTATCATTATCAAACCTCTGATGAATGAGAATGATTTATAAATGTGAATAATGGGATCTTTTTCTTCACAAATGTGTGAAATTGTGATCTGGGAAAATGGTCATACAGTGCTATTGCTGGTACAACAGTCTTTCAGAGCGCTACATGGACCAGGCCCCGATTTCTCAAAAGTTTTTAAGCGTCACAAGCTAAGGAGCTTATCTCGAATTTCTTACTAAATTTTGATTTTACTCATATGTAGCCCGTTTATCGTGATGATCATGATGATAATTTCTTATTAAAGCTGTACTCTCACAGATATATCATTTTTACAACTTTTTTTTTATTTTTTGTCCTGGAAAGAGCAAATATTTGCTTATATAATAAATATCTGCAAACCAGTGATATAAGTTTTCTGACAAAAAAACGTTCGAAAATTAATGTTTTATGGTTTAAACCGTTTTAAAAAAATGCGTAAAACATCGATTTTTGAACTTAAATACAAAAATCTATGATTTATCTTTTTGTCAGCAGTCTTATATAACTGGTTTCAATGGATTTCCGCAAAAATTGGCTCGTTCCGAGACAAAAAAATAAAAAAAAGCTGTCAAAACGTTCAATCTTTGAGAGTGCAGCTTTAAGGTCAAACGCTTAATTTAAATATGCCACAAAAATAGTGAGCTTAGCATAATTCTGTTATAAGGGACTTTGATGTTTGATGAAATTTGGGCAATGCAATTTGGTAAAATGCTGTTCAAATTGCTCCAGATTCGCGACGCTTAACAAAAAATCATAAATTACCATGACGATATAAATTACTATAATTATGTATCTACTGTACATATACCGTATCAGACTTAAGTGCACATGATTTATAGAATTATCAAGTTGGCTTCTTTCAATGATTCCTCTATCTGTCAGCAAACAATGGCGCAATAAATTCATTAAGACATATCATTGAACCGCACGGCCAAAAGTTTGGCTTAAATTTGGGTTTCAAAAACGTTTGCCAGTCGTTGCTGATCTTGACTCCAAGAAAACAGGTTGGATGTTTTACAATTTGATATTTATGTATTTATTCTGTTCATTTACTTTACATAACAGGCTTAATTGTTATCATCATCATCATCATCATCATCATCATCGTCGTCGTCGTCGTCGTCGTCGTCGTCGTAATCGTCGTCGTCGTCGTCATCATCATCATCATCATCAACATCGTGTTCATCATCATCATCATCATCGTCATCGTTGTTGTCGTTGTTGTTGTTGTTGATGTCGTCGTCACAATCATCATCATCATCATCGCCGCGCGCGCCGTCGCCACCACCACCATCATCATCACCAACACCACCATCACCAACACCACCATCGTCGCCGCCGCCGCCACCACCACGATCATCATCATCATCATCATCATCATCATCATCATCATCATCATCATAATCATCATCATCATCATACGTACTGCTTCCATACGTACTTATAGACTAAAGATTTGATCGTGTTGTGATCATCAATGACAAATGCTACTATAACAGCCTGCATCATTGATTTATTGAAATGTATTGTCTTAGTTTCTTATTTTCATCATTATCAATTAACGCATAACACGGTATTAAATGTTTAAATAGTATAGGTTAATCATTTAAACCGCATTTTGTATGCGTAATGAACGTGTTTCATATACACATGTCATATGATTGTCAAACGTCAGTAACGTTGCCCGAGGCGTTGTTTTTACGTCGCTTGAGATATCACGTTTATGACAAGTTTAGATCACGAGCATACGGTCCATGGTTTCCTTTTAAGTTTTAACATATTTTTTGGCGTTTAAAATCTTATCTTTATCAACGTTTGTGCATCTCACTAAGTGGAAATAAAACAGTAACGAAGTTTATGGATATACGTTTCTGTTAATGCAAACTTTACTGGATTTCGTGTACTGAAAGGTACGTTATTCGAAGCGTTACGTCACTTTTATTCATCATATGGTGGCAATTTTACCATATTTTGGATGAATTCTTTTATGTGTGTGTATATATATATATAGACTGCGATATTTCGTATGTATATACATGCATTTTCATTGATTTTAATCGAATTCTTTTTTTTAATAAATATATGTAGATTATGCGATATTTCGAATATATATACATGTATTTCCATTCATTTTAATTGAACTCTTTTTTATTCATATATGTAGACTATTCGATATCTCGAATGTATTTACATGCATTTTCATCGATTTTAATTGAATTCTTTTTTATAAATATATGTAGACTATTCGATATTTCGAATGTATGCATATGCATTTTTCATATCATATATGCTTTGTGAGGTTTTGATATCTGAATACTATTTAAAGATGCATTATTATTCCCAAATAGGATTTACCACATTTAAAACAATAGTTAGAATATAGAAACAATGTCGACAACAATGGTTTTTATGAAGAACTCCGAGTTTAATTTGAAAGACACGAGCAAAAGACACGGTTTTTCTACCATATGAGACTATAGAAGATCACTGTAAATCTTTGAGCTGATGATTCACAAATCATTTAATATTTTTGGATTTTCAGTTATTAAAAACACGGTTACAATCTTGTATTCAGTAATTAATATTTTCAATAAATGCTTTATTTACTAAGAAGTGCAAGGTTTATCATTCTAAATTTATGTTTGTTATACATGTGTATGTAGTGACTTTAAATAAGAGTGTCACTTTAAGCATAATGGTGGATTATTTATCATTTGTTAAACATCAATCATTCATTATGGCGTCATATCTTTTAACCCACATCTGTTATCTGTTATCAGACAAATTAATTTGTACGGTCAGAAAAAGATAAGAACCAGAGAACATCTGGACTTGTATTCAATATTGGTCTTTATTCGATCGATGTAGCTAATCGGATTACTTGTTATAAAACAATAGACCAATAGAGTGAATAAATCAATGATGTATGGCCATATCATTATCTTAAGTTGTATATTGAATACCAACCCGGACTTTTCTTGTATTTGGATAATGTATACATGTCTGTGCTATTTTGGAGCAAACTATGTCTATGACCGTATATGGCTTATCAGCAATCTCTTGTGCAGTCGCTATACCAGTAATTATAACAGCTAAAGCAAAAATGTTCGTGTTAACCATTGTTTTGTACAATAAATAGTATACTTATAAACGATGTAACTTATTAACCAATGAGTTTACGATGTATCTTGATCTTGGAAGGGTTCTTTCAGAAAAAGTATCACTAACGGATTTTGAACATTTTACGACAGTTAGATAAAACATGCAGATAATACACTAAAATTCACATTTTTAAGACTTATATAAGTCACATTTTCTGAGGATACCAAGTAACACGAAATCACAATTTAAGCCAATATGTTTCGGTTTCGTGGAAGACGAGTGGGGTTGGGGCACTCGGAGTGGAACCCCAACCCTACCTCTTCGTCAGAGATTAAGCCCACTCTTATGCCAAATCAAGGAACGCCTCTGAGTATGATATAATAACTGTAACCAATCAGAACACCTAAGCCATCCCCACCATACGCATTCGTTACAACTCGGCCATCTCCGACAAGCTTCGTGATAGACTCTGTTGGATACTGGCCGAGGTGTTCCGATTGCACCATACGACGTTGTTTCGAAGGGAATAGGCCGAGATACTACGTTTCAATTGCAGTGTGTAAAATACAGCACTCAACACAGGAGACTTGTTAGAATGATACAGGGAAACGAAAACAACAGTAGCTTGTTTGTTAAACAGACTTATCAGTACGGATTATTGCTTCAAAACAGAAAAACTCATCAGCATAATAATGATAAACAAATAGTTTAAACAAGGAAATAGTAAACTATCGATGATTACATAACTATTTAACCAATACGTTTACGGCTTATAATTTGCCCTCGGGACCTAAAATGAATATACGCAAATAACTGTTTAAGAGGAAAAACAGTCCATGTATGTTATAAATTCTTGATACATGTACAGTATGTGAATGACCCTGTTGAGACAAGGGAGACAACTCTTAATCCAATGAAATCGCATGTTTCGATCAAATACTCTTCAATAATGCTGTATCGTCAGTTGTCTCCACAGTCGAGTGATCTACGAAGTTGTTTTAAAATTTGTAGTGACGAGGCGGACCGAGTTCATTTCGAGCTGGCGCACGGAAAGAACCCAGCATAAGTATGATTGTCTGTTCAAATATCCGCATGTTTACCTTGCGGAACCAACGAAACTGCCTCAATAACTATTCATGATTACGAAATTTCCGATCCAAATCGCCAACGATACGCAACGAAGCATAGTGTATCGGGGGTATCCGACGATGCTTATACTGGTACATTATAATATCTTTAGTAACATAAGTAGGCGTTACCGTCTTGCAAGGGTCAGCGAAACAGTGGAGCCTTTAGTTTAAACATACAGTCAATCCCCGTTCGCTCACAGGGACCGGCGAAAATACCTCGAGCCTCGTAACATTCGTGCGAATCGGGAAAGTTTACCTACAGTATCGGGCTTTTACATATAGTTCCAGGCAGCGAGGAATTCGAGCCAAGCGTGTTCGAGCCAACGGGTTTTGACTGTAAATATTTTACAACGACTGTGAAACAAGTCATAACAACATTATATTAAGTCACTTTCATTGGCACGATTTAACGCGAGAGTGTGGTCTTATGGTGTGGGGGAAACCGGAGTGCCCGGAGGAAACTCCGGTGAGCACCATCTAATCTCACATGTGCCCAGGCTGGCAATCAAACCTGGGTCGCCTAACTTCTATGCTAACCGACAACAAGTCTTAAGTTAGGAGCGAATATCGTAGAGACTGATGCTGTATGTTCAATACATAAACTTCTTCCATTCATCAAGAAGCCTACGACCGATGTTTAAACAGTGTCGTGGTGCTGCTAATTGGTATGAAATGGTCAACTAGGGTTCACTGAACGTTCCAACATTTCAGTGGAAAATTCCTTTTGTCCTACTGTGGGTTCAAGCCCAAAAGCATCGAAACAGCGTCCTACAAAAAGTAATAAAATGGAGCGGGAATGTATAATCATTCAAATCTGTCCTTTAGCAAACCTTGATTATTTTTTTGCGTTCTATTTTTTGTCCCAATATGTGTTAAAGCTATATAAAAGACAAAGACGGCTATATACAAAATACAAACATTTGTATGTTTATTTGTATGCAAGTGAACATCTCGAAAAGGGATTTTGCTGAAGGAGTTCTTAGTTTTAATGTGCGTATGACTTTTAATATCATTTAATAACTTCACTTCTCCAAAAAATATCGATATAGAAGCGTATATCATAAATACTGATCATGCATGTTTAATACATTTACGTCTCAAAGTCTTGATATGGAAGTGTATATCGTATACACTGATGATGTTTGTCGAATACATTTATTTTGACAAGTTTTGATATGGAAGCGTATATCGTATACACTGATGATGCTTGTCTAATACATTTATTTCTACAAGTCTTGATATGGATACGTATATCGTATATACTATTGATGTACGTTAAATACATTTACGTCGCAAAATCTTGATATGGGAGTGTATATCGTATACACTAATGATAATTATATTTTTCATACATTTACTTCTCCAATTCTTGATATGGAAGCGTACATCGTACATACTGATGATGTATTTTTGGTACATTTACGTCTCAAAGTTTTGATATTGAAGCGAATATCATAAATACTGATCGTGCAAATTTAATACATTTACTTCTCAAAGTCTTGATATGGAAGCGTATATCGTATATGCTGATGTATATCTAATACATTTACGTCTCCAAGTATTGATATGGAAGCGTTTATCGTATAAGCAGATGATGTTTTTAATACATTTACGTCTCAAAGGCTTGGTATGGAAGCGTATTTTGTATAAACTGATGACGTATTTTTAATATATCTACTTCTACATTCTTGATATGGAAGCGTACATCACATATTCTGATGATGTATGTTTAATACATTTACTTCACCAAGTATTGATATGAGAGCGTATATCGTATACACTGATGAAGTATTTTCATTTATTTACGTCTCAACGTCTTGATATGGGAGCGTATATCGTATACACTGATGAAGTATTTTCATTTATTTACGTCTCAAAGTCTTGACATGGAAGCGTATACGTATATACTGACGATGCGATCATGTAGAATTGTCGACTTAATCCGGCAGCCGAAGTCGAAAACCCAGAGGCGGCCATCTTCGATAACATATTGATTATAAAAAACAACCAAAAATGGCGCGAGGCCATCAATTGGATTTTTGTATAAGAAGGTCGAGGCTGCCAAGACGCAAAAAACGTTTTTTATACACAACCATGCAAGGTTGGGCTAAAATATCCCATTTGGCTGCCAGCCTAAGTTGTCTAATGTCTACTTCACGAGTTATAGCACATGTTGCCAACGTTTTGTCAACATGTCTAATTATGAAAATATGTGCAGTCATAATCATAATTTACATTTTATATAAATCACATGTGTAATGAACCACATAAAGATATTGGATGTTACATGTATGAAAATAAATTGCAAAACAAGATGCACATCGTACAAATGCTTGAATTTGACAGAATAATATATCATAACGCTGACCTAAACAAGTGATTAATCGCACTCATTAATTAATATGCATGTAACTTTGGTTTGTCTGTCAGCATCTTAAATTATGGTTTCTCTGTCAGCATTTTAAAATGTGGATTCTCATTTCTTTAATGTCAACATGTTTAGCTTGTTTTTAGTTTCTAACAAAGAAGTCGAGAAATTGTGGTTTATTAGTTACACATTATTCCACGCGCAATACATATTGAAAATTACGGAAGTCCGTATTCCTGGCCATGCAATACGGCCGTATTTCAATCAGCTAACGTCGCATCATGTTATAAACTCATGTTAGTATCAGGTAGTATGTGTAATAACTCTGGTTGATATCAGGTTGTTTGTAGTACGACCCATAACTCTGGTTGATATCAGGTTGTTTGTAGTAAGACCCGTAACTCTGGTTGGGATTAGGTTGTGTGTAATAAATCCAATAACTCTGGTTGATATCAGGTTGTTTGAAGTAAGACCCGTAACTCTGGTTGGGATTAGGTTGTGTGTAATAAGACCAAAAACTCTGGTTGATATCAGGTTGTTTGTAGTTAGACCCGTAACTCTGGTTGGGATCAGGTTGTGTGTAATAAGACCAAAAACTCTGGTTGATATCAGGTTGTTTGTAGTAAGACCCGTAACTCTGGTTGGGATTAGGTTGTGTGTAATACGACCAAAAACTCTGGTTGATATCAGGTTGTTTGTAGTTAGACCCGTAACTCTGGTTGGGATCAGGTTGTGTGTAATAAGTCCAATATCTCTGGTTGATATCAGGTTGTGTGTAATAAGAACAATAACTCTGGTTGATATCAGGTTGTGTGTAATAAGACCCGTAACTCTGGTTAATATCAGGTTGTGTGTAATAAGACCAATATCTCTGGTTGATATCAGGTTGTGTGCGATAAGACCAATAACTCTGGTAAATATCAGGTTGTGTGTAATAAGACCAATAACTCTGGTTAATATCAGGTTGTGTGTAATAAGACCAATATCTCTGGTAAATATCAGGTTGTGTGTAATAAGACCAATATCTCTAGTTAATATCAGGTTGTGTGTAATAAGACCAATATCTCTGGTTGATATCAGGTTGTGTGTAATAAGACCAATATCTCTGGTTGATATCAGGTTGTGTGTAATAAGACCAATATCTCTGGTTGATATCAGATTGTGTGTAATAAGACCAATATCTCTGGTTGATATCAGGTTGTGTGTAATAAGACCAATATCTCTAGTTAATATCAGGTTGTGTGTAATAAGACCAATATCTCTGGTTGATATCAGGTTGTGTGTAATAAGACCAATATCTCTAGTTAATATCAGGTTGTGTGTAATAAGACCAATAACTCTGGTAAATATCAGGTTGTGTGTAATAAGACCAATATCTCTGGTAAATATCAGGTTGTGTGTAATAAGACCAATATCTCTAGTTGATATCAGGTTGTGTGTAATAAGACCAATATCTCTAGTTGATATCAGGTTGTGTGTAATAAGACCAATATCTCTGGTTGATATCAGGTTGTGTGTAATAAGACCAATATCTCTGGTTGATATCAGGTTGTGTGTAATAAGACCCGTAACTCTGGTTGGGATCAGGTTGTTTGAAGTAAGACCCGTAACTCTGGTTGGGATCAGGTTGTGTGTAATAAGACCCGTAACTCTGGTTGATATCAGGTTGTGTGTAATAAGACCCGTAACTCTGGTTGATATCAGGTTGTTTGTAGTACGACCCGTAACTCTGGTTGATATCAGGTTGTGTGTAATTAGACCCGTAACTCTGGTTGATATCAGGTTGTTTGTAATAAGACCCGTAACTCTGGTTGATATCAGGTTGTGTGTAGTAAGACCCGTAACTCTGGTTGGGATCAGGTTGTGTGTAGTAAGACCCGTTACTCTGGTTGGGATCAGGTCGTGTGTAATAAGACTCGTAATTCTGGTTGATATCAGGTTGTTTGTAATAAGACCCGTAACTCTGGTTGATATCAGGTTGTGTGTAATAAGACCCGTAACTCTGGTTGATATCAGGTTGTGTGTAGTAAGACCCGTAACTCTGGTTAGGATCAGGTTGTGTGTAGTAAGACCCGTAACTCTGGTTGATATCAGGTTGTGTGTAGTAAGACCCGTAACTCTGGTTGGGATCAGGTCGTGTGTAATAAGACCCGTAACTCTGGTTGGGATCAGGTCGTGTGTAATAAGACCCGTAACTCTGGTTGATATCAGGTTGTGTGTAATAAGACCCGTAACTCTGGTTGGGATCAGGTTGTTTGTAGTTAGACCCATTACTCTGGTTGGCATAATATAGTGTGTAGTAAGACCCAATAATTAACTCTAGAACCATGCGCGTCTTTTCACACGAATAATTTGCTTCTATTAGTCTGAAACTGTTTATTATGGGTAAACAATTATTTATTTCTTCTGGAGGTGGGGGGGGGTGTTTGCCGGGTACCACCCTGACTCCGCTAGAGAATGAAAGTTACAAACACTATCTTGACGAGTGTTTGTCATGGCAAATACATGCATGCAAATGTTCACCAATAATGACCAATAAGTTCCCGTGGACGCCCATTATTATGGCTATATGACCTATGCGTCACTTGTAAGACGCAACTAGGGTGATTTACTGGATATTAAGTATTATTACACTGACCGATGACAGCTAGCCGAAAGTTAACGACATTACTAAGTTAGCCTTAAGAGCACTGTCTATTTCATTAAAAAATCGCATACCGTTTATCAGTATTCAGATATTCTGTCAGCTATGATGTGTTAGGTTGTCATTAAGTTGAAAGGTGGGGGATTTTTAAACTGTGTGTCGAGTAACGGCAGGTCCTAGTTTCGCGTACAGTGTGTCGAGTAACGGCAGGCCCTTGTTTCGCGAACACTGTGTCGAGTAACGGCAGGCCCTAGTTTCGCAAACAGTATGTCGAGGAACGGCAGACCCAAGTTTCGTAAACAGTGTCAAGTAACGACAGGCCGTTGTTTCGCGAACAGTGTGTCGAATTGCAGCAGGCCCTAGTTTCGCGAACAGTGTGTCGAATAGCAGCAGGCCATAGTTCCGCGAACTGTGTGTCGAGTAACGACAGGCCCTTGTTTCGCGAACAACACAAGTCCCTTAACATGATAAGCTAAACTTATTTATTAAATTGGGTATTTTTCTCATTTTGGTAATATTCTCATTTTTTAGAGCCTGAAGACTTTTGCTTAGGAAGATCAACTGAAACTCCTAACACGAGAGTGGTTTGGTGCTGTAGTTGCCCGCTTGTACACGAGCGGTCATGGATTTGAGCCATTGAACGACTCAAAAAGCATTAAAATAATCTGGTGTTAAGCCAGAACAAATGCCAGCATTACTATATACTGGTGTTCACCCAGAACAAATGACAGCATTACTATATACTGGTGTTAAGCCAGAACAAATGACAGCATTACTATATACTGGTGTTAAGCCAGAACAAATGCCAGCATTACTATATACTGGTGTTCACCCAGAACAAATGCCAGCATTACTATATACTGGTGTTAAGCCAGAACAAATGACAGCATTACTATATACTGGTGTTAAGCCAGAACAAATGACAGCATTACTATATACTGGTGTTAAGCCAGAACAAATGACAGCATTACTATATACTGGTGTTAAGCCAGAACTAATGACAGCATTACTATATACTGGTGTTAAGCCAGAACAAATGACAGCATTACTATATACTGGTGTTAAGCCAGAACAAATGACAGCATTACTGTATACTGGTGTTAAGCCAGAACTAATGACAGCATTACTATATACTGGTGTTAAGCCGGAACAAATGACAGCATTACTATATACTGGTGTTAAGCCAGAACAAATGACAGCATTACTGTATACTGGTGTTAAGCCAGAACTAATGACAGCATTACTATATACTGGTGTTAAGCCAGAACAAATGACAGCATTACTATATACTGGTGTTAAGCCGGAACAAATGACAGCATTACTATATACTGGTGTTAAACCAGAACAAATGACAACATTACTGTATACTGGTGTTAAGCCAGAACAAATGACAGCATTACTATATACTGGTGTTAAGCCAGAACTAATTACAGCATTACATGACAGCATTACTATATACTGGTGTTAAGCCAGAAAAAAGAACCGAGAGTGACTTATAACTCAAGCGTTCAGCTATTTTTTCGTCTGTATTTCGTTCATTTAGTTGTTCGGACATTTTAGCCACGAACTTGTTTTTACGGTTCAATTGCTTACAATAAGAACAAAGTAGATCATTTGAATTTTTCTTTTTCTTTAAGTTGAATTATGAAATGGAAAATTTGTAATTGAAATTATAATATTTGGAACGAAGGTACAATATCGAGAGTTGAAAGCGTAAGGGTTCTATCTTCTTCTTATCTAATTTCACTTAGAACCTTTTCGCATTCACCCCTCGATATGAAAAAGCGTTTAATTATGCTAAACTGTGGCCATAATTAAAGAACTTCTTTCTGAAAGCAACGTAATAAACTTTGACATTTACCGAGTATAAATGTTCTAAACATGAGCCACGACAAGTAGAGAGGTCTAATCGAAAATCGTTCGGAACTATTCGGTCATTTTCCACCGAAAACAACCTCGGATGTATATGGACGGTTTACAATGTCAGAAATCTTTACAGTTTAACTGCGCTGCAAGTAGTTCGCGTAGTAATTTCAATTTAGTAGTTAAACTTTATGGCTCAACTCTTGGGAATCTTAATAATTCGTGCAATTAAACACTTCAATGGTAATTATTTTATACAAATATACACGTTTAACACTACTATTAATTAATACTATTTTTTGAAATTTTACGAGCTTTTTCTACTGATCCGGTGTTTTTTTCGATGGAAAATGGCCGAGGAGTTTCGAATGATCGCACATATAACGCTAGGATAAAATACTACTTCATAATTTCTTGTGACTCGAAAATATACGCACGGTGTAACGCATTTTAAGGTCACTGGTACATTTTTGCTTGTTTTTCATGTGTAAAAATGTATCTGATATGTTGCTAAAAGCTGAAATCTCACGAATTTTTGTGAATAATCTGAAGACACGTTTTGGCTAGTTGAGACTCAAACTTTGAATGTTTTAAACATGTATAATGCATTTACATCCTAATGCAATTAAATTAATATGGCATGCAGAAGGTACGAACATGACAAGCAATTTCTTTTATTTTATTTTTTGCGAAATTAATGTCAGAAGTTTTGTGAGTGTAAATTATGCAATTTTGTAAATGGCTTTGTGTATTTTTACATCTTTTAAAAGTTTAATTGTATCCATCTGTTTTCAGAATGAACTTGAAAGGACAATGCATTTCTTTGATATATTTGCTAAATAATATACATGGTATTGTTTCAAGTTGATCGATGACCGCGAATACTTAGATTGTCACATATTAATAACGGTCAAGATGACAATAGTAATCTTTATCAACGAGTTTGTAGTTTATCAAAGGATTCAGTATATTTGTACTGCATTTATGCACAGGTGGTGCATCGATAAATATAAATACGAATCAGGAGTCTTTGTTTGTTTTTGATGACACAGTCAAAAGGTCTATCAGTGTTAATATAATACTGAATAGAAAATATACATCGAAAATAAAAAATATATATTATGCAAAAAATCATACATGTGTATTTGGATGTAATGTCTTCATAAATATTCGACAGGATTCGGTCAAAGCGACGTCCATTTTAAGTATACATTGCGTAATAATACATATTAAGATTATTCTTAAACGGTTTGAGTTTATAATTTTTTATACTCAAGTGTTTCTCTTTTTTACTAAATATATTCAATTAATCGATGCAAATTGAAAAAAGGATTTGAAATTTGTCGAAAAAAAAAATCATTCACTGCTGTATTTGTAAGTATGTAATATAAAGTTTCTACATGTATATTGAAACCATGATATGCAGTAACCAAATGTACACTTAATAAAGCATTTGGTTCAAACATTATTCTAACTTATTTAATTACTAATTTATTTGTTTATTGATTGATCGATTGATTGATTGATTGATTGATTGCTTGATTGATTGCTTGCTTGCTTGCTTGATTGATTGATTGATTGATTGATTGATTGATTGATTGATTGATTGATTGATTGATTGATTGATTGATTGATTGATTGATTGATTGATTGATTGATTGACTTATATATTTATGTATTAATTAATTAATTAATTCAATCATTAATTCATTCATTTTTATCTTTTATTCATTCATTCATTTATTCATTCATTCATTTTTATCATTCATTCATTCATTCATTCATTCATTCATTCATTCATTCATTCATTCATTCATTCATTCATTCATTCATTCATTCATTCATTCATTCATTCATTCATTCATTCATTCATTCATTCATTCTTTATTCATTCTTTCATTTATAAATAATAAAAAATCTCTCTCTCTCTCTCTCTTCTCTCTCTCTCTCTCTCTCTCTCTCTCTTAATTTATTTGTATTTTTATTTACTTCATCAGCTCCGACTAATACTGCCGCCTACGATACAACCTAAAATACTATTGCGTGTAATGCAAATTTGACGCAATTTTCATTGATATATTAGTAGATATATACGTCTGCTTTTAATGAACCTTAGACATTTATGACACTTATATGGAAGGCTATCGATATAACCAGTGTGATATATTATATAATAATTCGATCTGTTCAATGTTTGTATAGCTGTGGTTTTGTTGACCTTGTGCAAAAACCGAAACGTTGGCCATACCAACTCAAAAATTGACATAGAATTACACAAGAAACTTAGTACACGACCATGTTTCCCTTGACAATGTGCACATTACAGGGCACACAAGACTTTTACATACGGAGTACTTACTTGTGATGTATGAATCCAGCTGATAATATAAAGATTTGCTTACACATCTTGTTAAGATTTACCCTAGTTATCAAACTATTTTTAATATTAATAACAAACAAAGCCTGGTCGTCCGGTGGCGCCTTAAAACTAAATGCGATGAAAACAGCGCCGTTTAATTTTATATGGGCGTGGATGGTTGAAGTGGCAAATGACGTAAAAAGTCGCTTAAATAATTTAGATACCGTTTGTATTCTTGTTGTGGGAATAAATAGTAAAGTTGAGTTTAAAGTCTTCATTTGAAGCAAAACATTGCATACCGACGTAGTATTTATGACGTAAATCATCACGTGGTATATATACACACACTGATTCTAAATATTCAACTGCGTCGTAACTTTTGAACGTTATATCTTTTCAGTAAGGTCAATCGCAATACGCTGTCGTGGCTTATCATAACGGTATATATACAAATGTCAACTAAATTCGCTGCCATAAAACAATTATCAGTTGGTTTATTCGAATATGGTGCTACAATCAATCGTCTTTGATCAGTTTATTACCGTGCAAGATTTACTGGCACCCTATGATTTGGTTAAGTGTTTAGTATTAATCCTAGTGATTTATTCCTCTCGTAATTATCAAATCCCTCAAGTGCTCGACAAATACTTTTCCACGTGCGCAAAATGTATAGATTTGCGGAGGCTAGAAACCTGTAATAAAACAGACAATCTTGAATTGCTTGCTGTGTCATTTTCAGATCATTGTCGCGAGATGATTCAATTATTGAACTGTTTTGCGTAAATAATTTCTGTTTTTATTTTTTTTTATGATATAATTGCTTTTGGATATTTGCTCGAAGATACAGTAAGTGTTTGAAGATGCACTCTTACTCCCGAATATGATTTACCACAATTTATACAAATATTTTGATATACCATAAATGATGAATAAATGCCGAAAACAATGGTTCTTATGAAGGATACCGAGTTTATTTTGAAATAAAGATACATAAAACAAGGTATTTCTACCTTATGAGACAAAAGTAAGTCACATTAAATCTTTTAGCACTCACCAATGTTTTAATATTTTTGCGTGTTCAGCTGTTAAATACACGGTTACAATCGTTTTGTCAGTAATTAATCTTTTCCATTAATATAATATTCAATGCATTATTTAGTAAGTAGTAAAAGGTTTATCACTCAAAATCAATGTTAATTATACATGTGTATGTATTAATTTTTAATAAGAGTGCCACTATGGGGGGAAGATATTTTACGTTATATATATATATATATTTTTAATTTGTTCAAACTGAGTAACATTACAGCAGTTACTTTTACGAACTCACAGCAATTGGCATACACTCATTTGAACAGAATTTTGTACACCTAAACCTAATTTTATCTAATTTTGCACTAGAGTTACCAACGCTTTACGGCAAAGTAAACCATTTTTTTCTTTTTCTTTTTTTATGTTTTTTTTTAAAAATAATTTTAACGATGAAAATCTTGAATGTTGTGTAAGCAACGATGAATGGTCCCCTCGTCAATATGTCAACTGTATTACTTTCCCGTCGTCGAAACGTTGTGTAAACATCCTTTATGTGACGTTATAAGATAAATTTCCGGGTGTTAAAATTGAACTTGTCCATTATGTATACACAACTGTGTTGTTCCCGGCGGCGTCGGCGAGGCGTTGTGTGAATATCCTTAACATGATGTTATAAGTTAAATTTCCTTGTGAATTTTTTTTCAAGTTTGTTCAAATTGAAAGTAGACCTTAACATGCAATGTCCCGAACATACGGAATACTTTGGTGTAATTTTGACCCATTAGTAGATGAGAAAAATGATCTGATGTTTACCCAGTATTTCACTTGAGCAAATCATTAACCAAGCAACTAAGCGCATGCATATTTAGAATGAATTTCTACAGTCGGAACACATCGGCCATCTCCGCCATATTGTGCCGGTGCATTAGTAAAAGTAGTTTGTAAAAAAAACAAAATAATACTACTCATTAATTGTAGTGTAATTGTTATTGCTAAGTTCAAATTGATTCGCAGTAAAGTGACAATGATATGATAAAGTTTATTTGCTATAAGGCCACCGGCCCATTACAATATACAGACATACAGTATATATTTACAATGTTGTGCAACAGTACAATGAAACACATTGAAACAACTATACAGTAATATTGTTTTTGTATAGGTATTGATTTTTAGAATTTCATTCTTCAAGTCGAACTTTTCTTTTATTAAACGCATGATACAAATACGTAGAGACACCTTTAACTATATTAACATAAGATGATGCCATGAGTATTCTAAACTTGTTAATGCTAGGATTAACATAATATTTCTGTGGTATATATTGGGATCGCAGATCCTCGTAGAAATCACAAACAAGTAGAAAGTGGTATTCATTTTCAATACATTCAAAGTGGCATACTTTGCATAATCTTTGTTCCCTTGGGATATCAGTATAACGACCCTTTTCAATTTCTAAATCGTGAGAACTAGTTCTAAAAGATACATATATAAATCCAAATCTTCTGATATTTAAAACATCTAAATATTTTTTGTATCCAAATGATGACTTGAACCCGAAATATGAGCATAATTTTCTACTATTACTAAATTTACTATGCCAATCTTGTTTAAACATGTCATATAATCTATTTGTAAACGACTTAATAAAAAATATTTCCGAACAAACGTTTTGGTTGTCCCAAATGTAACCAAAACCTATTAATTGTAGACATACACGTACTTTTGTTACCCAGTTATTTCTACCATGTAAGTCATCATTACATATCATGATATAGCATTTCTTAACAAATCTATGATCAGGCATTTTTAGTATTTTAAGCCAATATTTAACACAACGTTTATAAGATTCTATATACATTGGGTATCTACCACCATCCCCTAAAACAGTATCATTTGTTGTATGTAACTTAGCACACATAAACCTTTTACATGCATGAATATGAACCCTTTCGAGATCATCATATTTTCCGAAACCCCATACTTCTGCTCCATATAGGGGTAGTGAGCAAATTTTTGCATCAAAAAGTTTGAAGAATACTCCATTTGACAGTTGACCACATTTATATAAAGAACATAACAATGATACCAGCACAAAGTGTATAATTGAATGAATCACTAAAATTCCTAAGAGCAAAGTCCTTCGGCTTAACTGCTAAATTGGTATTACGTGATAGTAGTGGCCAACGAACGAATAAACATCTGTGTTATCCTCCTGAGGTGTTGTTATAAATCCGTGATTCAAACAATAAGTAAGTGTGTATTTGAATCTAAACATTAGCATATTCAATCTGTACTCTACACCAAATTACTGCAAATACACTGTTTTTCAAATGTGTTTTTTTTTACCATATTTTGCAGGAACAAAATGTTGACTGCTGCGGTGTGTGTCGTCATGGTCGTCTCCATGACATCACCGGTCACGTGGGCATTTAGCGCGGGAAATATTGGAGGAAAGTGCGGAGCGTCTGCCGATATGAAACCGAGCCACGGGTATGATGAGCAGGCCACACCCTTCACTTATACGCTTACTGCAGCCGGTGGCGCCACCACATATACCCCAGGCAGTCAACTCACATGTAGGCCAATTATTTTTTTCACCATTTTTGTCAATATTAGCATTGCCAAGTTCGATCATTTTTTCGAGCTACCCATTTCAGTGTGTTAATGTTTAACATATTTTATATCTACAAGTACCTGCGTTTGGGTGGATCGATTGTTAATCAACACATCTCCTTTTTAAATCAAAAGAGTAACTGTTAAACCACAGGGGTAGGTTGTATTGTTTTGACACACCACGCCCCCGCCCGTTTTTGTTTTCTTTTTTAGTCATTTTTAGTAAGAATATGATGTGGTAACTGTGACTTGTGATAACTGGCAATTTGTATTGTTATTTTATTATCCTTTGTCAGTTATCACAAGTTACAGTTACCACATTATATTCTTATTAAAAATGATTGAAAAACAAAAACGGGCGGGGCGTGGTGTATCAAAACAACGCAGCCTTCCCTTGCGTGTTAAACTACATGGCTACCTTGATTAAGCCCGTGCCTATATCAACGCGTACACTAAGGTAAAGTAGGTTTTGTGCTTATGTTAACCGGAAACAGTAAAGAATAAATTATTATATTTGTAGTGAACCTTGCGGGTGGCTCCTTCAAAGGGTTCCTCGTTCAGGTGGTGGACGCTTCCGGTAACCTTGTTTCCGGTCTGGCACCTACCGACTCGGACGCCCAGGCTCTAACATGTGTAGGAGCGGTAAGTCTGGCTTGAGTGCAGTGTTAAAACAAATATTGTCTCATTGGTGAAAATAATATGATACATCATTATTTAAAGGAAATAGTAGTTTTAATATATCCTTTTTTAGTGTTTTACGCAACATCATCTCCAACTCTGATACTTTATCAAAATTTGTTTGTTTCACATGATGTGCACTCCCCAATTTCAAATGTAATGCCCAATTACAATTACAATAATGCCCATGTTTTACATAAATCCAAACTCAAAATCTCACTCACAATAATGCCCATGTTTTACATATATCCAAACTCATAATCTCATCCACAATAATGCCCATGTTTTACATAATCCACAACTCTTATCTCATCCACAATAAAGCCCATGTTTTACATAATCCACAACTCTTATCTCATCCACAATAATGCCCATGTTTTACATAATCCACAACTCTTATCTCATCCACAATAATGCCCATGTTTTACATAATCCACAACTCTTATCTCATCCACAATAAAGCCCATGTTTTACATAATCCACAACTCTTATCTCATCCACAATAATGCCCATGTTTTACATAATCCACAACTCTTATCTCATCCACAATGATGCGCATGTTTTACATAATCCACAACTCTTATCTCATCCACAATAATGCGCATGTTTTACATAAATCCCTATTCACAATCTCCTCCACAATAATGCCCATGTTTTACATAATCCACAACTCTTATCTCATCCACAATGATGTCCATGTTTTACATAATCCACAACTCTTATCTCATCCACAATAATGCCCATGTTTTACATAAATCCCTATTCACAATCTCCTCCACAATAATGCCCATGTTTTACATGAATCCAAACTCACAATCTTCTCATCCACAATAATGCCCATGTTTGACATAAATCCCAACTAATAATCTCATCCATAATAAATTAATAATACCCATGCTTTACATAAATCCAATCTCACAGTCTCATCCACAATAATACTTATGTTTTTAAAAATCCAATCTCCCAGTCTTGCTTTTTTTAAATTTACTGGTATTTACGTGGTAGGTAAACCCACCAAATTTCGAATTGGAGCAATATGCAAAACTTACGAAAGATACATGTGTCGTAAACGATGTGATACATCAGTAAGTAAGATTCAATGCGTTGTATACAACGATATAAATTTTATGTTGGTTTTTGAAAAAAAAATCAGCTGGTGTCGAGTCTCTTTAAATATCTACCCACCAACATAATCGCGCATTATCAACATCTCTTTGCGTTTTCTCGTCCACAAAGATATCAACAACTTACTCGATAGTCAGTTACAAAAATTCCCTTATTACTTTATATTTTACATAAATGTCCACCCAAAGTATGTATTCGTTCAAATAATTACAAAGTCTTTACAGGGTGCCTCTACCGGGCTTTCTCACACGACCGGAAGTGTGAAGTCCTCCCTCGCCTTTACCTGGACACCACCGGCCGGAACAAACGGCCAGGTCGACTTCCAGTAAGTGTCATTTTTTTACAGATAAGAGAGGTCTATTGCAAGGTAACGCTTGGGCAGAAAAGAACTGATATATCAAGGTCAAAAATAAGGATAACTTGTAGTAAAACAACTCTGATCCCAATTTCTCGTCCCATAAGTCCCATAAAGCAGGATTAAGTTGAGCTCACTATTTTTGTTTTGATGGCGTTTGTGTTATACATTGTATTTTCATTCGTAAAAGTATTTGTACTTGAAAAGGAAACAATTGCTTTGAAAATCACAATATACTTTTTTTTGTAAAATCAAAATTAATGTTGCACAATATAGGCTGATGCATTTTTTTTAAAAAATTTAAAGAATTATCGTGTTTGACTTTAAAAAACACAAAAGAAAATGCCCTTGATTTAGGTAAAAAATATTTCCGATGTTTTGGCGCTTTTTTACTGGTCCAGCTGGCCCCAATTTCTCGACATTTCTTTAGCTTAACAGGCTTAAGTCGCTTATTTCAATTAGCCAGAACACATACTGAAAATGAATTTTGATAAATAAAAAGTGGTTTATTCTGTTAATCATACAGATTATTCGTACATAATTTCTAAAAATTATTGAAGAAGTAAATATAACACATTTTATAGAACAACAAAAATAATGAGATTAGCTTAATCCTGTAATAAAGGACTTAAGAAGTTTTGAGAAATTGGGACCAGGAGAACTTGTGGCCACTTACCTATCAATTAAAATATATATATATATATATATAAATAAAAATGATAGTGCACTAAAATATCATTTTTGCATCAACTTGAATTGTGCGCCTTTTAAGAAATTCTGTTTCATGAAATTAGGTACTAAAGCTTGGTTCTGAAGAGCTTTTACAAACTAGATACAAACAGATAAAATCGCCTTAGTACCGTAACAGTTCTTCAAAACTTTTGAAACCCATACTCCATACTGGTTTCTGCATTTCAGAGTTACCGTAGTAGAGGAGTATGTCACATATTGGATTAAGCAGACGGCCCTGGCACTTACAGAAGGCGGGGCAGTTCCGCCCGTCTCCCTCCCACAAACCTCCACAGCCGTAAGCCCCACTGACAGTCCGTCACTAACAACTACTTCCGTTTCAATTTCCTCTTCTACTACTACTACTTCTACTACTACCGAAACCCAGGTAAAAGTCTAACATGTTCAAGTTCATAACACCATAACCCCCTTTGTTCACATGCACATGTATGTCAAACACTCCGCGCAGCGGTTACCTCCCATTGACTTACGTCATGAAAATCACGTGAAAATGACGCAATCACGTGACGTCATTCAATTTTACTTCCTTTTCAAATGAAATAAAATCGTTCTTAATCGAAAACGTTTATAAAGCTAAAATGACGTGACGTCATTTATTTTATTTCATTTTCAATAAAAATAAAAATAAAGAAATATTTTAACGAACATTAACTTATATTTAGCTGAAATCCAGCTGCTTTTAGGAGTAAATAATTCTGCTTGTCAAGGGAGATCACTGCGCAGGAGTTAACGTCCGTCTATGTTGCACAGTGATTTGGTGGGAATGAGCTGAATTTTGACCTTTACAAAATTTAGTGACATTTAACCTAAAATAACCTAAATCTTCCATTTGTTTTAATAATTGACCAGTCACCAAGACAATTATTGTACATTGTATCAATAACTCGTCTAGAGCAATTTGCAGACTTTTATCAGTTTATGCATTGATTAATGCAACCGATTTTTTTATTTATTTACTAATTATAACCCTATAAATGGGTTTGATTGAAAACTAGCGAGTGGTCAATTATTGCAATACAGTCGAACCCCGTTGGCTCGAAATCCCAGAGACCGGCGAAAATATCTCGAGCCACGGGAAATTCGAGCCAAACGGGAATGCTTACCTTCAGTTTAAAGAAATCGGTCCTTAACACCCAGTTCGAGCCAACGAGAAGTTCGAGCTAAGCGAGTTCGAGTCAACGGGGTTCGACTGCAGTTGTATTATTCAGAACGTGATTTTGTAGCTCCTGAATTAAAAGTTTAATACTATAATACTGTATAAAGAATCGTGCCTGTTCAGTAATCAGGAGCTCCACCCTAACGGTTGTAATGTCACTGCTATTACGTGAAAAACTGTTCCTTCGTATAAATAATGTTGTCTCGTACACCTTTTGTAGATCTAACATATATCTGTATCCCCATGTCAATGTAGCGCTTTAGTGGGACATAGACTTGTAACAATGTGTACAACATGTTTTGTGGTGTAACATGCTTACAATTGTATATGTTAAAACACCTTGAATTAGAAGGGAATAAACATGGGTCGATGGCTGCTAGTTTAAACTTATTAACTTATATTTTTAATAAGTTGGTTTAGTTTTGAAAATATGAAGAAAATAATGGTTAGTTGGTCTACGTATATAGTATGGTTTACAATTTCCAATGCTATTTACAAACACGCATTGAGTTCTTCCATCTGTCAAGATATGATCAGCTTTACTAATCCAAATATGCCTTACAGTCAGATGCAACTACCGATTATAGTGCATCAAGTGCCATTCCTACTACGACTTCTATATCATCTAATCCTGAAATGGAGCCAACATCAAGGTCATCAGTTAATTTAATTGTATTAACTTCCACGGATTCAATCGCTTCTTCGACACCAGAAGTGTCCACTAACTCCACGTCATATTCTACAACGCCTTTAACAACAGTAAATGAAAGAGACCTGACATCAGTGTCAGCAGAGGATACAAATGCGTTTACTGTAACGGATTCAGTCGCTAATTCGACATCAGACTTGTCCGTTAGTTCATCATCACTTTCTACGACACCTTTAACACCAGTCAAGGATAAAGGTCTAGCGTCGGTTTCAGCAGTAGATAAAAATGTATTAACTTTAACGGATTCAGTCACTATTTCAACATCAGGCAATCCTACTAGCTCCACGTCGGATACTTCTTCAGTCGCTTTGTCAACACTAAATCGGGGTCAAATGTCAACTTCTAGTAACACTTCTTCGACATCATCAACCATCTCTAGAAGTATGACTACAACAACGATATCTATGGAATTAAGTTCGGCAACTTTGACCAAAACCGCTGCTGTTCTATTCAACGTAATTCCAAAGGAGTCAGGGCTAGATGCTGGTATAGAAACAAACGAAATCATTGATAAACCTAGCATGTTTCCTGATATCCACCATCATGAAGGAGAATCAGTAAGACAAGGCAAACATCAAGATACAAACCACCATGTTCAAACATCCACACGCAGCTTTGAGGTTAAGACGACGCCCCCACCAACCAACGCAAGCACAACAACAGAAGGCGTTCATAGAACAACCTCTCCTGTCATATTAACAAGATGGCGTCAGAAAATTGGAAATATGATCCGGTCAATAGGCGGAGGTCAAATTGAAACCCCGGGAGAAACATTTGAAGTGTCTCCGAGTGAAATTGTCGTAGAGCCAGTACAGATGTTCAGACCGGAACCGATAGTTACAGATGCACCAAACGCTGCCTCTGCAGGAGAAACTGACGATCAGAAGGTAGTATGAGATGTTGACTGTAATGACAGTCCATGACATAGAAGCATGTGGACATTTAGAAACCATGCATCGCCGCGGTTGACTGGATAGAATAGCGTAGCGGCATGAAGCATGATCGAAAAGCATGCGCACAAATACGAAAGTATTTCAGTGGAAGGAAGGATTTCCCTCGTTAAATAATAGTGTATACCTTCAGTAGCCTAGCATCGTCCTATGACTTGTTGATTGGGTAGAATACTTTAGCGGCATGACGCATGCGCGAATGGCATGCGCACATAGTCTAGAGCGCGACCTTGATGCGAATGTGTTTTTATGGAATCGTGAAACATTTTGCATTAGAACAGAGCAGATACATTAGAAAATAAGGATATGCTATGTTTTATATTATTGTTTGGTCTTTTTTGAATCATAATGCTTAAGTAAATGTTAAGAGACGTATGCCACGACTGCAAGAATAGTCAACTAGTTCTTCCCAAACGGGTCAACGATAGTTCTTTATGCTTATAAACAGTCCTAGTACAAAATAAAATCTTTAAGTTCTTTGGAAAGCTGGTTCGATATTCTGAAACCACTCGGTCAGAAAAACGTGCGTATTCTTTACATCTTTAAGTACGTTTGCAAAACGCCGACTGATTATACGCTTAAATGGCTGGAAAGCTATCGCGACATGATGCATTCCGACAGGCATGCGATCGAAAAAAATGCAAATACAGCTGGGTCAATAGTTTAGAACAGAACATTTATTGATAACTTGAACAATTACAGCTCATCGTTATGCTATACAGTATATAGATGGTAAAAGGAAGGACCGATGAGTCTTGTTAAACAAAAACGTGCAGACTTAAATAAAGTAGTCTTGCAAAAGTGCTGAATGATGTTATGTGTGGGTAACTTTGGTGGCATACTAGCGTTCCGCATGCTCGCACGAAGAGGTTGCTCTTTAAATGACTGTACATCAGGGCTTTCTTCGAACGCAGCGAATGTTTAGCATGATATGTGTATATACATTTAATCACTATATATGCAAATACTTGGTTGTCGGTTGATAGTTATGCTTTAACATTAGCGAAATACCAAATAATATGTATAAGGGTCTATCGCGTTGATTGTAATTATAAGATTCAGGGTATATGCTATACAATTCATCTTCCTAGCATAAGGTTTTAGAAGCATTTTGAAAATGATACATGATTCATATTGAAAAACAAAAACAACAAAATGCTACAATGTTTGATCAAGGCGACAGCTGACTATGCCTGTAGCCTGACATGCAAGTCGATTGTAGAATTGCTTTGTTATTGTGCTTGTCTGCTTTGAGGCATACTTAATTATATGTGTTGTGTTAATATGCATGTATATTACGTTTTACATTGTGTTTCCATTTACAGTAAACTCAGTTTGTAACAAACAGCTCATTAAATATACGTTTTAGAGAAACGGCCCACGTTCAAGAGCGATGGGCAATCGGCTGAATTTTCATTATCGATTAATTGGACAGACATACTGTCTTAGTAATCAGATTAATCTATAATTATTAATGAACAGAAAATTAAAAACAGCAACAACATTTTATGTCATTACGCATCCAGTTAGTAGATATTAGTAAATTTAATAACACAAATTGCATGATAGTTTAAGAATCAAATAAAATTCATAAAATGAAATATTTATGTAGTTTGCAACTTTGTAACTTTTTCCAATTCACAACAAGCACATGTATGAGAAATTATCAACAAAACAAACAAGAACAAAAATCATTCGATAAATCGATACCGACATACCGTAGTCGCCGAACGCTGACTCTCAGCCCTCGGCGACGATAACCTAATTTCAATGAAACATTGAAAACTACAGCTTATGTATCCAGTTTTGCATGATGGACTGTACATTTTTTTTTAAAGTTTCAAATCTTATGTTTAGAATCCTGAATGACACAAACGGCACTAAACGAAAGACACAAACGTACCAAACAGCAGGCAGACCACACAAACATCAATATAATTGGCGACACATATGATATACCATACCTAGATTTGTGTTTGTAATGATGGGTTCATCCTTAAATGTGCTTAAATAACTAGGAATGTAGAATTACATTTCGAATAAAATTAAATGTGAAATGTGTTAATGAAATTCATTTAAACTTCACATTTGTCATATTTTTATGGTTCTTCTTTTGGCTGTAATGAAAATCAATTGTACAGTTTGACATTTTGATGGCTATAAATTAAATGTCTTTAAAGACTTTCTTACAATGAGACACTAGACGTATGATATTCATCGGCCATATGTTAGAAAAGCAACCTTGTTACTCCACCTACGTTTGAAATTAGATATAATGATGAATAATGTAATGACTTTTACTGATTTACTGATATTAATATACAGTCAAACCCCGTTGTCTAAAACTCTCATAGTCCGGCGAAAATACCTCGAGCCTCGGGGGATTCGAGCTAAGCGTGTATGCTTACCTTCAATATAAAGGATTCGGTCATTTACATCCAGTTCGAGCTAACGATGAAATCGAGCCAAGCGAGTTCGACCAAACGGGGTTCAAATGTAATGTCCCTACAATTTTGCAATCACAGCAAAGAAGTTATAAAAGCATATGATGAGAAATGTCAAATGGCTTAACATGTGGTACGCGAGTACCAGTTTAAAGACATTATTTCTGATAGATGTCATCATCTTCAACTCAAATATTAATTATGTGTTAAATTTTTTTTATTTTTTTTTAAATTAATGTGAACGCACTCATCTTTAACACTGAATCTAGCTTTAAAAGGTCTTGCTCATGTTTTTGGACCAAAAAATTGTTTCACGTTTATGCGTCTGAAAACACTTAATTAATCATTTTTTTACTCTATGATATCGACATTGTAGAAAATAATACAAGTTTGTTATTTAATTAGTGGGATCATGCGAGCACACACCATTAAATTCAATCAAAAATAAAGAAACCGACGCCTTATCCACTAAGCAAGGCTTTGTGCAAGAGAGATGGATATTTTGACTCCATAACAATACATTGATAACATCACGTGATAATGACAATCAACCAATCACGCAATAACATATCGCTGAAAGACGTATTTTTATTAACTCTATTGAAAATTGTGTTCTTAAAAGACAATATTTGAGCAAAAATATCATCATTTGCTGAAGGGTTCCAGCCGTCAGTATCTTAGTTATAACACTCTTAATACGTTGCCTTACATTATTTGTAATAAAAACGTGCATTTTACAAACCATGAGCGAGTCGCTTAAAATGTTTTCAGGATTTAATATGGAAAACAAACATAAATTAGGACAAAATGGACCAATGATTTTGTAACTTGATGACTCTGTACTGTCTTACACTAACCCATGTGTGAGAAATTCATTAATTATTTCAGCCATATTTTGTTTGCCAATTTCCTGGTTTGGATGGAAGAGTGAGAATGTGTAACACATTTATAACACTTAAACTTTACAAGCTACTAAATTTTCTTACAAAAAACAATGAATTAATGATTAATTCGTTCTTTAACAGTTTCACACCAGACGTTTTATGGAAGAAATTAATTAGAATCCCAAAAATTTGACAATTAATGTTTTTTTTTGCAAAATGGTGTACTATTTGGTATTTCTTTATAACTTCACTAAAATGACTTACTTTACATAATACAATACTAAAATTCTTTGTAACACAAAATTGGGATGAAATACATATGCTAAAAAGTAATCCAAGTATACACTTTTTTATCGCAAATGAAATTATTCATATGGATTATGCGTAAAACAATTCATTTTTATACAGAAATATACAGAAAAAAGCCATTTATTTAAAGTATTGATTATTAAAAAAACACATTTTTTGTTACAGTTAAATATGTCTTATTTTAAATTTGAAAATATAGTAATATTTGTTGCTGTTTCGATACAAGCAAAAAAATTCCATCATATTGACGTTGTTTTTGAAATCATACAAAACCTAAAATGAAAATATATTTCTAGATTAAGATACCATTATTAAATAAAACGTTATTTAGTAAGCATACCAATGTTATAAACACTTGCTAACTATTTCTATGTCGTCTTGGCAGCTCGGAGGAATCCAAGCAGACGCCGCGTGTGGCGTTTCGAAGGGTTGTTTCCAGGACTGCACGGGAGGCTCGTGCCGCTATTTAGTCACGTGGCAGGACTTCGGACAGAACGTGGCCTTCGAGATGTACGGAATGGTGAAATCCGCGGACTCTTACATCGCTCTTGGGTTCTCATCTGATAGAAAAATGGTAAACTGCCGTTTCTTTTCGTTTGTCATTTTAATGAATTATGATCGTATGATATGTCACGTACTCGTGTTTACTCGTTTGCCTCCTGTTTATCATGCGCAGTTTGCAATATTTTAAATGACTTGGCCCCCGTTTCAAAAATATATCTTAAGTCGTCATCCTTACGTTGCTTAAAGCTGCATTCTCACAGATATTCCGTTTTTACATCTTTTTTTGTTGTTTTTTGTCTTAGAAAGAGCATTTTTTGCGGTTATATCTGCAAACCAATGATAAAAAGATTGCTGACAAAAGATCAGATCGCGGATTTTCATATTTCTGTTCGAAAATTAATGTTTTATGGCTTAAACCGTTACTTACAGTTTTAAAAATATGCAAATTAGACATCAATTTTTGAACTTAAAAATAAAAATCTGCGATCTAATCTTTTGTCAGCAGTCTTATATAACTGGTTGCCATGGTTTTCGCAAAAATTGGTTCGGTCCAAAACAAAATAAAAAAGGTGTCAAAACGTTCAATCTGTGAGAGTGCAGCTTTAAGAGTGCTCAGGTATACCCGTTATGTTCGATGAATGTCCTTATGATACGTTATTAAAGCGCAGTTTACGCCAAAGACGAAGCTACGCCTTGACATTTACGATCTTAAGCCTTTCAATCTTTATTGACATGGGTTACTTGGGTGGTATTCAATATGCAACTTAAAACAATCTTATGGCCATACGCCACTGACCCCATTCACTATATTGGTTGGTTATTTATACCACGCAATCCGATACGCTACATCAATCTTAAATCAAAATTAAGTCAAACACGAGATACCATTACTGTTGCTGAAATTGTCTATTATCTTAAACACAGGTCTTGTACTTCGCATTGTAGAAGGTAAATTATATTTTAAAGTCACATACACGTTGGTTAGTTGGTGTGTCATTTCAAACTAAGGATTGTTCAAATGTAATTACCACAGATACATGCTTCTTCATTTCTCATTTGCGGTGGGAAATGACTCCGATTAAATGCTTACTGAGGCGATATGTAAAACAATGCATGAATGAAAAAACACTTCGATCATCATTGATCAAGTTATCAAAGGTGTGAAATGAGATTTTTTTCAAATGTTATATTAGTCACAAAATCATGAAAATGAATGGAAATGTTGCATATGTTTTATATTTCCTTGTAGGGTCGTGAAGAATTTGTATGGTATTTTGAAACAATACGAGCTGATGATAGTTTCTCTAATCGCAAATTATAACATTCAAACAATAGCTGATGAACAAGATTCTTAATGCATAGTATAACATTCATGCAATAGCTGATGATTATGTGTGTTATCGCATAATATAACATTCAAACAATAGTTGATGAACATGTGTCTTATCGCATATTATAACATTCAAACACTAGCTGATGAAAATATGTCTAACTGCATATAAAAACATTCATACAATAGCTGATGAAAATATGTCTAACTGCATATTATAATATTCATACAATAGCTAATGAAAATATGTCTAACTGCATATAAAAACATTCATACAATAGCTGATGAAAATATGTCTAACTGCATATTATAATATTCATACAATAGCTGATGAAAATATGTCTAACTGCATATTATAATATTCATACAATAGCTGATGAAAATATGTCTTATAGCATATAATAACACTCAATCAATAGCTAAGGGAAATTTGTCTCATCTCAAACGATATATGATTTAAATAATATTTAGTGGTTTTGTTAAAAAAAACTTTTTAAAGTATTCGAGGGAGAAAGGTCTTTCTTTCACAAGCATGTTCTCAAGGATATTGTGTGCTAATAATTGTGTCAATGTATGTTGTGTTTTTCTCCAGGGAAGTGACAGTGTGATCGAATGTGTAGCGAACAATGGCGGCGAGGTCCGAGTGTTCAATTCCTACAACAACGGCTACAGTAACCAGAGGCTCACCCCGGTAAATTACACTTCATGACGTATACCCTTTTCATTGGCCAACTAAATATTCATCGTCGGCAACCGCGGTACCTTCTTTCGTTAAACTCCATAAACACCGTGGGAAAATAGACTTATAAAATCGTGTTTAAATGAATTTGCAGGAGGCAGTGGAGACATGTTTTCTTCCATTTAAGTCGCATGATTTATATTCAATAACCCTGTATTGTCAGTTCTCACTGCAAGCGAGTGGTTCATTGACTTATCATAATATACACAAATAACTAACGAGGCAGTTTAATTTGTTCCACAAGAAACAAATGCAGAAATATGCACATGTACTCTATATACTACTGTTTTCCCTAAGAAGAGGCTAGAAAAGAACTTGAACAGCAAGTCCATACAAATGTATGTAAGGCGTGTACAAAGTTTGCATGTCAGTCTATTTAACGTGTTTATATGGGATTCTTTGTAGGTTTCGAACATCCCCATTGTTGCATAATTTGTATTTTTAGTGTTGAGTCTGCGCATTGCGTCTGACTTTGTAAGAATAGTAGAAGGAACTACCATTAAAGTTATGTTTTTCTTGTTGCTAGGGCTTTCGCCTTTCTGACAGTCTAATTGGGATGAGGTTCCGCCCATATTTAAGGCAATGTTTGATGTTGTTTAGGCTTATGTGGTTTTGGGGGTTTCTGGACATGTTCATCTTATAATCTTATATGTATATAGAATAATTTTACTTACTCGTGTTTTATTGAAATAACCATGCAACAATATCAAACGGATGAAGGGCCATATTTAAGTGTTGTCCGATGTATGTGATGATAAATCACCAGTGTCCCTTAGTAAACCTACATATGTGCCTTATTTCCGTTTATCTTTCAGAGCGACTACGGTACACAGATATACCCGCTTAATATGTGCCTCATTTGCTGCGTTACTTTTAGAGGGTCTACGGTATACAGATTAACCCATCAAATGCGCCTCATTTCCCGCTTATCTTACAGAGCGACTATGGTATGCAGACAACCCACTAATGTACCTCATTTTCTGTGCATCTTACAGAGCGACTACGGTATTAGCAATTTCCAGGGAGGAATCAGCAACGGCGTGCTACGGTGTCGCTTTTTCCGAATCAAGAGCGCGAATGGCACGGCCCTCGAAAACACCATGTATGACCTGAACCAAGACTGGCATCTCATGTTCGCTACGGGCCCAGCCATGCAAGGTCAGTTGTTTGCGTGTTTCGTACTTTAATGAAAGTATAACATGAAATAGAAGACAACTATGATGTATGCCAATACTGAAAGGGGACAATATAGGTTGACACAATTTATTTTTGAATTTTGATGCATATTAATGTTAAACTCATTCGACTTTAATGATAAAAAGCAAATAATTTGTGTACAGTTAGTGTAAAATATCAGCGTTTATAATTGCGGATTTACAATTAAAAGCTACGTGGCTTTACATTTCCCATTTAAAATAGCGCCTAATATCTCCAATATATTTCTTAATTGTACACATATCATATGGTTTTTGTTTTGTTTTGTTCATTACAGCCCAAAACATGATAATGCATTAAAATTACGAAAGAAATATATCTGTATTTAACCATGCACATATAAAGGGTTGTAAACCGTCTATTTTACACAAACTGAATCAAGGTAATAAAAGTTAAAACTTAATGTTCATCTTTAATGCTACAATTCAAAACCAACGACTGTACATGTATTGGTTGTCATTTTGTAAACGCACAATACACAAAGGTAATAAGTATCTGGACTTCATCTTCGTTTGTTTGGGACCGTGCTGACCTTTTGGCCTCGGCCTCTTGACGGTCATAGTTTTGTTGTACACAGTCGAACCCCGTTGACTCGTAGCTCTCACAGGGACCGGCGAAAACACTCACAGCCTCGAAATATTCGAGCCAAGCGGGAATGCTTAATCCATGGTGTTTATATGTATATTATAATTATTATACAATTATTTAGGATTTCTGATGATGCCTCACTCGACCTCAGACTTACCGCCCGTCTCCAGTTCTCGGGTGGACCTTCAATCCTCTGCCACGGCGGTCGGCCAGCGGGCGGACACTGACCCACTTGTTAAGGCACATGGTGAGTATTTTGAGGTCGTCTGCTTTTCGATCAAACAAGTTAACGCCATACCCCTGGCCAAAATATCACAAAACACTTGAGTCAAATCTCAATCTGAACTCATTTTTACCACAAAACATAACGATGTTGATCAAAACTTTGGATCGATATTTCCCAAAAAATAAAAATAATAGTAAAGCCAAAAATTGTACTCGATTAATTATTTATTTAAAAAAACCCAATGAGTTTTACACAATTGCCATTTTAGCTGCAAAATCCGTTTTCTTTGACCTCTGGACAAAATATCACAGACCGTTTTTGACACTTCAAGCCCTTTTACAATTATGTAACAATCATCTATTTTTGAAAAAAAAAAGTTTTTTCGTGATAAACAGCTTTCTTTTGTCCTCCTTGTCTGAAAACTCTGGGATCTGGGTCTCATGTCTTTGAACACAGTACTAAATGACAATTAACCAATAAACAATATACATGGTATTTGGTGCCTTTTTGTGTCACCAGGGCCTGCATCCACTATTGATCTTATCCTTATCCTTAGACATGCCTCAGTGATTCAGTTCAGCCTATTGGTCAGCTAAATATACAGGCCAATGCAAACTCTTAGTTTCTAATCTTGAATTGAAGTCAAATCTAAGTTGCTTATTGAATACGGCCCGGGGCAATAAACAGGAGATGAAAACTGAGATTAACAAGCTCTGAATTCATTTAGGTCTTAGCTTACGCTAAATGTGCCTCTCTTTTCTAGGATGTGTGATGATCTTTGCCTGGGTGATGTTCACTAGTATAGGAATTCTCGCCGCTCGCTACTACAAAAGTGCCTGGTCGGACAAAACCTTCTTCGGACTGAAAATTTGGTTCCAGGTAAAGTTACTGTAATTAAGTTTTTTTCATCTTATTTTGAAATATATATTCCAGTTTGCTTTTAAATGCTGGTATCATATCCAAATTATTTTGCTATTCCCATTTCTTCTAGTTCGACGTTTTATTATAGTAATTTTCTAATGCGCCGTTTTATTATTGTGCTTTTGTTATTTTTACGGTAGGTCCTTGTACATATTCTGACGTTCTATTTTTGATTTGCTCCAACTATTGTGGTATTTTCCAGCACTTTCCTACGTCTTAAGTTACATAAAATTAATTATCAGACAGAACATTTCTTACTTACTTCTATTTCAGTATTTTTTTTTAATTCTAGAGTTACATTTTAAGTACATTTGACTAGTATACCGTTAACATTACATTTAAAGCTGCACTCTCGCAGATAAATTGTTTTGACAACTGTTTTTGTTTTTTGTCTTTGAATGAGCCAATTTTTGCGTCAGTGTCTGGAAACCATTGATATAAGACTGCTGACAAAAGCGCAGATCGCAGTATTCATATTTACGTTTGAAAAATAATGTTTTATGGCTAAACGCGTTACTAACGATTCAATAAGCATGAACTTTTCGGCAGTTTACCAAACAATTGAGATCTGTATAACAGTTCTATTGCGAGATATCTTATATGACAGAATTGAAGACACTGATGCTAAAATGAGCTGATTCTTAGACCAAAAAATAATAATGGTAAAAACTGTGAATTTGTGATAGTGCAGCTTTAAGTATGTATTCGTCTTGTAAGACAATTTTGATCATTTACAGGTTCACCGGGCGTGTATGGTGGCAGCGCTCGTGCTCAATTCTATAGGATTTATACTGATTTTTGTTGCAATTAAAGGATATAGCACGGTTAGTAAACTTTGTTTTCTTGTCCAAGTTCTTATACACACGCTTAAACATTAAGCACAACTTGGGCAGATCATGTTTAAAGAGACAAACAGAGAAAACGCCCGTTTCACAACTTTTCAAATGTTGTTAACTGATGCCATAAGCATTGGGAAAGCGCTTTCGCACTGTAAGTGAAAACTAATAAAGACAAGAACACTGAAAACTCGCTATGTCGAACTCTGTTATCTCAATGATCTGGTTATGTCGAACATTCTTCGATTTTTCCGCTTTTAATACGTTTTGTAATATGGTTATATCGAATGTTCGTTATCTCGAAGTATTTCCCTACGTCACAACGAATTCGACATTGCGAGTTTTATGTTACTATCGATTTTGTAAACGCCAAAATTTATCTGTTTTCTTGGAGTGGAAATATCCCCGATTAATTTATACTTCGAACAAGTTTATACTTCGTTCAGGAAAAAAATAACTTTTCATCACTAGCTTATGAGATAAATACTAATCATATGCCCATTTTTGTTTCAGATTTTAGGAGAAACATACTTAAAATCGCATCCAGTTTTAGGTATAATCGTCACCGGTTTATGTTTAACAAACGTAAGTATAGTTGGATTTCAATTAACTATTATAAATGTTATACAGTCATTCATGTATTTAAGGAAGTTTTATCACAACCGTGATTGGCTTAAATGTTTAGATTGATTACTAATAATTATTGACAGACCGCGACCATTTCATAATTTAACTTAATGAAATTAGGCAAGTCATAATCATTACGCATTTAACCAAGATATAATACATGTATGTACATTCATCTAACACACCCTGTTCCGTTCAACCCAAGGGGCAACACTGTCACGTGTACAAATGATTTAAGGATCTCGGTCACATTCTGTATGAATTTGCCTATTTTCCAATGATGATTTAAGCAATAAAGAGCATATATATGCATGTTTTTGTTAAAGTTACCTTTATTTATGCCTATTTTACATGTGTTTTTGCTACTTTCTGCATTCATATATACTGGCACTATGTTGACTTTGATAAAAAAAAAGAATGATATACTAGTATTGTGATTTTTTTTTCATTAATAGATGTAAAATTGTAAAATGCAACTTCATTCAGAATTTGAAATATCGTGATTATGATGGCAAATGATTATATATACGATCTGAGGTACTTGACTATCTAACTAAATGACATCTGTATCACTCCGGTTGGTAATAATATTGCCCAGAGTGTTCAAATGATACAATTTTCCGTCTTACTTTATGAACTATATATTCTTCCAGCCAATAATGGCGTTCTTCCGACCGGGCGGGGACTCCGACAAACGGTGGACATTCAATTGGGCCCACTGGGGTGTCGGCATGACGGCTTACATCCTCTCAGGTAACCACACCCACCCCAGAAATATGAAATTGTTTGGCATTTGCAGGGGCAGTGATTACGAACAGCCTCAAGTCTAAGTTCAAACTCAAGACTCAATATGGCAAAAATTAATTTCATTGATTTCATTGATGCTGAAATATATTACTGTTTGAATGTTTTACTTTTATTTACATAAATGTTTGTAAAGGCAATGGAATATATATGATCTTTTGTTCCTTCGTAAAAATACTTTTCTGAGTCTGAGTCTAGACTTGGACTCGAGACTGTTCGTTAGCAGATGTTCGCGACCCGAAACTTATTTCATACTTTACGGTTGTCATAAGCTTTAAAAAAATTGTTTTTGTTTCCATTAACGTCTTGCGTCTGAATTTCAGACTCAAACTCAATAAACTTTTTTTAAATGTTTCAAATTATCTATGATATAGCTACAACTGACAAACGATGTGTGCCTGGATTTCGAAAAAAATATTAATAACGATACAGAAATTGACGTAATATAAGGGCTGATATTCAAAACTGGTCTTAATTTGATCTAAGAACGATGTAGCTAATCGGATTACTGATCAATAGAGTGAACGAAGTCAATGATCTATGACCGTAAGGTTGACTTAAGATGAATGTTGATTACAATCCCTATATGCTTTGCAAAGTATTTTTCTGCTTAAATACTTATCATATTTTCATTAAAAGTTTAACTGTTGCTGATGTGAACTATGGAAACATTTTGTCAACTTGCAATTGCATGCAATAAAAAGTGATCAGCTAAAATTGTTTAAAGAATTCTACTTGTATCTATGCAATCATGTTAATCAATACGAATACCTCTATTTTACAGCTGTTACGATATGTTTTGGATTTAAACTGCCCAAAGCCCGAACGCCATCCTACGCCATTTACATAATGATTGTCTACGTTATTTACGTCATCATTATTGACGTCATCTTTGAGTTGATAGAATGCATGAACAAGAAAGAGAAAAGTGGTAAGTAGCCGACATTAAATTGAATAGTTTTTCAGTTTGTCATAGTTGTAATTAAGGTTTCCATTTGGAAAGGAATATGTATGTATCTTTAGATTAAAAAAAACACATTAGCATCGATGCTGTAAAGGGGCACTTTATAGGTTGAGGCATGTCTAATTTGAATGCATTATTATGTTGAACTCATTTGACATTTAAAAAACCCATTATCTTTAAAAAAAATGTTGAAGTTTTTTTTTCAGTTAATAGTAATTTGGCCACACATTCACACATTAAAAAAGTGCCAAACTATCCCTTTTTTGTCTGAAAACATATTATATGCTTTTTTTCATCATAAAGTAAAAATGTGTTATATATAATAATGCATTTAAGTACATCTGATTTGGCATCTATTAAGTTTACCATGAAGTGTGTCCCTTTAATGTTAAATGATACTACTTGTATATGTTCGGAGCATGTGGAAATATGTTAAACCTAATGGTTATCACCGCTTGTTGGCATTGGTATCGTCTATATCATTATCTTTCAGTTTGTCTAAAAGATGCACTTTTACTCCGAAATAACATTTACCAAAAAATATAATTGTTTTAATATACCAAAAATGATGAATACATATCGAAAAGAATGGTTCTTATGTAGGATACCGAGTTTAATTTGAAAGAAAGATGCAGAAAACACGGTATTTCTATCTTATGAGATGATAATGGGTCACAGTAACTATTTTAGCACTCACCAATCTATTAATATTTTTGTGTTTTCAGCTATTAAATACACTGTTACAATATTGTTATCCGTAATAAATGCATTTTTTAGTAAGAAGTTAAAGGTTTATCAGTCAAAGTCATGTTTGTTATATATGTGTATGTATTGAATTTGAATAAGAGTGTCACTTAAAATAATGAATTATATTGTGTTGTTAGTTTTAAATAAACCACCATACACTAGGTATTTGGAAAGACAATGTAATTTTATTTGCAATAATTTGTTTCCTTAGAAACAACAATAAAACTGCCAGCATCTGTGATCTATATTAACACAACACTCAAGAAGAAAATGTTTTCGAAAGACAAATACACCATTTCGGGAACCGGTATATTTTTTATAGATATAACTTGTGTGTTATTCCTACCTACGCATCTTGCCATTTAGTCGTACTTACATTTTTAGCTTCCCTCTTTTTGGAACAAAGAACTCTATATATTGTTAAACGTATTCTTATTGTCAGAATCTGAAAAAAAAAGCGGAACACCTCGGCCATTTGCCATTGAAATCAACCTCGGATGAATATGGACGGTTTACAATGTCAGAATTCTTTACATTTAACTACGATGCAAGTAGTACTTAGATTACGTTATAATTCCAATATAGCATTTAAACCTAAGGACTTGACTCTCGGGAGTCTTGTTTATTTACGCTATAATTCACTTCACTGGCAATCAACTTTAAATTAGTAATACACAATACACATTATAACATTACATTTTATAAGTACTATTATTAAGAAATGAACGAACTACTTTTACTGATGAACCGACATATATCCGAGGCTGTTTTCAATGGAAAATGGCCGGTGTTCAGCTTGCAAAACCCCCACTTCGCTTCAAATCAAAACTCTTTCGAAGAGGTTACATAAATGCAGAAACGAATAGTAATTTAAACAATTCTAACATGAACTATTGTCGAGTTATGCCCCTTGTTCGACTAAACAACAACATCAGACGAGTAATGGCGTTCACTCAGCGGCGCTCTTGTAAAGCATACTACACTCTAGTCATACCTTGTAAGCGCAGACTCAACTTTATTTTGCTATATATATTATTATTCATTATTAGATGTGTACGGTAGTTATGACTATTAGATTATAAGATCGTTGGCACGATATAGTAAGTTGTGCCACCCTATATTAATTTTGTAGTGGACGAATAACATTTTTAACCAGAATGGCTTTTTATTAGATGCTTACAGGTCCTGACAAGAGTGGCATTTGTTTGATATGGTGTCATATTTTTAGCTTCTATTTAGGTTTGCGTTAGTGTTTGCTCATGGATTTACTTGTGCTAAATTGTTTGCGCATGGATTTGCTTGTGCTATAGTGATTGCTCATGGATTTGCTTGCGTTAAATTGTTTGCTCATGGATTTTCTTGTGCTATATTGTTTGCTCATGGATTTCCTTGTACTATATTGTTTGCTCTTGGATTTCCTTGTGCTAAATTGTTTGCTCATGGATTTCCTTGTGCTATAGTGTTTGCTTATGGCTTTGCTTGCGTTAAATTGTTTGCTCATGGATTTTCTTGTGCTATACTGTTTGATCATGGATTTCCTTGTGCTATATTGTTTGCTCATGGATTTCCTTGTGCTAAATTGTTTGCTCATGGATTTCCTTGTGCTATACTGTTTGCTTATGGCTTTGCTTGCCTTAAATTGTTTGCTCATGGATTTACTTGTGCTAAATTGTTTGCTCATGGATTTGTTTGTGCTATACTGTTTGATCGTGGATTTTCTTGCGCTAAATTGTTTGCTCATGGATTTCCTTGTGCTAAATGATTTGCTCATGGATCTTGTGTCAAATTATTTGCTGATAAATTTCCTTGTGCTAAATTGTTTGCTCATGGATTTTCTTTGGCTAAATTGTTTGCTCATTGATTTTCTTGTGCTTATTTATTTGTTTGCTCATGGACTTCCTTGTGCTAGATTGTTTGCTCATATATTTTCTTTCGTTAAATTGTTTGCTCATAAATTTTCTAGTGTTAAATTGTTTGCTCATGGATTTCTTTGTGTTAAATTGGTTGCTCATGTATTTTATTGTGTTTACTTGTTTGCTAATGTATTTCCTTGTGTTTTATTGTTTGCTCATAAATATTCGTGAACTGAACTGTTTGCTCGTGGATTTTCTTGTATAAACTTGTCTACTCATGGATTTTCTAGCATAAAAATTGTTTGCTCATGAATTTACTTGAGCTAAATTGTTTGCTCATGAACTTTCTTGCGTTATATTGTTTGCTCATGAATTTCTTTGAGTTAAATTGTTTACTCATGAATTTCCCTAAGTTAAATTGTTTGCTCATGGATTTTCTTGTGACAAAGTTTCTGCTCGTTTTTAACATGTATTTATTTTTACAGCAAAGGTTGAAGGAATGGAAATGACGGCAAAGAATGGTACGGACAATGGTGCTGTACCCAACGGCAACATCAACACAAAAGATAAAATGCGAAAGGTGGGTTTCTGTAGTTAAATAGCGATACAATTCCGTATCACCAAATGCAATGGAATGCATACATGCACTACCTTTAATTAAGTGAGTTTGAACGTACGTTTTTTTAAAATTACAAGCAATGTACACAACGTAACTTTTCAAAACTCAATTGTGTTTGTCGTCCTCCCCCCACACTCATAAACCTTAACCTAGCCCCCTCCCTGTTTATTGGTACGTTTCTAAGAATCATTTTTATAACTAGTTTCTTACATTATAGGCGCACAATATAAGTTGATGAAAATTTTAACTACTTATAATCTAAATGCATTATCACGACTCTTTGACTTTTTGGTTAAAACAAAAACACGGGGAGATATAATTTAAGTAAAGATAAAAATAGCCTTTATAAATGTTTGCATTTTAAAAATAATAGCTACATGGCCATAAATTATTTTTTTCAAACGCGCCAAAATATCGCCAATAAGTTTTAACCGTTATTCACTTACACTACCTTTGTTTTACTAGGTGGACAAGATGAAGACGTTTTTCCTTGCCCTCCACATTGCTTTTACGGGAGCATTTGCCCTCGTTCTGACGCTAGTGGTGGCCTTGAACTGATCGGATTCGACCTTTGCGACTCTAAACGTTTGACCTTGACCCAGTTCCGCCATGGCATTGTTGACCTATTATCAATTTTCACATAAGCTATCTACATTCTACGCGATTTGACAGCCATTTTCACTTGGAAATCATTGTCGCCATGGATTTGCTATTACCTTGAATCTTTATATATCGAGTTTCCATCTGCCTTTTACATTATTTTGCAAGTGTCGTTCACTTTAAAACCATTTGCTATCTACCTTATCATACTCATAAGAAAACAAATTCTAAAATCTAAATTCAGGCCATAGTTGCTTTGAACAAATAATTCCTTTGCACTCCATCGTTTTATGAAGGTATGTCTTTTGCAAAGCCTTAGCTGTATGTATCATATTTCTAGTGATATGCCATTTAAATACAATCGAACATCGTTTGCTTGAACTCGCCTGATTTCCTCGTGGGCTCGTACTGGATATAAAGGACCGATCTTTTGCTTATGTATATAAGCGTTCTCACTTGGCCCGAATTTCCCGGGGTTCGCCGGTCCCTAGGAGTTCTAGCCAACGGGATTCGACTGTAACACAATGAATTTGAAACCAGCATCTTAGACTTGATAGGTTATGACATATAAATGTTATTACATGGACCTTTGACCATTGCTGATTGTGGTTAATTACCATGTGTTTGAATAACCATTCATGGTATTTTGTCATATCAGATTGAAAAATCATTCTGTATAAAATAAAGGGGAACCGAAAGACAAACATTAAGACGAATTTCGTATGGTTTCATATTTTCCGTGTGTAATTTGATCAAGATCTCCCCTAAATTGATGTGCATGAATTATAGCACGAATATCATATCACTTTACCATATCCCTCATGATCATTTATCAGTTTTTACCTTTTGGCCGCGGATATCAACGATTCTATATGCAGACACATATAAACATATATAATGTCATGTATAACAGATAAAAAGCCATAATGCTCATTTATCATTCCGAGGGCATAGCGCTAGACAAACGTATCTCATGCTGTATCAATATGGATTTACAACTTTCTTGCGCTTAGCCCTCGATTTGTAAACATAACTAAAGCATAATCTGCAGTCATACCATAGCATGTATATTGATAAAAATACTTGTATTAATATTATTTAAAAAATCCCAAGCTATCGTATACTGTCGATTTATATATTTTTATTTTCGTAAACGTTAAAAATTACAGCATTTTTATTTAATATTCTAACATATGTGACGTCATCAGCAAAAGCGAGTCCTACGGAGGACAACATGACGTTTTCACATTCAGGACCCCTAGGTCATTTTCTATGGAAAAATTCCTCGGATGTATTCCGGTACATCAGTAGAACAAGTGCGCAAAATTAATAATAATAATATTAGTTAATGGTATTGTTTTAGGTGTAAATTGTAACTAAGTTTAAATTGATTCCATATTTAGATATCTAAAAGAAAAGTCATTAAGTTAAACTGCTAAATTGAAATTACTACGCGATCTACTTTCAGCGTAGTTATATGTAAAGAATTCTTAAATTGTAAAGGTTGTATGCCTCATTTGAAGGAACTCATATCTATATTTTCGAAAAAGTTCTTTTATTCAATTCTACATATTGTTATACGTTAATCCCATCTTTGAGTTAAAATCGGTGCTTATTGCTTATGTGGAAAGCTCGACGAGGCTCTTTCAAACAGACGACGTCACCAATGTTTAGCACTAGACGTTGGTAATTGTGTGATACCGTTATGTATATAAATGGATGAATAATTATTACAATTGTAAATATTCAAATGAACAATATGTTGTACCTGTTAACTGATATTCATTGTTGTTATATTACATTAATCATAATAGTGACTTGATTGTACATGTATATAAAAACTACTTGATGAAATAAATTATTGACTTTACTAGACCTTTCCTTAATTCCATACTGAAACCTTAAAGTGTCCTCATGATCAAGTCTGCCATGGCAAACATGCAACTACCATGGCAATAATGACCCACGGTATAAATTTATGTACAATATTACAAATGTTGTAACGGCAATAAACAACTTCAATATACTGTGCAATCTTTTAAACTGTTCAGATATTTCACAGCCCCATAGCTCACACGCATACTGTGTAGTTTTTATACTGTTCAGATCTTTCAAGGACACACAATTCACATGCGTACTGTGAACTCTTTTAAACTTTTCAGAACTTTCACGGCCCCATAACTTACACGCGTACTGTATACGCGTTTTAACTGTTCAGATCTTTTAAAGCCCAATAACTCACGTGCGTACTGTTTTCTATTTTTAACTGTTCAGATCTTTCATTACCCCATAACTCGCATGCGTATTGTGTACTCTTTTAAACTGTTCAGGCCTTTCCTTACCCCATAACTCACATGCGTACTCTTTGAAACTCATCAGATCTTTAACAGCTTTATAACCCATATGCGTTGTAGATAAAATATCGGACAGGAAAAATAAAGCCAAAAACATCGAGGTACCTGTTACTTAAAGGGACTGTACACCAGATTGGCACCAAAAACAGTTGTTTTTTTCTGTAACGAGTCTCGGGACAATTATCTAATAAAATGTGTTCCGCTTTGATATCATAATTGTAAAAAAAGTACCAAAATGTAAAAAAAAAAATGTGTCAGAGATCGGGTTCGAACCTGTGTCGCCAAAATTGTAGTCCAGCGTTGTATCCACTGATCTACTACGGCTTACTCTAACTGGGTGACATAATTAAGCTATACACCTACCTCGGTAATATCACGTGATAACACCGACTAGCCAATCACGCATAAGGAATGAATTCTACCTGGTAGACATACCCAGTAGTATTTTTTAATGGAAAAATACGAAATAACTGATAAATTGTAAACTATAAGGAGTACAGTCACTTTAAAAGCATGGCGTTGCATTTGTCCATTGAACCTGTAGATAATATTAGAAGATAATGGTGTGCCATATCATATAGCTCTTCCCAATATGTAATATGTATTACATTGAAATAAACATTGCATTCTAAAACACAGCGGATAGTCAGTCTTACATTGGTAATGATCTCTTATTTACATTCTAAAAAACGCCGAATAGTACACTTACCATTTCTTCTTATTTTTTCTGTATTTCATTACAAATAACCCACGAGTTGCACTCTTAAGCACGCCGGAAAGTCAGCTGACCAAAGTGTTTATTATTTTGCATAACATTAACAATGGCCACCAAGTTGCATTTGAAAGTGCAGTACACCAGTGACCATATTCGGTTGATTATGTATTGCAGAAGAACTTCAGATAACCACTCGGCCTTTTTATGTATAACGATGAAAATAATGACCGATATTTGAAAGAGTATAACATTATTGTCAAACTTTAAAACTGCTGACTGCTTGATCGACGTGTTTTGTAAAATAGTGTTCATAATTGCTTCAAAGTGATAATTTGTGCATAAAACAGTTAATATATCATTGTTTTAGAAGAAAATGCATGTATACATGCTTTGAAATAGGATACCATTTTAGGCCGCTAGGCCGCTTACTTTACGCCGCTAGGCCGCTAGGCCGCTGAAGTGCTTGATCGACTTTTATGGAAAAAAAAAAGAGTTGAAAAACGCTTCAGAGTGATAATTTGTGCGTAGTACACATATTACTATAAAAAGTAACATTTTACTGTAAAATTCGCTCCCGCAATAATGATTTTCGTCTCCCCCGTGAGATTATCACAGCACGTCAAGGCGATTATGGGATAATTGCCTGACGAAGACGAGAACGTGCACACTGACGTCATGTTCACGTAAATAAAAATGGCCGCCGTATACTTGGAAGGCAAACATATAAACGTTATTAAAGGCTTTAAAGGAATTAAAATGGAACTATCGGTGCAATAATAGTGAAATTAGTTTTACCAATCACGACACCTCCCGTGTTTCAGTAACGAATACTACCCGAACACGTACCTGATGTCGGTAAAGGTCATAAAGAAGTGAGACAAGGAAATGTTTTGTTGAAACGTTTTGTTTTACTTTATTCGCTGAGAAATGTTAATTATTCCAGCGAAATGGCTACGGTCATTCAAGCCGAGATTCGTATGAAACTGTTGGCTTGTTCGACCCTCCTGTGCTCACCTATATAAATTAACATCGCAATCACCCGATGTAAAACTGGAAATATTTGAAAAATGGAAACACCTACAAAAAGGTTTGCTATTTTGATTTCCAGTCATTCGTTATTTTTCGCAGCCAATGCCATTCGAAACCATTTTGTTATATCTCATTTTAAGACTTTCAGACTACATGCTAATTATATGACATATCCTTCATTATTCCACAAAATCATGTTTTAAATCCATTTGAAATAATTGACAAATGACGAAACATATGTATTATACAGGATGATAATGGCTGACCATGGCTTTTGGTTGATAATTGCCCAAGTATATATAATGGGCAATTATTTCCCCAACTGGGGAAATCATCATCCAAAAGCAATGGTCAAACATGTATTATTCTATAAATTAAAACAGTAAATATATCTTTTTTTAGAAGAACAGGCATGTTTACATGCTTTGAAATAGGATACCATTTTAGGCCGCAAGGCTGCCAGGCTGCTAACTTCACGCTGCTTGGCCGCTAGGCCGCTGAGCTGCTTGAGCGACTTTTTTTGAAAAACATTTTTTTGATCGCTTCAGATTGATAATTAGTGCATTTAAACAGTTAATTTTTCATTGTTTTAGAAGAAAAAGTATATAAGAATGCTCTGAAAAGAAAACAATTTCAGGCCGCTATGTTAATGTATGAATAAAAAACACTTTGATTTATCATTGTTTTCCAAAAATACGCATTAACAATTGCTTTGAAATGGAGAAAAAAATAGGCCACCAGGCCGCAAACTTCACGCCGCCAGACTTCCACGCCGCTAGGCCGCTAACTTCACGTACATCCATGATTGTTCGATAGATTGTACTAATTAAGTAATTTCTTCGTGAATAAGAAACCATGATCGCTTCACTGCGCGCCGCTTCCTAAAAAAACACCTTAATAAACTCTAACCTATACTAAGAATACAACCTGGTGTAAACCCTTTTACCAATTAAATTTTGAGATCTAGTAAACACCAACCATGAATTGCATATTAAATCGGTTTGACGTTCAAATGTTTTATCTTATTAAGTTTATAGCATCCTCAAAGTGACACTCTTATTCAAAATCAATACATACACATATATAATTAATAGATTTTAACCATCAATTTTGTTTGATAAACCTTTAACTACTTACTAAATAATGCATTCATGGAAAATATGAATTACTGATAAGGAGATTATAACCGTGTATATATAATAATAGCAGAAATGTTGGTATCCTTCATAAGAACAATTGTATTCGACATGTATTAATCCTTTTTGGAATATTATAACAATATTATTAAATGTGGTAAATTTTATCTTGGAGTAAGAGTGCATCTTTAACCCTCGGGCGTCGAGTTGACGAGGGTGATCTGGTCTTGGGTGTCGGCGTTGCCGGAGAGCAGAGGGAACAGCACAGCCAAATGGAAACATTTAATGATTATATTACTTAAAACAATACTTGTTACTTTATCAAAATTATCTATGTTTCTACTTCCGATTTCAGCGAGAGTTAAGTCTTAGTATATACGATAGTATCGCATTTATTTGATTTTATCATGAAACTCAAAATACAATTCAATTTAAATTGCATCAGCTGCCCGCGCTATCACTCCCTGCCGGAAGCCCAACTTTCCCACTTGTGTGCAATAACTTTAATAATATTATCATATTAGCGTATCCGTAAACGTTCAAGGTTAAAGTTATTAGTGAATGAATGTTAGAGCCGTGGTCAATTAAACGCAAAAAAGAAAGAAAAAAAGAGAAAAGAAACACCTACTAAAATCCAAGTAGACTAAATGCTATATTAGTATATATATTTTTTAAGAAAATAACACACCACTGAGGGTCTTATGTCATTATAAGGACCGGTCACTCAGCCAACGAATGTGTATATGGACCGCGGCGTTAGCCGAGGTATATCCACCTTTGGGTGCTGACCGGCCGGTTCTTATAATGCCATATGGCCCGAGGTAGTGTGTTATATTCTTTATATCATACCGGACATTTTATATGTCATTCAATATGTTGAAAGCGCCTTTGATGTGTTTATGGAACAAAACAATTAATGTTTACTTGCGACAATTGTTCGCCGTTCTTAAAAAATCGCAATTCGTACCTCATCAGTTCTATGACATCAGCGGTCCATATTTTATGACGTCAGCGATCCATAGTATTTTTTGACGAGGTCCGGACCGGCAAAAACTATTATATGGACCGTTGACGTCACAAAACTGGATTTTTGATTAAATTACACTGATATACGGACATATCGACTTTATATGTACATGTAAGGTACAAATTTATGTAATATTATATATAATTTATGTCGAAAACAAACAACAACATTATATTTAAACAACAACAACAACAACAACAACAAAATCAATATTTTAATAACACAGCCTGACTGCTAGTATATATAACGCTGCTTATGTTTCACAGTCGGAGTATTTAATATTTGATTTATATGTTTAGGGAAATTGAACTCCAACTTAACTGTTCTGTTTTGTAAAGTTTCACTCACCCCCAACTATCCCATTTTGTTAAGTCACGTGTTTAGTTCAAACGGACATAAACTTTGTGACCAAAGTATATGGTCATGTGTCGCCAGATCTATAACAAAACAAAATATAGATATCGAAAACTTAAATAATGCAACTAGTTCTTCGCTAGACCATGGCAATCAACTTCGCTGCGCCTAACGACAGCACCACTATGACGAACTCGACGAATAGCGAGCTACTGGACAGCCTAATGGACGAGATGCGAGCAGCCGTTACACCCGTCTCAGTTTTCGTCGGAATTGAAATGGTCATTGGCTTCTTTGGGAACCTGCTGGTCCTTTACGTGTTCCTGTTCCGCTATCATCACTGCAACTTCCGGTATTTTGTCCTGAGTCTCGCCTGCCTGGACTTTACCAGCACGGTCACGACGATGCCGGCGGAGATTTTGTCACAGCAGTTCTGGTACACGTACCCGTTTCCTACCGTCTGTACAATCAAGTCGTTCTTCAATATGTTCACCATCTCCGGCGAGGCTCTCTGTCTATTCGTGATCGCGGTGGACCGTCACCGCAAGGTGTGTTTTCCGCTCGGCTGGCAAGTGCACCCAGGCAGGCACTCGTTCTGTGTTTCTTCATCTTCGCCACCGCCATCCTGATTACCTTGCCCGTGCCGTTCTTATTTGGAACCCACAACGACGTCAAGCTGTACGCTGGAAGGAACGTCACCGTAAGAGTATGTGAGAAAGACATGGCGTACGTCAACTCCAACATGCCGTTCAATTATGCTTTGTCAGTGCAGGGGATCCTGGCTACAAGCTTGTTAATAATGTTCATTCTGTATGTAAAGATTTTTAGAAAAATAAGCGGTAAGAAAACGAATTTCAAACGTGACGCCGGCTTCGTTTCGAACTCTGACACGCCGAGGAAATGTGAAAAAAGAACAAGCGTATTCACCATTAACGAAGTTGAGATGCCCGGTACACTGGCTGGTAACACGAGCGACAATACAAGTGTCGGTTACGCCACCGACAACGATTCAGCGTGTTCTGACGCCAAGAAAACAGCAGCAGAACCCGTGAAAAGGACGACACGACACCACAAGAGTAAAATGCCGGGCTCGGCACGACGTAAAACGTACATTTCCCTGGTACTGACGGTAGTGTTCTTACTTACCACGGCGCTGTACTTAGTCCTGTTGACCTTCATCACTCTAGGTATTCTGGAAACACTGACGAACATGCAAAGGGCTTTCTACTTTCTCGGTTTCCGGTTGGTGTTTATCAACCATGTTATTAATCCGCTCGTGTACGGGTGCCTGGACCCGCAGTTTACTAAAGTACTGAACGACGTCAAGAAATGCTGTCGCCGCAAGAACACGTAAACATGATTTTCATATTTTCAGCGCTTTCCAAAATGCAGATGACACCTGAAAAGATTTCTTATATTTGTGATTTTAATATTGAGATGAAGTTCGTTTTCTATAACCCCAGATAAGTCAAAACATCTGGCCAAGCTGGAAATCCCTAACTTGACCACGGGCAAAGATAAAAAAAAGTACCTGTATGGAACTAATCTTTTTCACTACACATAAAAGATTTCCAGCGATTACTTTGTTTTGTTTTACTGAGGTGGGAGAAAAAGCATCTACCATGGTCGCTCGTATAAGATAGGTTCATCACAACTTTCGCACAGGATGTTCTGAAGAATCTCGGTAAACCTCGTTTCCGCCCCCCCAAAAAAAACTACGCTCGCTCATGGACGATACTATAAATCTTTTCGAGTGTTAATTATTTTTTATTTTTATGTAGAAAATAAAAATATTTGAAACCATTTTTTTTACAGATACCCTTAAGTTTTTAAACTAGCGAAACTTTTTAATATCCAGAAAAAACACATATATTTAACATGTTATTGTTTGTTTTAGCGATTTTACTGAAAACATAATAGTTGTATGACTTGTTTGTCAACATATTCAACACATATGCCATTTTGTGTTTTGCTACCTACCTACAATTATTCCACTATATATAGATGTGCTGTTTACCATTCATTATAATGATTCTGATTTCGAATGCTTCTGATCAATTTGTATAATGAAATGTACTCTGATACAACAGAACTCATTATTCAAGGCGAGTGTTCTAGTTGAATGTGTGAAGTTTGAACTGTTATGATATTGCATTGTATATCCATTTATATTTATGTTATATAAACTAAAAGAATGAAACAAAAATTATTACACTGGAAATTTACTATTTAAAAAATATATCGTCAAAAGCATATTTTGTAATCTAAGAAATTAAATATATGTATGCATTTCACTCGTAAAACGTATATAGTATGTTATTGATCATATGATATTCTCATGTATGTTTTCTCATGTATGTTTTTTTCTCATGTATGTTTTCTCATGTATGTTTTCTCATGTATGTTTTTCTCATGTATGTTTTGGAATGAGTGATATCAGTGACGAATCCAGGAATTCATAACGGGGGTGGGGGATGCAAAACCTATATATACGCGTTTTTATCGGTTAGTGTTAAACAATTTGAACGTAAGTCAAGCCAACGAGAAAATCGAGTCAAGCGACGTCGAGCAAACGGAATTCGACTGTGTTTAAAAGACACCCAATTCATCATAGTAGTAAAAATAGCATCTATGTTTTGTAGAAAATTGCGAAATGATTAATCGAAACATTAAAAATTAAACAAAGTAACCTTTATACAAAAATATGTTATTCTCAAAAAATAAGTTAAAAAAGGTGTTTGTTTTTTATCATAAATACGACTTGTAAAGGTTGATGGCAGTAATTTTAAAAGGTCCGTGCTAGTTTATATAATAATAGCATAGAACTTTATATGTAAACACAGTCAGGAATAAGCAACTTACACCTTTAACAATAAGTTCAAAGTGACACTCTTATTCAAAATCAATACATACACATGTATAACAAACATACATTTTGAGTGATAAATCTTTAACTACTTGATTAATAAATAAAGCTTTTTTGGAAAATATTAATTACCGACAACAAGGTTGTTACATTGTATTTAAAAGCTGAAACCCCAAAATTTTAAATAATTGGTGAATGCTAAAAGATTAACATTGATCTACTATAGTCTCATATGGTAGGGATCCCGTGTTTTCTGCACATTTCTTCCAAACTTAACTCGCTCGGAATCCTTCATTAGAACCATTGTTTTCCACATTTATTCATCCTTTCTGAAATATTTTGATATTTGTATTAAATGTGGTAAATCTTATTCGGAGTATTAGTGCATCTTTAATGAAAAAACCATATCAAAGTTTACCGTCAATTGAAGTCTGATGAATAAACTAGATACGTTAACAGTTCAAGTGTAATGTCTGTCCTGTTAAAGCGACAATGAAAGTAAATTTATGAATGAAAAACGAACCTATGAGGGATGTTCAAAAAGTTGGCGGAAAAGCGCTCTCATTTCTTCATTTTAAATCGCATTTTAGTGAATATTTCTGTCATTATACGTCTTATTATTCATTGCATAAACAATAACAACAACCAGTTAATGTTGGTTTTCAAAATATGATACATAAGATTAAAAAATGAAAACAATAAGAAAATAGAAACGGCCGTCTGACGGAGCACTGTCAAAAAGTAAATTCTGAACAGGTTTGTCGAAATGTTTGGAAAACTAAATCCCTAATCAAACTCTGGTGGTAAAAAAGGAGGTAGGGCACTGTAAGCGACGTAGACTGCGCTATCTCTGGTAAAAGAGGAGGTAGGGCACTGTTAGCGAAGTAGACTGCGCTGTCTTTCATAAAAAAATGAAGAATTAAAAAAGTTACCTTTGTTTGTCGTCCTTATGCGAAGGAAACTATTGCCGTCCGACGTAGCATTATGACGTCACTTATCACGACATACTGGCAATAAAATGTCGTTTTTTAAACAAAATTTAACATTTGTTTTCTTTAAATTGGGCAGGTTTACGTCGTATGATCTCGCCATTGATATGCTATTTTCGTATGAAAACATCTTTGGTAAAAAAAAATTGTAAAGTAAATGCAATATATTCCAAACTAAAAAATGGCAAAGGTTTATTGCGGATTGCATATTGAAAAAATAACACTTTTACGCAAACATATTAAACACCCCTCATACATCAATATTAATGAAAATATCGGTTTATCATGTCATCGTGCATTGTCAATATATCAACATACATCCATGGCCATTTGTAATAGTTTGCACATTTGTAGCAATGCGGGTGTATTGGCGGTGAAATCCGGAATAAAACAAGGGTGCAATGCGCTGCTCGGTCGAAATGCTGCGCGTAAACTGCTCCGGGCACTATCCCCAGTGCTGTAGAATGCCAATGCGGGTGTATTGGCGGTGAAATCCGGAATAAAAAAAATTGAAGGGTGGGGTGAGCGGGGGCGGCAGACCAGGGTGCAATGCGCTGCTCGGTCGAAATGCTGCGCGTAAACTGCTCCAGGCACTATCCCCAGTGCTGTAGAATGCCAATGCGGGTGTATTGGCGGTGAAATCCGGAATAAAAAAAATTGAAGGGTGGGGTGAGCGGGGGCGGCAGACCAGGGTGCAATGCGCTGCTCGGTCGAAATGCTGCGCGTAAACTGCTCCGGGCACTATCCCCAGTGCTGTAGAATGCCAATGCGGGTGTATTGGCGTTGAAATCCGGAATAAAAAAAAATTGAAGGGTGGGGTGAGCGGGGGCGGCAGACCAGGGTGCAATGCGCTGCTCGGTCGAAATGCTGCGCGTAAACTGCTCCGGGCACTATCCCCAGTGCTGTAGAATGCCAATGCGGGTGTATTGGCGGTGAAATCCGGAATAAAAAAAATTGAAGGGTGGGGTGAGCGGGGGCGGCAGACCAGGGTGCAATACGCTGCTCGGTCGAAATGCTGCGCGTAAACTGCTCCGGGCACTATCCCCAGTGCTGTAGAATGCCAATGCGGGTGTATTGGCGGTGAAATCCGGAATAAAAAAAAATTGAAGGGTGGGGTGAGCGGGGGCGGCAGACCAGGGTGCAATGCGCTGCTCGGTCGAAATGCTGCGCGTAAACTGCTCCGGGCACTATCCCCAGTGCTGTAGAATGCCAATGCGGGTGTATTGGCCGTGAAATCCGGAATAAAAAAAACTGAAGGGTGGGGTGAGCGGGGGCGGCAGACCAGGGTGCAATGCGCTGCTCGGTCGAAATGCTGCGCGTAAACTGCTCCGGGCACTATCCCCAGTGCTGTAGAATGCCAATGCGGGTGTATTGGCGGTGAAATCCGGAATAAAAAAAATTGAAGGGTGGGGTGAGCGGGGGCGGCAGACCAGGGTGCAATGCGCTGCTCGGTCGAAATGCTGCGCGTAAACTGCTCCGGGCACTATCCCCAGTGCTGTAGAATGCCAATGCGGGTGTATTGGCGGTGAAATCCGGAATAAAAAAAAAATTGAAGGGTGGGGTGAGCGGGGGCGGCAGACCAGGGTGCAATGCGCTGCTCGGTCGAAATGCTGCGCGTAAACTGCTCCGGGCACTATCCCCAGTGCTGTAGAATGCCAATGCGGGTGTATTGGCGGTGAAATCCGGAATAAAAAAAATTGAAGGGTGGGGTGAGCGGGGGCGGCAGACCAGGGTGCAATGCGCTGCTCGGTCGAAATGCTGCGCGTAAACTGCTCCGGGCACTATCCCCAGTGCTGTAGAATGCCAATGCGGGTGTATTGGCGGTGAAATCCGGAATAAAAAAAATTGAAGGGTGGGGTGAGCGGGGGCGGCAGACCAGGGTGCAATGCGCTGCTCGGTCGAAATGCTGCGCGTAAACTGCTCCGGGCACTATCCCCAGTGCTGTAGAATGCAATGCGGGTGTATTGGCGGTGAAATCCGGAATAAAAAAAATTGAAGGGTGGGGTGAGCGGGGGCGGCAGACCAGGGTGCAATGCGCTGCTCGGTCGAAATGCTGCGCGTAAACTGCTCCGGGCACTATCCCCAGTGCTGTAGAATGCCAATGCGGGTGTATTGGCGGTGAAATCCGGAATAAAAAAAATTGAAGGGTGGGGTGAGCGGGGGCGGCAGACCAGGGTGCAATGCGCTGCTCGGTCGAAATGCTGCGCGTAAACTGCTCCGGGCACTATCCCCAGTGCTGTAGAATGCCAATGCGGGTGTATTGGCGGTGAAATCCGGAATAAAAAAAAATTGAAGGGTGGGGTGAGCGGGGGCGGCAGACCAGGGTGCAATGCGCTGCTCGGTCGAAATGCTGCGCGTAAACTGCTCCGGGCACTATCCCCGGTGCTGTAGAATGCCAATGCGGGTGTATTGGCGGTGAAATCCGGAATAAAAAAAATTGAAGGGTGGGGTGAGCGGGGGCGGCAGACCAGGGTGCAATGCGCTGCTCGGTCGAAATGCTGCGCGTAAACTGCTCCGGGCACTATCCCCAGTGCTGTAGAATGCCAATGCGGGTGTATTGGCGGTGAAATCCGGAATAAAAAAAATTGAAGGGTGGGGTGAGCGGGGGCGGCAGACCAGGGTGCAATGCGCTGCTCGGTCGAAATGCTGCGCGTAAACTGCCCCGGGCACTATCCCCAGTGCTGTAGAATGCCAATGCGGGTGTATTGGCCGTGAAATCCGGAATAAAAAAATTGAAGGGTGGGGTGAGCGGGGGCGGCAGACCAGGGTGCAATGCGCTGCTCGGTCGAAATGCTGCGCGTAAACCGCTCCGGGCACTATCCCCAGTGCTGTAGAATGCCAATGCGGGTGTATTGGCGGTGAAATCCGGAATAAAAAAAATTGAAGGGTGGGGTGAAAGGGGGCGGCAGACCAGGGTGCAATGCGCTGCTCGGTCGAAATGCTGCGCGTAAACTGCTCCGGGCACTATCCCCGGTGCTGTAGAATGCCAATGCGGGTGTATTGGCGGTGAAACCGGAATAAAAAAATTGAAGGGTGGGGTGAGCGGGGGCGGCAGACCAGGGTGCAATGC